>NC_136794.1:40514209-40823828 GCF_951216825.1 Electrona antarctica | reverse complement strand
TGCACATATTCATTATAAAGACATAAAGAAATGCTGCTGAATGTTGGGCATGGGATAAGGACTGACAGACGGAGATCTCCATATATGGACATATCGGTCTGATCAATGTAGGTGTGAGAGCCACGTAGCGAGCCATTGGTATTGGTGTATTAGGCAATTGCAATATGGAATAGATGGATAATTTGGATATCACCGGCCCCCCAGCTAAATGACGGAGAGTTGGTAATGGACCCTTCTAGATCTTTAACCCATGTAGGCCTGACGTCGAAATATATAAAAAGTCTTCTGAAAGAATATATATTCAAAGATTTGTGCCACATTTTCACGATTTTTCAAAAATAGCAGATCTACAAGCTCGTAGCGCGCCACTCGGTGGCCACTCGGTGGCGCGCTACGAGCTTGTAGATCTGCTATTTTTCAATAGCTAAAGTATAACATAATGCTTAGTTAAAACACCAAAAGGGGTTCCCGCCCAAAATGGGTTAACTCTTTGAGAGTGTAAGATGAAACCAAATGGACCCGTACGGGTCCATTTTACGTTTCATTTTACACTCTCAAGAGTTAAATTATTGTTAAAAATCTGCATTACAGATCTACACAATTCGAGAGAATGTAGAAGAATTGTTATTTTGATTAACGTTTGCCTGTTGTCTCTGCTATGGCACCAACATGGAATTGTGGACAAAATCGCTCATGGCGCGCCACCGAGTGGCGCGCTACGAGCTTGTAGGTCTGCTATTTTTGAAAAATCGTTAAAATGTGGCGCAAATCATTGAATATATATTTCAGAGCGAACATTTTTAACTAAAATATTTGCTTCTGGGGGGTCCCTGGAACTACATATTTTGAGATGGGGTCCGTGGCCCAATAAAGATAATTCTGGGGGTCCTTGATGTGAAAAAGGTTAAACACCACTGACATAGAAACATAGGTTTTTCAGAAAAATTTTAGGATTTAGAAGCCTTTTTTTTTAATCGACCTCAGTCCAAAATGGGCTAGTCTAGTAGAACAGCTGGGCGGCAGCCTGGAAACCAGACAAACCTGCCCCCAGGAAAATGAATTCCCTCCCTGGGGAGATTGGTATGGCACTTCTCACTTTGAAGTTTCGCTCGGCCCAGAGTTGTGGGTGACCAATCAGAGCCCACTATTCAAAGTGAGACTTTTCTTTTTTTGCTGTGACATTGGAATGTGTTTGTATAGTAACTGCCCTTTGGAAATAAATCTTCCACACCGAAGTTCAGGACTAATATCTACACAGTGATATTAGTCTGGCCATGCCAGGCTAGGGTGGCAGCACTAGTTCATTCACATTCACAATGTGCTCTTTTTCCCCCCTTTCTTCCTTCTGTTGGTTTGCACCTGGGGTTCACAGGCTCAGAAAAGGCTAAAGTGAGTGACCTACATGGTTTCTGTTTTCAGTGATCCTTGAAGCTGCTGCCTGCAGTGCAGAGAAGGCTAGTTAGTTTTCTCTCCCCCCCCCCCCGACGGGGGGACATAACTTAACTGCGCCTGCTCTCTTTGTTTGTTAGCTTGAAGTTGAAAGTTGAGTCAGATTGGCCCCCCGAGGGCCTTACCGTTCTTCCACGGTGATGCTGAGATGCACTCGTCTCGTCTTCCACTGCAGCTGTGCTGCGTTGGTTGTGTGTGCCTCTGCGAGTCTGCGTATGTGTTGTACGCACAGAGGTGGAAAGTAACTTAAGTACATTTACTTAAGTACAATTTGGAGGTGTTTGTACTTCACTTGAGTATTTCCAATGTCCAATTCCAGTAACAACTTGGTGATAGGTGCATATATTTTGTTTAGCGTTCATTTTCCGCAACTGCGTATTTGTGTCTGTCTGTGCGTGCGTGTGTGCGTGCGCGGCAGCAGGGGAATAGAGGTTTAAGCTCTTCTCTTCTCTGAAGTCGCTCATTGTGTGTCTCTCTCCGTGCAGCGACAGACAACAGAGAGCCTCAGTGTCCTGATCCTCCTCTAAGGCGCTGGCTGTGGCGTTCCTCAAGTCAACAGCGTAGCAGCGTTTCCCCCCCCACACCTCACCTCGCCGCTCCCCATGTCTTTCTTCCTCTGGGGCATTTGTTTTTACTGCCTGGTTAAAACAACCCCGTCTTAATTAAACGCACCTCGCCCCGAGAAAACACCCAGAGTCGCTCTTTTATTACGGTGCGCTGTGTGAACGCGGAACCTCCCTGAAGCCTATGGACTCTTTTTTTTTTACCCTCATGCCTGTGTCGAGGAACTATATTTACCAGAGCACGCGCCCTTTCCAGCCCTAACCCCCCATTACCCTCCCAGGTCTTTGAAGAGGTGATACAAATGCCAGTGTTGAATGTTCCAGTGGTTTAGTTATCGCCCTACAACACCCCTCGTGCCTTGAAACCAGTGTGGTCCTAATACTGTATACCTCAACAAAGTGTGAAAATAGCCCCTCTATAAGCTCACAATGCGTCGCAACGCTTTTGAAAATGTAAAACGTCTGCTAGGGACGCCAGGATTTATCTATGCCAAACCCAGAATATCTCGGGTTTATTGCTTAAACCCTCCTTTGCCAGACCCGAGAAATCTCGGGTCTCTTAATCCAGAATGAATAGTATTTTATTTACCGTCCGTTAGCTGTTTTTAGCATCCATCGTTCGCCACCGAAGGGTCCCATGTTGTGACGTCATCGAATATCCCAAATCTCGGAGCACACACGCACGTACACGATCTAAAGCATCTTTAGGGCTCAGATTGAGGCTAAGGACAATATTTACTGTTTAGAGCTTAATAAAACTTTATTTCCGACCGCGCAAGTAATAAACTAATGTTTACATCGGGAGATGAATGTATCTTATTCTGGTGCGTGACCCACTGAAAAGGTTTTGGAACAGATTTTCAACAGGACTGATTTTAATTGAAAATAATTTTGATAAACCGCACTTTATGGCATACTAGGCTCACCATAGTGCTACGGAGTATACAGTATACTAGGTTCAAAATGTCCTTGGACGTTTCTCTTCCCACTGACTTTGTGGCTGTCTGCAGTTTCCTGAGTGGAGCAGTTTGAAATGACAGGGTTGTGGCTGAAGCTGAGCATTATGAGGTGCCTTCATCATCCTTTCTTAACCCATTTTGACCCGAGATCAGATTCTAAAAATGTCTTCTACATCCTGACAGTTTTCTGAAAAAGCTATGTTTCTATGTCAGTGGTTCTTCGATTTTTCAAAAATAGCAGACCTACAAGCTCGTAGCGCGCCACTCGGTGGCGCGCTATGAGCTTGTAGATCTGCTATTTTTCAATAGCTAAAGCATAACATAATGCTAACACCAAAAGGGGTTCCCGCCCAAAATGGGTTAACCCATTAAAACCGGGGAAGCATCTGTGTCATTTCAGATTTGAGCTAAAAAGCATAATTTTATACTTTGGCAGTTTGATGAATGATTATGATACATGCACAAATAAACAGATTTGTCTAATTACAAACAAGCCACAGCTACTTTATTGCGTGATGAATCAATTCGGATAATCATTTCGCCCCATAAATCACAAATTTAGTTTCCATGACTAATCATCACCGGATATAGGACATAATTATGAGAATTATGAGAATGGCTGGCGCTGCCGGCTGCCGCTGATTATAGTGAAAGTAATGGCACGAAATCCCATAATGCAAAATGCGAAAGCCTTAAAGGGACACTTCACCCTTTTTGCAAAAAAAGATATGTTAATGACGTTTAGAAGCTTTAGAACACTTTCCTGGGTGTCTTGTGGTTTTAGATATTTTAGATTGTAGCAGTGAGCCCAGTGTCTCTGATGGCATGGACACTGGGCTCACTTACTTCCTGGACTACATGTTGTCTCAGTAAGACAGCCCTCCCCCTATCCACAAGGAGGAGCAGTGCACTAAAGTATTATGGGAATTGTAGTCCAGGAAGTAAGTGAGCCCAGTGTCCATGACATCAGAGACACTGGGCTCACTGCTACAATCTAAAATATCTAAAACCACATATTACACACATAAAGACCCCCAGGAAAGTGTTCTAAAGCTTCTAAACGTCATTAACATATATTTTTTTGCAAAAAGGGTGAAGTGTCCCTTTAACGTTGTGGTGTGTTCTTCCTAACTGGAGAGGGTGAATCCACATCGGCAAAGATGGTCGACCGGCTCTAAATGACAGAGTGGAATGGAAAGACGGAGATCCTGGGGAAAAGAAGACGGATAATTTTACTTGGCCCCTGTCTTAAAGGCTTGGCACAAACGTGCACTCTTTGAAGGTGCTTCCTTCCGTTCGTACTGTATGTCAGGGGTTTTGGGAATTCTCTGAAAGCGTTTTACAGTGCACTAACTAAACACTGCACTACTACTATACCCTACTGTGTGTGTGTGTGTGCACTATAGCTATCAAAGGACTCGATCATCAAGAGGGCTAGAGTTTGATTTGGAGCCAAGCTTTCCTGTTTTCACTCGCTGAGGTACAGTGAATGATATTACCACACCATCTTCCTCTCCTTCATGTCTATCGTCTCTTTCCTGAGTATCATTCATGTACCGCTCTGTTCTTTGGTTCATTGCTAAACCAACTAACTAGTGGTTAACTTAACAGTGGAACATGCCGGTTGACCTGGGATGCTCCCACATCACTGTAACGGCCAAGCTACACCAGGCTTTTCTCGCGCGTTTCTCCCGCGCTACGCGCATGCGTTTAATTTAGGTCCAGTCCTATTTTAAAAAACGCACGCACGGGCCGCGCGTTTAGGGTAAACGCGCGAGAAAAGCCTGGTGTAGCTTGGCCGTCACATGTTAACAGTTTAAGGGCCCCATACGGAGTTCTCCGTCCGTGTACTTAGTATACGGTCTGATGCCCGAGACGGAGATTGATTAAAACGACGGAGATTAATGATATCAAAACCGGTCGCATCGATCCACAGCCTAGGAGCGCTTGTTGCGCAATCCTCGATGTTGCGCAACTGTGAGACGTCATCGAAAATGTTCGCCCCCTGTTTAGCCGACGACAACGAAAATCTTAAAATGTTAATAACTCGCAATCTAAATCATCCCGTGTAATTCTAAAAAAAGGTTATGTGCTAGACGGGCCCCCGCTGTCCAGTCGCTAGTTGCGTTAGATTTAATCTTACCTCCCGTTGTTGTCGATCGCATCGTGAGTGTTTTGGCTACATTTAGCTGCTACAACCACATCCGGGACAACATCCGGTCCGTCTGTAAAAGTGCTCCGTGTTTATAAATCGCTGGGCACATTTTATTAATGGATTAAATAACCCCGGGCAATTAAGGTGTTGTAATCACATGAACCCGGCTAGTGTCCCTTTCCTCTGGTGCGAACAGATTTCCGATTTTTATTGAAGAGCTTTCAGCAAAAACAGCAGATCCACAAGCTTAACTCTTGAGGGTGTACTTGAAAGTTCCATTTGTACACTCATGGTTACAGTACAAAGGGTTAGGGTCCATTTGGTTCCATTTGTACACTCTGGTGAGTTAAGGATTTTACTGTACAGTATTGGTAAGTGGTGCATTTATATAGCGCCTTTAGATAGATTCCCCCATTCACAGACATTAATACACCGATGGCAGAGGAAACGATGCAAGGCACCAACCTGCACATCGGGAGCAATTAGGGGTTCAGTGTCTTGCTCAAGGACACTTCGACACTAACTCTGGGGGAGCCCGGGTTCGAACCATCCGGCTGTTTTACCGGCCACTGCCGCCCCTTTATGGAATTAGATCATCTTCTTATTATAGAATATAGAATATATTCTATATGGCAGCAGGGACACATTGTGTTAACCCCTACATTATAATTGGGCACTATTTCGCTCAAACTTTGAATACACAATGGCATGCGACGCTGACATTTCTTTCAGTGGTTTTTGCTTCATTGCTTCATTCAGTCCAGAGAGAGAGAGAGAGAGAGAGAGAGAGAGAGCCACGGGCAGAGAGGGGAATGACATGATGCAACCTCACACAGCCCTCTCTGGCAGGAATCGAACGCTGCCTGCAATCAATGCGGGTGACGCAGCATCTGGTCATCCACTGGTGCGCCCCACCACATTGTATAATTACATGGAAATCAGTACAGATGTTACACTGATTAAGAACACTCGGGGTGTGTGTGTGACTGTGTGTGTGTGTGTCTGTGTGTGACATTTGACCTCAGTTAGAGCCTTTTCTGTTGTACCGTTTGCTCAGTTTCCATGGTGATGCGAGCCTTGTGTGTAAGACTGCAACTGCTGATGCAGCTGATGCATTGTGGGAGAGAGTTAGTTGCTGTCCATGATGCAATTACACTACACTTGCACACACACACACACACACACACACACACACACACACATACACACCTGCTAATAGGCAACATGCACACCTACACAAGACTAGCTTGTGAAAAATACACTCACAGCGAACCATGTACACCACACGCATGTACTGTGCAAGTGCCACTTTTGCACAATTTTCACACAGTCTGGTAACTCCACAGCTGCCAAATCAAAGACGGTGGCAGATGGAGAAGGTTCATTTAAGCATGTTTAAGTACACACACACACACACACACACACACACACACACACACACACACTTGCACACACACTTTTCATATTCAACATTGTTGTACAGGGCACAGGTTGCTACCAGGGACGTGCAGAGAATGCTAAGAGAGGCAGGGGCTGAAATACCCTAAAAGGGCACTTTTAGACAAACATTTTGAAAATAGCTCTCGTTGAGAGCTTGTAGATCAGATATTTTCGAGGCGCAACCTCGCACTCTTTAGCTACTGAAGATGTGGCGTACGACCTGGATTTCTACGCATATTCTTTCAACGCCCGGCTGCACTAATAACTTTGGGGCAGGCCCGTCTAGAGTTTAAATGGACAGGTATCAGTCAAAAGGGAGAACTGAGGAAGGCCATACATTGCATACGGTGTTCACTCTCGTCAGAGGTAAATAAAAATCATGCAAAAGGACATACAATGAGTGCTGGCATTTTCTTCACATCAGTCAAAAGGGCGACATCGAAGAGGAAGGATGGATGGGGAAGGATCAACATATGGAATGTCAGAACAGGTCAGCTCCGCTCCATACTGTATATGGAGATCTAAGGGTTTGAGGGTGACTAACGTACGTTTTCATAGTAAATGCGAGCTGCGGTCGCAAAAAACCCCACATTCGTCTATTCTATTCAACTTCAGTTGTATAATGAATGCTGGCAATGTTGTTACAAGAATGTCTTTCTTTCTTCGGGTGTTGGTTTCCTATTCCTGTTTCCTGTACATTTTGCCATTTCCACTTTCTGTTTTTATGGTGTTCGAGTTATTTAGTTATTTTATGGTCTTCCATTGGACTTCCACAATGTGAACGGCAGCTATGCTGTGTGGAGTTGGTGGCATACGAGTGGCTGTTTTGCATCAATGGCCAGAGCCAGTAGAAAGTAGGCCACTGGCCCCTTTCACACAATGAAGACAAAACGCAGCCTGCTGGATGGACACATGGCTGATCCTCGCAGCACACGCGTGTCATCAAAACGAGATCTGTCCCGACGCAGCGAGCCACACGCCATCGCTGCATTCCCTGCTTGTGACTGCTTCCATTTACTTGGTTTAGCTGTTGAGACTCGCAAATACACAAAACAACTTTCCTGGCCATACTTTTTTTTTATGGCCAACTTTTGGTAAACTTTTCTTTTTTTTCAATTTTTGTATCCCACGATTTTGCAAAAATTTTTTTCAGCCAGTGTCAATTATCTAATGTAATCCTGGGCGCTACACTTCCTCTGCCAACCTGGGGAGGGCAGCGGACTGACCTCATGCTTCCTTCTATGCATGAGGAGTCCAAGCTGCTTCTTTTCAGTTTCTCTGGGCCGGACGTAGCGCGTGGAAGGAACACGTTATTCCGACCAGTTCCTTTCCCCTCCATCAGGCGCCCCAGTTTTTGGTTCAGCTCACGTAGCCTTCTGAGAGTTCCAGGTTTGTTCTTGATCAGGTAGTGGAACTGGGCGGGAACCCCTTTTGGTGTTAGCATTATGTTATGCTTTAGCTATTGAAAAATAGAAGATCTACAAGCTCATAGCGCGCCACCGAGTGGCGCGCTACGAGCTTGTAGGTCTGCTATTTTAAAATCAAAGAACTAAAATCAAAGAACCACTGGCATAGAAACATAGCTTTTTCAGAAAACTGTCAGGATGTAGAAGACATTTTTAGAATCTGATCTCAGGTCAAAATGGGTTAAATCCCCCAATTAGAGTTTACTGCTAAGAAGAAGAATATATCCTAATGCCAGTCATAGAATTACTATCACTGCTAGTCTCACCCTACTCATTTGCTGGATAATAGAAAGATTGGAGCGTAGCTTAGCCATTTGCGCTCCCCTCTCATTTCGGAGGGCACAGGCCAACTCATTCTGCCTAAGCTAACAAGCTAATTGAGTTAACACTTTAGCATGTTGTGCCCACAGTAATTAACCACGGCGCCACTCCCCCGTTTTATTTAACTGGGTTCAGGCCCCTCGTGGATTGGATGTCCTACAACACTCTGACCTTGTTTCACTTCCTTCTTCTGTTAAAACCCAAATGTCCTGCATATGTTTTTTTTTGCCTAAATGCTTTCCAACATGAGGCTGGACCTCTAAAGGCTGGGTCACAGTGAGACAAGATATCAAGTTGTTGCGGTCGGTTGGAGACCTATATCCAAAACGGTTACTTTTCAGAAAATGGAAAAAGGTCCAATGTATATTATTTAGTCACAAGCTCTTTGCTACTTTTCACACTTCTGTAGGCCTATGTCTTGTGTTTATGTGTACATTGTCAATTTGTCAATAAGCAAATCTTTAAAAAAAACTGGAACTACATATTTTCAGATGGGGGGTCCGCAGCCAAATACAGATAATAATAATTCTGGGGGTCCTTGACATGAAAAAGGTTGAGCACCACCCGATATAGAAACAGGTTTTTCAGAAAACCATTTAGAAGCCTTTTTTTTTTTAGAATCGTCCTCGGGTCTAAATAGGATAACATTGTGCTGACTGGCTGCTGAGTCGCGTAAGTAGGTCAAACGAAAGAAGAAAAAAAAAATCATCATAATTTGTAAACCAGTAGCCCTGTGAGTGTGTCCTGTGGATGAACTCTGGTCTTGTTTATGAAGTGAAGGTAAACAGACAGCGGGGGCCTCGTCTGATAGTAGGAGCGGGGAGGAGGAGAGGCGATAAGATACGTTGATGTGTGGGAGTTACTGGTCACCAGAGGGAGGTGAAACGGGCTCCATGCCAGCCCAGGGGAGAGAGAGAAACGCTCTATATAATCTATACTCAACGTTTCCTGTGACTTCTATTCCAGATAGTTTGGCCTGTATGCAAGCAGGATGCCGTGGATTCCCACTAACCGTCTCTTTGTAGGAAGCCCTCTCTTATGGAGTAAACTATAGGGTCAAAGATTGAGATTAACTGTTGTTTGGGAGAGCCCCAACCCAGCTAGGACAGCTGAAAGCTTTGTGTTGGTTTGGGTGGTGGCCTGTAGGAAATATACAGGCTGCATGCGTGGCCGCGAGGACTGGGTGTCACAGGACAGTTTGATTAAATCAAAGCAGATTTCAACGTCTTAGAGATTTGATCTGTCTGGTACATTCATTTGACACAGGGAGCAACACCACACACTACGCCTGCGTATATAATCCACATGGTTGCAGGCAGTGCACTCCTCATGTGAACAGACATGTTTCTATTAGGGCTGACCCGCCCCAAAAATATATATATTCAAAGCTTCGTTCGATGGCACAAAATTCGAACATGAATATATATATATATATATATATATATAAAATATCGAGTTTTTTAAAAAAAAAATCAGTTTTTCCCCATTTTTTTACCAAAATCTATAAGCCCACAACACATTGCAGCATGACATGTAGAGAGCTTGTAGATCTGCCTAGTGCCTACCCTTCAAAGCAATGTGCTTGAGTTCCACAATTCATGAATCACTCATTATTTACTCCAACAATCAGTGTGACAGTTTTGTTGTTTCGTAATACAACGGTTTTGTTGCTCGATCCTAACTACTGCACATAATGTATGTTGTCACCAGCATCGCTTTAACAAGACTCTTCTACTGAGATTAATTGGCATCTAGTGAATAGCATTAGCTTGTTTTGGCCCAGCATTAGCCCAAGGCTCAGTCCAAGGCCAACTCTCAGTCCAATGCTCAGTCTCTGCTGATTTGGTTTCATCATATCCCATGATGCATAGCTCGGGAAAACCACTGGTCCAAAATGAAGTCTAATAATAAGCCTATGAAGCAACACGGCAACGCTGTGAGCACTAGATGTGTCTGTCTGTCTGTCTGTCTGTCTGTCTGTCTGTCTGTCTGTCTGTCTGTCTGTCTGTCTGTCTGTCTGTGGTTGTAAGTGGACAGTCCAGTGCCGGTTATAATGCTCTCAGAGCCCATGGAAGGCTCTGTAGAAGTCGCCTCCGCACATGCATTGCGCACACACGTAATTTCGGCCAGGTCGGCCCCTTGCCAATGCAGCTAGTTATGAAGAGATTGTGCATTCCGCGGCCGACGGCGAACTAATCCTCTGCTTCGTCTGGGATTCATTCTAGGGCATCAGACCTGGCTCTTAATGTCCCAGAAAGACGCGCTGGACATGGAGAAAGAGAGATGCCGTGTCCCCACCCTCCTTTCTGTTTCTATATTGTCTTTTTTCCCGTCTGTCTCTGGTCTGTCTGTCTGTGTGTGTCTGTCTTTTTGTCTATCTCTTTGTGGCAGCCTCTCTCTCTGGTTCTTTGTCTGGTAGTCAGTTTTTGTGTCGGCTGCTCTCTCTCTCTCTCCCCCTCCAGCACCTCTGTGTTTTCACTGGTGATCCCGGTTCAAAGGGCTGACGGAGGAATGTCCTTTATGAAAGGAATAACAGCCAGAAGAGGTTTGGCAGTCTGGTGTATATGACCGTCCACTAACATGCACGCTTCATGGGCCACGGAATGCACAATCTCTTCATAACTAGCTGCATTTTTGTTATTTGGAAAAGAAAAGAAAACGCATTTATTTAACCGGGGGAAAGGCCACTTAATATGACGGCAACGGCCTGCAATGCCCATATTTACAGGCTACACGTTTTCACCTGGGTCCACACGGTAAACTTGTTGGCGTCAAGTCATTCTGATACATTTTACACAGAGTACACGACAACACAACACCATGCTGACACAATAGCTCACCTTTAAAATTAAGAATTAGGTACACATCCAACTATAGGAAAATGAACAATATTGATTTTCGTTCAGAGGTTTACACAATATTGAGCATTTCATAACAAGGACATAAAGTGTCTGGCACATAATTCTAGTAAGGTTTGGATAGAGTGATTTCACACCACCCAAATCCCAGTGAAATTCATCAACCGATGGTGAAGACCAGATTCTGGTTCTTAGAACTATTATTCTTATGTCATAATAAAAGAAAATAGGAAAGCTCACGAGTCCACAACGTGTCGTGGCGTGTTCTGAGCTTACGCCTGCCCCATTTGACTGGACTTGTACATTTGTATTATTATTGTTTTGGGGCTCTATTTTAAAACCCCTTACCCCCTTATTTTCTTTTCTTTTTTTAATAGTTCAACTAGCTGATCTACATCGACACGTTGTGAGCTTGTAGATCAGCTATTTTAACTTTTCAAAAATGTTTGTCAAAATAGTAAAAAAAACTAAAAAACAACGCAAAGAAGTTCAGGGATAAGGGGTTTAGAACGGATGAAAATAGAGCCCTTGGTGTGTAGAGGGTAAAAAGGAGGGGGGCCAAGTATGGACCCCTGGGGCACCCCGGTCAACAAAGTATATATAGGGTCCAAGTGGTTAAAAAGCAACATTTACAAGGAATAAGATACCGTTTAAAGTAAACATTCCGACGTAAAAGAAAGTTTAGCAAGAAATGGTTTGTATTCAACATACAGCAGTACAACATTATTGTCTTGAATGTAGGAATATAGATGTGATGTGACATGGAACGTTTACGTAATGCGTTATTATGGTTTGAGAGTTATCAGATAGTCCAATAAACAGGCTGTAAACATAAGTCATGGAATCATATATTTAATGATTGCCCGGGATACTTATCCCAAAATGAATGGTCATGTGATATGCATATGAACAGCGAAGACATAGATGAAAGCAAATACGACCTGTTACATCACGAATCAGATTCGCTCATATCAGTCTGTTGATCGGGGCGCCCCTGGAAGCAGGACAGAAGGCTCGTCTATCCTGGAGAATTCTGACGTGTCTCTACTTTTTTAGACACTATATAGAAATCTTTCTGTCTCTCTGTGACCTTGCTTGAGCACAGCTAGGGTGCACACTCTTAGAAGTAATGATAACTGCTTAAAAGGTCTACTTTATCCCAACAAACGTCAATTCATTATTTTGGCCAGTACACAATGTGCTTGGCCCGGGCCGTGGAGTCTTTTGGCAGGTGAGTCAGAAAGGTTAATTTGGGACACTGCAGAGCTTTTTCAGAGCTATTGAGTTCCATCAATAGCTCTGAAAAACAGAGCCCCAAGAAGGTCATTGTTCTGCTGTGCAGAATCCTTGGCTTACAAATCCACTCAGTGGAAAGAAAATCGTTCAACATCAATCCAACTCAGCCCCCCCCCCCCTCAATATTTAATACAATATCCAGCAGAATAACATTATATCATACACTGTGTCAATGCAACATCTTTGGAAAACCTAGGAAAAGTGAGGTGGGAATTAAAAAACAAAAACGTAATTTATTCCGGGTCTCCAACTCTGGTGGAAGGAAGTCTGTTGATGGACTTGGCAAGTTGGCTCCCCTCTCTGCTTCTTGGTTTTGGAAAGCACCCTCCCTCTCTCGTGTTGTGGTTTGCAAGCATGCCCCCTCCCCCCCACCCACCCACCCACCCCACCCCCCTTTTTACGAAGCGTATCCATTACATTGAGTGTGGGTCAGATCCTGGTGGCTCTAAAAATAGGGTGATGTAGCCCCTTACGTGATGGAAAGCTGCACCCGTGGCCGAAATAAGTAACCTAGTACTACTACTACTAGTAGTGGCCCTGCAGAATTAGCAGCTATAAAACACAGTCACGCCTATCTTTCACGCTCTCTCTCTCTCTCTCTCTCTCTCTCTCTCTTGCATAACTGAGGCCTACTGTTATAACTTGAAGATATGTTTTGAGCGAGTGACACCATCTTGCGACCAAGTATAAATGACTTAGCATAACACTCACGTTGTCATCCTCTCTACGGCTGTCTCTCTATCTCTTTCCCATGTCCAGTGTTGATTTTGACGGCAAATTTTGGTTTTAGTCATAGTCTCTTGAATAGTTTTCATTTAGTTTTAGTCACATTTTTGTCATCTGGAATGTTTTAGTGTTTAGTTAGTTTTAGCCAACTAAATATCACAAGTAGATTTTATAGTCGACTAAATCTACAGTTGATTTTGTCAACTAAAATGTATTTAGTTGACAAAACTAGGGAAAATAGCCGATCTAACAAGCGCGCAAAAAGTTTAAAAGTATTGAAGGCTCCAGACTTCTGAAAACAAACTTGTCAGGCTACTACTTGGCCTCACTACCCGAACCCACCTCACCCCTGCCCACTTTGACAGGCTGGAATGGCTTAGGGTCGACGACAGAGTACAGCATCTTGCAATGGGTCTGGTCCACAAGATTCGATACACCACCAAGATACCCATGTACCTGTCTAGATACTTCCTTAATGTTAAAGAAGTCCACACCCACAACACCAGAGGGAGTTAAACAAACCATGTGCAACCCAGATTTGGCACAAACAAGGGACTAAATTCATTCCCCTTCCACTCACTGTATATGTTTTCTTCCCCTTTTTACCTCCTCTATGATGATTTCCTGTTTTTGGCTATATAGAAGTGCATATTTGTACGTCTCTAAATGTTATGATGAATTGAACATGGTGGACCCTATTGTAAACAAGCGTAATGCTTTATGGTGTCGTCCCACAGTTAACAGTTGTGTATTGAGTTGTGCTTGAAATGTACTGAAATACTTCAATCATTGAGTTGTGCTTGAAATGTACTGAAATACTTCAATCATTGAGTTGTGCTTGAAATGTACTGAAATACTTCAATCAATCAATCAAACAACGCGTCACTTCGCACCGAGTTGCGTGCTTGTTTCTATTTTCACTAGTTCTTATTTTTTTTAATTCATAGAATTTCCTAGATTTGTAAGAAAGAAAATCATTTGATGTATCAAACGCATTATCAAACATGGAGGGGGCCCTCCTTGAAATTAAAAAGCTTAATCACTACTAGTGTACGATCCCCATCAGTGTACGAAAGACTGAAACTACTGGCTAGTTTCAGCTGCACCACAGCAATCAATACCGTTTTAATATTGCTCCCCCCCTTCCTCCCTCCCTTGGCTCTCACACGCTCCATCTCTCTCTCTCTCTCTCGCCCTCCCTCCTTCCCCACCTCCCTAGAGGCGAGGCCGTTTTCTTGGCCCGCTTCCACCGTGCTCAGTATTCAAACGGCCAGTCGGACCAGCACAGCGTGTGCGTGTGCGTGTGTGTGCGTGTGCGTGTGTGTGCGTGTGCGTGTGTGTGTGTGCGCGCCGAGAGGAGAGAGCTGGTGGAGAGACGTTTAGTGTTTTTCATTGACAGAAATGCATATCCACACACAGCCACGTGGGTGCCAGTCAGAGATGGGAAGAGGGGGGAGGTGTAGGAGACGGATGGAGAGAGCAAGGGGAAGGCAGGAGGGAGTAGTAGATGAGAGAGCGTGGAGGAGGATGGAGAGAGCAAGGGGAAGGCAGGAGGGAGTAGTGGAGGAGGATGGAGAGAGCAAGGGGAAGGCAGGAGGGAGTAGTAGATGAGAGAGCGTGGAGGAGGATGGAGAGAGCAAGGGGAAGGCAGGAGGGAGTAGTAGATGAGAGAGTGTGGAGGAGGATGGAGAGAGCAAGGGGAAGGCAGGAGGGAGTAGTAGATGAGAGAGCGTGCGTTGATATGCATTTAGATTAGCCGGGCCACATACCACCATATATGCATGATATGATTCTTATCTCTGGCCGAGTGTTGTTTGATCTCTGAGAGTGTACACTCTTGAGAGTTCCAGTGCTCTGTGTACTGTATATATAGGGCTGTCACCATTACACATTTAAAGTTGACGATTAATCAGTGTCACAAATAATTGCGATTAACGATTTTTATTGTTTTTTTTTGGCATTGATCATTGGAACATCATGAATAAAGAAAATACATTATTACTGACATTCATTTGTTTTTTGAGTGATGCTATAGCCACTCCATTGCGGAGCTATGTGTGTGTATGTGTACGTACGTACGTACGTACGTACGTACGTACGTACGTACGTACGTACGTACGTACGTACGTGCATGTATGTATGTGTACGTAGCTGCAACACCTGAAGTGGCCAGTAGAGTGCATGCACGCACGCACGCACACAGGCCAGGGAGGAGTACAGTACAGCACCACTCACTTCAGAGTTCAGACTGGTCTGATTTTTATACTTATAGGTAAAATAAATATGCTATTTCAGCTTTTCAACATGACAAGATAGTTGCAGACAGTTATCTCAGATAATTGCGATTAGACGATTATGTAATAATTGTGACAGGCCTAGTGCTGTAAGAGAGCACCCTACCTCCCACCCACCCACCCTCGCTCTCTCTCCCCCTCCCCCTTCCTCTCTCTCTCTCTCTCTCCTCCCTCTCTCTCTCTAATACACATCAGGGATGTTCATCGGGGACCACTCATGTGCATGACTGTATTCTACACCACAAGCCTTTTACAGTACTGCCCTAATGTGTGTGTGTGTGTGTGGTGGGGGAGGGGGGGGGATGGGGATGGGGAGGAGGGGATAGGGATGGGGGGGGGGTTGTTACAGGATCTATCCCATCAGCACAAATGGTGTGTCTGACTCTGGTGATGCAACATGAAGGCAGCATGAAGTGCAATAGTCTTCTTTTTCTTGGGGTTCTAAAAGCGATGCTGAGAGAGAGACGCTGAAGGCAGATGTTTTAATAATGGATAACAGAAGTATTGTGAAATATATATGCATACAGTATATGTATACACACTAGGGGGGGTGTGTAACGATACATTTGAACAGCGATACGATATACTGTACGTATCACGATACATGGTTGACAATACGATACATACTAGGCATGTAACGATACACTGAACTCACGATACGATACGTATCACTATCGTATCGTTCACGGTACGATTTCTCACGATATTTTAAACACAAAATTATTTTCCAGACAAATGACCGAAAATTCTTTTTTTCCCCACAATTCTTATTTCACTACATTGCAAAAGTAGCATTACTTTTCATGTAAAATTTCTTCTGTGCAACAGCTGTACACATGCTTTCTTGTTTAGAACCTAGCTCGAGTGCAGTTTTTCATCCCAGGACCCCCAGAGGGTGACATGATTGCGTCCTTTCTCAATTTAGTGAGTCTAAGGATGCAGACTATTTGCATCACTGAGATGGTACATAACAGCTGGTAAGCAGAAATGTCGTCTTACATTAGAATTTCTCCTTCTGGACAGTGAAATTCTCAGTGTTTATTTAACTTCAAGAGTGTAAAAATATTTGCATCCAGTTTTGTGTGTGTGTGTGCGTGTGCGTGTGCGTGCGTGCACTCTGTGCTGTAGTATGTCAAGTGTGTCACGTGTTGTTTTTGTACCAAGCTGTGGAAACCAAAAGCCTTGGGCGTATGAAAAGTGATTAGCAACATTTTCATACACGGCATGATTTGAGTCGCATCGCAGGCTGGATCAATACATGCTCATTATAAATGCATTAGCAAGACAATTTTTTGGAGGATAAACGGTGCAAAGAGTGTGTGTGTGTGTGTGTGTGTCACTCGCACAGCTGCCGCTGTGTGTGTGCCAGTGTGCATCTGTAAGGGTTTTTTTTTTGCGGGGTGTGTGTGTGTGCGAGTGTTTGTGTGGTGTGTGGGCTGTGTGTGTGTGTGTGTGCAGTCTGTGCACCCAGGCTTGCACCTGGCCCCTTGTCTCTCCCAAAGCCCAAAGGGGTGCAATAAAGAAGGCCTTGTCCCAGAACCCATGAGGGGCGCGCACACACACACACACACACACACACACACACACACACACACACACACACACACACGTGGGTGTGTGTCTGTCCAGGGTTAGATACAAAATAGTGTGTCTGTCTTGTGCAAGCATGTTACGCGTTTAGGAGCTCATAATATCGACATCATCATGTTGCACATACAGCATGTTGTGTGTGTGTGTGTGTGTGTGTGTGTGTGTGTGTGTGTGTGTATAGTACATGTGTGTAAGCAAACATGTTATGTGTTTATCAGTGTGCTAATGTTTTAGTGTCTGTGTATGATTTACATACACACACACACAAATGTGTGTGTGTGTGTGTGTGTGTGTGTGTGTGTGTGTGTGTGTGTGTGTGTGTGTGTGTGTGTGTGTGTGTGTGTGTGTGTGTGTGTGTGTGTGTGTGTGTGTGTGTGTGTGTGTGTGTGTGTGTGTGTGTGTGTGTGTGTGTGTGTGTGTGTTTGTGTGTGTGTGTGTAGTACATGTGTGTAAGCAAACATGTTATGTGTTTATCAGTGTGCCAATGTTTTAGTGTCTGTGTATGATTTACATTCACACATTTGTGTGTGTGTGTATGTGTGTGTGTGTGTGTATGCATGTGTGCTGATCTGGGATGACTTTACCCTCCTGGCATTTCCTTGGGGGGGGGGGTGCGTTCACTCTTTTTCCTCTGCTCCTCATTCTTATCTGGCTTCCATCTTCTACGCGCACACACACACACACACACACACACACACACACACCCTTTATAGTCCGTCCTCCTCTTGTCTGACCTCGACCTGGCCTCCCCTTCTCTCCTTGGCTCTCATTTCATGGCCACGGCAGCAGCTATCTCTTCTCTTCTCCAGACATTTGTGAGATTGTCCAAAAAAAAGAGAAAGGCCTCATGATACCACACTGTCTCCGCAGTAAACTCCTCAGTGTTCATTTGAACATTTGTGACACAAATGGAACCAGATTGACCTTTTACAGGTCCACTTGGTTCCGTTTGTACACTCACACCATGTTGCTGGTGGATGGTATGAGAGGTCTGGTAATCGGTCTATGACAGATTATTGATCGTCAGTGCTTACATGCTGTTGTTTATTATTGTTTATCGTGCCATGTCTTTGGCCCAATAGTAGCCTCCAGTATGTAATATCTTTTGTGATTTTTTTTTTAATGCTGTATGACAATTACATATTTTGTGAAACTTAAAGTAAAGATTCTCGATTAGTTGTGCTGCCATGATTAATATTAGGCCTTCTGCTAGTGCAATTTGTTTATAAATTATTGAGACGTCAACAATTGTTATTGTAATGGACAGTTGGACACGGCACATTTGTGCCTTTTCCTGCACAGTAACGTATAACAATAACACATACATTTTAGACCCAAACGTTGTAGCCTAATTAACTACTCTTGAAGCTGCGATGCGGGACTTCCATTTTCTTCTGGCGTAGTAACAAACATAAACAGACGCAGTCTTATTCATTTATTTTGCCTTTTGTCCCTCTTCTGCAAAACGAAAAAAAAAACCCCTCAGTCAGCAGAAATGCACAGGCTGTTTGTGGGAACTTTAATGTCAATGACATCAGCTGAACTTTGGGTCACTGGGGAAGCATCAGCATCACATCACTCCCCTCATCATCTGCTGGCAAACGGCAGCTTATTAAATGGAGTGCTGTATGTAGGCTAGAGCCAGACCCAGACCCATGGATGCATTGGCAATTTTTTAGATTATTTGACTCGCTGTATCGGCAGTTATGTGCTACTATAGCCGACGTGTCCCAATTTTGAAATAAGCACAATTATTAGAGTTTGTTATGAGTTTGTAGATCTGCTACTTTTGAAAGTTTTTTTGAAAACGTTAGAATCGTGTTGTATAGCCGGTGAGCCGGTCACCCAAAATGTGAGAGGACCTGTGATGTCATGGACCTGTGATGTCATGATATACTTTTCTACAGTTGATTTAGTCGACTAAAATGTATTTTGGCGGGCCTTGATGCTGTTGTAATGACTGATTTTACACTTGCAGAAAATAGCCGATCTAACAAGCTCACAACGCGTTGCGCTGCGAGCTTGTAGATCGGCTATTTTCAGCATTCAAAAATCATGTGTAAAATCAAATCAAATCAAATGTAAAATGACTAATACTGGATCTCTTGTCCACTATTCCCTTCCTAACATTTTAGTCAGTCTTAGTTTTTATTTGTTGATGAAATTGTCAAAAATATTTAGTCTTAGTTTTCATAGCTTAGTTTTCATTTAGTTTCCACGTAGTTTTCGTCAGTGAAAAAAGGTAGTCGACATTTTTTTTGTCATAGTGTTGGTCTACGAAATCAACACTGCGTGGTGGGATACCCATGTTGTACGTGTCAGACTACGTCAATAGCATAAAATAGCAAATTTGCCGCCAGAATATGGAATGCACTTATTTTGGGCTTGTTTTCATAGACCTGGTGTTCTTATTTCTCCCGCAAAATCTGGCAACACTGTAGGTTCTTTTTTTTTAACCCATTTTTCACCCCTGTGTCAATTATCTAATGTGATCCTGGGCTCTACACACCCTCCGCCAACCTAGTCCCCATATATGGGGGACATGGGGAGAGCAACGGACTTGAACTCATGCTTCCTTCATGCCCGAGTGTCCAAGTTGCTCCTTTACACCTGCCAGGGGGGAGTTTCCCTGGTTGCACGTAGCGCGTGGAAGGAACACGTTATTCCAACCAGTTCCTTTCCCCCCCATCAGGTGCCCCGGCTGGCCAGGGGAGGCAGTTTAGAGACCAGGATTACTGCATGTTTTTTGTGAGGGTACCTACCCTAGGGGAACACTGCATGTTGTTGATCTGGTTCTGGGTGTGTATACTAGCGCAGATATGGAAAAGGTGTGTGCTCAACTGTAGTGTGTGTGTGTGTGTGTGTGTGTGTGTGTGTGTGTGTGTGTGTGTGTGTGTGTGTGTGTGTGTGTGTGTGTGTGTGTGTGTGTGTGTGTGTGTGTGTGTGTGTGTGTGTGTGTGTGTGTGTGTGTGTGTGTGTGTGTGTGTGTGTGTGTGTGTGTGTGTGTGTGTGTGTGTGTGTGTGTGTGTGATCAAATTAGTGGAGAGGGAAAGAAAGTGGGCTCCATACCGGATCACACTGGTCAATTTGGAACGAAATGCAGTGCGTCTGAGTACGAAAACAGCATGGCTGTTTTTCACCACCTGTGCGCAACCTAACACACACACAAACACACACGCACATATTAACTGTATATATGGTGATTTTGGGTGTGCCAGTACAGTACAGTGACAGTACAGTACAGTCTACAGTTGTACAGTACAGTAGAGGGTACAGTAGATGGACCCCCACACGTTAACTCTGTCATTTCTCAACCATTTCGGACGCGGGACGGCTCGCCGAAATCGGGCCGGCACCCTGGGTGAGTTCCTGTGGGTCTGGAACTTCCAACCCCCCCACCCCCACCCCCACCCGGACTTGCACCACTCACTTCACACGGGTGTGATTTTTTCATGTAAAGTAACAATTGTACACTCTCAGACTGCACTTCCGCCGACAAAGTCAAAGTGAATGGGGAAAATGAGGAAACAATGGGCTTGGGAAAAAGCACTAAACTGCAGTATATTAGAGGTTGTTTGTTTATTTCAATGGAAGGTTAGAAAGGACGGGTCAATGTATCAGGGAGACGCAGGAGAATGAGAAGAGGACGGAGGGATGAGTAAGAATAGAGAGTTGAGTAAAACATAAAACTACAAGAGATTCGTTTTTTGGAATGTGGGAAATGGGAATGTGCGTCACTGTACCTACCGGTAATGATAGAATGAGAAGATTGTACGGAATGGGGTGTGATTAAACAAACTATAAACGGTGAATGACTCTGATTTGGCAGAGTTGTGTCCGTTTCCGACCAAGAAGACAGCTCATAGTTAATCCTCATGGAGTGGACTGGGAGAGAGTCACTGAAGTTTATAGGAGTGGAAGTGTGACTAAGCAAGAAACGTGTGTGTGTGCGTGTGTGTGTGTGGGGGTGCTCACGTGTGTGTGACCCGTGTCCATCCGCATACATAGTACCTACCCAACATTTCTGTCCCTCACTTGAATCGACTGTACAATTATACAGCACATGCCTACCAAGCTGCATGTCCTGACGGGTCATTGTAAGTAGCCGAGGGCCCGACCAGTACTGGATTTTTGGGTCCGGTACAAAATACTAGGGAGTAAGAAACGCTGATATTGATATGTGCCACTGCCAATGCTGTATACATTGGACAACATACGCCGAGGCTAATATATCTCTGATACTAGGCTAATATTGGCTGATGATAATAATTTACAATTTAGGCATTTAGCAGACGCTCTTAATCCAGAGCGACTAATAGGCTGACTAATGTATTGGTCCGGCTCTAGGGATAAGAGCATTAGTCAACACAGTTGAATGGAATGTCTTCAGTAAGTACACTAGTAATGTTTTCTGCCGGGTGTAAACCTGGCTTATGATCGCTCATGCTTCCAGCCGGGACCTAGTCATGATTGGCTGCTTCTAGTAGGGACCCAGTCATGACGATTGGCTGCCCCTAAGCCATCCCATACTCTGCAACGCCGCAACGCGGAGCGAGTGACAACAGCAGCTAATGTTATGAGCTACAGGAAGCCATAACAAAACACAGTGATTTAACCAACAAAAGAACGTCGGAAACGGCGGCCGGGAGATTGTGACAGAGAAACATATATATATATATATATACTGCACACCTTCACCTGGCAGTTATGATACAAGTGTCATTCTTGTTTTTCCTTTCCCCCCAGCATAATGTTAATGGATAGTGCCGTAGTGTCTCTTTGGAGAGGTTGTGGTCACTCACACCCTTTGAGAATTTCACTTAGTTGGTCAGCACGTCTTGTTATGACTTTCTTGAGTGAACATTGCTGTGGTCAGTGTAGTCATCCCACTTCCCATATCGGACTTAATGCTTCCAAACCTCCAAACTGGGATTACTATACTATCAGATGACACTGTTCTGCTCGTCAGTATCGTGCATTAGTTGTTGTAAGGGTCCAGGGACCCCCAGGCGACCTCAATAAAATGAGGAGCAGTTCAAACACTTAACCCCTTCTTATAAATATAAAATAAAGAAATCTTGTCTTATGGGCTCCTTGGCCCAACTTTTTCAAATGGGGGTCCTTGGATGAATACACATTTGACGGTCCTTGACATGAAAATGTTTGAAAACCACTTAAACTTTCACGTTTAATGGAGAAGATAGTTTTGTCCAGACTTTTGCCCGCTGTCCTTCAGTCTTTGTGTCATCTGTGTGGAGTCACACAGCTGCTGCTGGTGCTGGTGTTACGTCAGCAATGAGCATTCATTACCTCGCCTTGTCATTGGTGAGTCAGGGAAGGTCAAAGGGCACACAACGAGGAAGTGAACTCATTAAGAGGAAGGACAGTCAGCTGTGCTCATTGTTTGGCAATGTTTTTCTTTCTTAACCGTGTCTGTCTGGATTGTGTTATGTTGTGCGTGTGTGCGTGTGTGAAGGTCTTCGTAAGTTTGGAAAGTACATTTCGACTTTTCGAGTACATTTTTACATCGGCTTCTTATAACGAAAAGGTGCTCAACTATGAGGGTGTATTGTACACTCTGTATTACATTAAAACTCAGGATTTTTAATGTGTGTGTGTGTGTGTGTGTGTGTGTGTGTGTGTGTGTGTGTGTGTGTGTGTGTGTGTGTGTGTGTGTGTGTGTGTGTGTGTGTGTGTGTGTGTGTGTGTGTGTGTCGTCTCGTCTCGTCTCGTCTCGAGGGCAGACAGGTCCAGTGTGTCCTTCAATCGAGGGGCCGGAGGAGACGGTGATGTCATAACGTTAGCCATGTAGCGTGGGGGGGGGCTGTAATAATTACTGTCTGCCTGTTAGTCTGAGGTCACCTTTCTCACAAGAGAGAAAGGACGTGTGCGCACACACACACACACACACCCCACCGATGTGCCAATCATTAGTGGTTTACTTTCACTTCAAAGACGACACTGAAACCGAAGCTCAGGGAGGAGAAAGGGAGAAGGGGTGCTGAGTGAACGCCATCTGCAGAACGAGACTCATTGAGTCTGTCAGGATCTCACTTATGTATGAACACACACACACCTCCCCTCAGGCCGCGTGGATGCAGTTACACCGTCAAATCCTCCAGTGATATTTTTAACCCGGAGTGCACGAATGAATGAATTAACACTGTGCGTGTCGGGAGGTACTGTACAGCGAGCGACCGCCCTGGAATCGGAAGGTTCGATCCCCAGTCACCCTCCTCCTCGCGTTGTGTCGAGGTCTCCTTCAACACTCCGCGAGGGCATGCCGGCACGGTGGAACAGTCGGTAGTGCTGTCGCCTCAGAGCTAGAAGGTCCTGGGTTCGATTCTCGCTGTGGGCGCTGGGGGCGTGTTCTCTCCTCCACGTCGTCATCCGTGCCCATACCCGAGGCGAGGTTGGCCAAAGGGCCTTTCTGTGTGGAGTTTGCATGTTCTCCCCGTGTCCCCTAGGGTAGGTACCCTCACAACAAACATGCAGTAATCCTGGTCTCTATACTGCCTCCATCAGCCGGGGCACCTGATGGAGGGGAAATGACCTGGTTGGAATAACATGTTCCTTCCACGTGCTACGTCCAACCGGGGACCCCCCGTCCCCCGTTCCCCGTCCCCCCCCCCGTCAGGTGACTCCTCATGCATTTAAGGAAGCTCTCCCCAGGTTGGCAGAGGGAGTGTAGCGCCCAGGATTACATTAGATAATTGACACTGGGTGATAAAAATGGGTTGCAAAAAAAAGTCTCCTTGAGCAATACACCGAACGCCTACCTGCTGCCGATGAGCACGTTGGTGTAAAGCACTTTAGAAATTTCCACCATTGACTGAAGTCAATGCTGGAAGTCTTAGATCCCCATTTTTGTGTGAGCATGTTTGTGTTTGTGTTTGCGATAAACTTTGAGTTGCCCCGGTGCGTGATAGGTGCTATACAATTAAAATGACAGTTGTCTTGCCATTTGAGAGGAATGTTATTAACGGCTCAGTTGCTTCTTTAAAAAAAAAAAGATGTGTGTGCTTTGCGTTGCCCATGTGTTTTATCACTTTTCTGTTGAGTGCCAACGTGTTAAGAAGAGAGAGGTTATCGGACGGAAAGTGCAAATGTTGGGTCACGGGTAAGTAAGTGTGCAGTGAAGTGAGAAAAGGCCTGCGTTGTGCGTTCGTGTGTGTGTGTGTGTGAGAGAGAGAGAGAGAGAGAGAGAGAGAGAGAGAGAGAGAGAGAGAGAGAGAGAGAGAGGGGGAGAGAGAGAAAGAGAGAGAGAGAGAGTGGGGGAGAGGGAGAGAGAGAGAGAGAGAGATTGGGGGAAACCGGGGTTGGCTCTGATTAATAAAACCCAGTCCACAGTCGACACACTCCTCCTTCACCAGATGCTGTCAGAGAAAAGCCTCATCAGCAGAATACTCCTGGCGCGCTGCCTCCACTTGAACCCCTTTTCTTTTCCTCTCTCAATTCCCCCCCCCCCCCCCCCCCCCCCCGCCCCCCCCCCCCCCCCCCCCCCCCCCCCCTCTCACACACACACACACACACACACACACACACACACACACACACACACACACACACGCAACATCCACTTTTCTTTCTGTCATATTTTCCTGCTTGTCCTCCGTGATACTGTAAAGCTGCAACCTGGAACTTATTTTAATGACTGAAACTTTGTTTCTTTACCCAGCCGTATGGCTAATATGCTAATAAGCATGTCTGCAGTGGTATAGGATGGTGGTTTCAGTACACTTCTATTGGTTTCGTGCAATATCTCTCCACTGCCAAAGGGGGTCTTCAGTCACACTTAAAATATTCTGTGCGGGAGACCCATGTTGGAATCCTGGTTTAATAGATTAAAGACTTCACTATTTTACTGATTGCACTGATTCAATTTACCTCTTGGGAGTGTAACAATTCTTGTGTTAAAGTAACACCGAGACCATCTACCTTTTCAGTCTCTCTCTTTCTCTCTCTCTCTGCTAGTTCTCATGGGGCTGCAGATTGCTAAACAGAGCCTCCTCAGTGATAGTACAAAATTCTCAAGGTGAGGTAATGAGGCCAGACGGAAGAGCCATTAAGCTAGGAAGAGTGTGTGTGTGTGTGTGTGTGTGTGTGTGTGTGTGTGTGTGTGTGTGTGTGTGTGTGTGTGTGTGTGTGTGTGTGTGTGTGTGTGTGTGTGTGTGTGTGTGTGTGTGCGTGTGCGTGCGTGCGCGCGGTGCGCGCGCACACTTTCAATCACTGTGTGCACGACGTGCAGATAGTTGAGTGTGTGTGAGAAGGGATGGAGCGTACAGGATTGAGATTTCTATATTAGTTGTGTGTTTTTGCGTAGTAGGTGTGCATTTGTGTCTCCACTACACTTTCATGTGTATACGTTACCCAGGGTGCATACTGAAGCCTGTAATGGGAATATTTTGAGGCAAAAATGATTCTGATTATTGGGTATGGATCCAGCTACTCCATCTTGTTCCACTTCCCTTTTCTCCAAATTGTTAATTATGCCAATTCCTGATTCCTGAGAGATATTACAGTCCCTTTGTCACTGCTGACTCCTACAGTTGGTCTTAGGCACTGCACAGACGTCACGACTTTTCCCAAAAATATACGCATGCTATTGAGTCTCCTTCTTCTCACTTGACAGTGAGGAGTTTCACCAGGAGGACGTACTGTAACGCATGTGGAAGAACAATATGTTCGTTCTATAGTTCCACACCTTACTGAACAGTTACCCTAGCCCACCTGTGGGCGTCACTAGTTCCACACCTTACTGAACAGTTCCCTAGCCCACCTGTGGGCGTCACTAGTTCCACACCTTACTGAACAGTTACCCTAGCCCACCTGTGGGCGTCACTAGTTCCACACCTTACTGAACAGTTACCCTAGCCCACCTGTGGGCGTCACTAGTTCCACACCTTACTGAACAGTTACCCTAGCCCACCTGTGGGCGTCACTAGTTCCACACCTTACTGAACAGTTACCCTAGCCCACCTGTAGGCGTCACATAGTTCCACACCTTACTGAACAGTTACCCTAGCCCACCTGTAGGCGTCACTAGTTCCACACCTTACTGAACAGTTACCCTAGCCCACCTGTAGGCGTCACGAGTGCAGCAACAGAGAACAGCCATCACCGTCGGCCTCCACTGTCGGCTTCCTCCCACGAACACGGCCACATGTGTTCGTTGGAATGCCCCGGCCAATTCAGAGGCAGTGCGCCTCTGGCACCATGGAGGATTCCAACCCGCCTATTTTAGCGCCTGTGGAGATTGGCAGCACATGTACCCTGTGCCACCCGAGTCCCCGTATTTTATTTTATTATCGGAATAAATCGCCGATCGTTGGGGGGGGGACTTGGGCTACTTCTGGGCTACTTGAAAGAGTATAATTTGACCCTTGCAGGTCCACTCTCAACCTTTCAGAGGTCATTGGCGGGTGGCTGTGTCTTATGAAAATGCATGACTCAGCAGTGGAGTGTAATGGAAGCCATGCGGCTGGAAGATTGATATGCTACCGGTGTGCAGCAGGCCTAAGGAGGTCAACGGGCCTTTCTGGTTCGCACAAGCAAGCAAACGCGCACACACACCATTCAATTACGTTAAAAGTACCATGTGTTAAGTTAAGGTGTCTGTGCGCTGAGGTCATAACACTAAGTTACAATAATTAACGGTAGGGATGTCCCGATCACCTTTTTTTGCTCGTGATTCCGATCTTTTGATTTTGAGACATACCGATACCGATCTTTCCCGATCCGATCTTTCTATTTTTATGCCATATCACAATAGCAAATATCCTAATGTATGTCACTCTAGTCTAGTCTGTTGTGTTGCCTTTCAATTATTGAAAGGCAAAATGTGACTATACTTTTATTAGAATGACTGTCATTGTGTTTTATTTTCTTTCTATGAAAGCATGGAATCATAGCAAAAATAATGATGTATTGGTTCATTAGAGTGAATACAGTTCTACAGCTTATAGAACTGAAGTTAAAACTCTTAAAGAGTATCTCTCTCATTCAGAGAGAGAACTACAGACACCTATCCCATCATACATAGCGGGGGTGGCATTTCCTTCATCATAGGTGTCTTTCACACCTGAGTGTGACTAGTCTTTGTTTGATGATCTCTGACTGGGACCAGAAGGAAAACAACTAGCATAAACACAACAGTTTTTACAAAATCTCATTGCTTATAGATTTTTCTTTGAGATTTACATTAGACAATTAAAAATCCGATCTTTTCTCCCCGATTCCGATCTTTTGAAAATCATGAGATTTCCGATCACCCGATCCGATCGGGACAACCCTATTTAACGGCTCAGATGGCCCAATTTGTTCTTTGTCAACCGCAACTTGCAGTTTGGAAATGTCAAAGGGACTGGGATTTGGAGATTTCCCCTTGAATCAAGTTATTGGGTGACAGCAGCGTTTGTTTGGGACACCTTCCTCAAAACCAAGTTACAATTTTAAACCTCACATCATGACAGTGATAGGCTTTGAATTGCTGAAACTTGAAACATACGTGTGTCGAACTGTCCATCATATTCGTAGCCTGCATGCCCCATTATTAGTTGATTGAACAACATGAAATGCACATCTTTACCTCCGCACAGGCTGTACATTTTGGCTGAATTAAATCAGATACATTATATATTGTTCTAGGGTATGGAATTTGCCTCCTCTTGCTTTGGGAAATGAGTGTGCACAAAGTACTGATATAGTAAATGAAAACATTATTCACAACTTATTTTTTGTATAGTCGTGTATATTACAATGTGTGATTGTCACAAATTCCCAAAGCCACAGCTGGACTTGTCTCACCGCACACAGACCTCTCAAAACGATGAGCCTCAGCTCCTCAGCACAGTTTGAGAACCGTACTGACTCACACGAAGAACTAGGCGTAGTTGGAAGGTTAGAAGTCACGAAAAGGGGAAGGAACGTAGAGACACGGTCGAGTTGGTGAAACGGGCAGCCGCTCGTAGAAGTTGTTTTTTATGACCGTCTCCAAGTCACTCTCGATTTGCACGCCTCCTCATCTGTCTCGTCATCTTGCCGTCTCTCTCTCCCCGCTCTGTAAGTGTATTATAACCGTATTTTTGGCTGCGTTGTGTCTCTGTCTCTCTCGTACCGGCTGCTGCCTGCCAGCAGTGGCGTGCACAGATAGACACTAGGGGGTGCTAGAGCACCCCCTGCCCTTTTGGCAATGTGCCCTTTTGATTTTTCGAAAATAGCAGACCTACAAGCTCGTAGCGCGCCACTCGGTGGCGCGCTATGAGCTTGTAGATCTGCTATTTTTCAATAGCTAAAGCATAACATAATGCTAACACCAAAAGGGGTTCCCGCCCAAAATGGATTAAGGCAACCGGCCGGTTCCACGCGCTGCACAAGTTGCCCTTTTTTAACTTGAGCACCTGCCCCTCTAAATGTCTGTGCACGCCACTGCCTGCCAGTACGCTGTTTATCTTCCTCCCTCTCTGCTCCCTCATTACGTCGCCGTCTCTGTCCCTGCTAGATGTGTCCATGCTGCTGCTGGCTGCTGTCTGGCCGATTCCAGCAAGGCTTTGTTTTATTGTCATTTCAAACACTGAGACGGACTCTGTAATCACACAGAAACGCAGTCGGCGATGCCGTGGTGTTTTGCCGATAGAGCTTTAATTACACCTCCCTTTATCTCTCTATACCTACTTGCAGTACCTTTGTCATTTTCCGCTGCCTATACACGGCTAAATCTTTAGTGTTAATTGAACTGAGGATTTTACTGAGTGGATGATTCAAGGTTCACTACTAATACACTATGGTGTTCCTTATCAATGTCTTGTGTACAGTTACATTAGACTGATTAGAGTTTACATTATTATTGTTCTGGTTCTTCATGACATTGAAGCAAGTCATCATCAATACAAATAAAAATTAAATTAAATCACACTTTTTTTTAAAAAACAAACTACAAACTACCAGGCAAAAGTGCTCTAAACAAACATTAACCCCTTTTGGTGTTAGCATTATGTTATGCTTTAGCTATTGAAAAATAGCAGATCTACAAGCTCATAGCGCGCCACCGAGTGGCGCGCTACGAGCTTGTAGGTCTGCTTTTTTTGAAAAATCGAAGAACGACCGACAAACATAGCTTTTTCATGATGTAGAAGACATTTTTAGAATCTGATCTCAGGTCAAAATGGGTTAAAAGTCCATAGACTCGGCTGCCACATGACATAATTCCAAAAGCCCAGACGTGGGAGTGGCTACCGCCCCTCAACAAAGCAATCAAAGACGTGACCGGTTGTCCTATAGTACTTAAAAGTGCTTGAAGTTGCCTGTGTGCAAGGTTCTTACTTCTAGCTTATAAACATCTTGTCCTATAGTACATAAAAGTGCTTGAAGTTGCCTGTGTGCAATACAAGGTTCTTACTCCTAGGTTATACACATCTGTGTGCTTTGCAAAAGCTGTGAAACGAGCAGCATGACCCATGCCTGTGTCCAGTCAGTGCAATGTCACGCTGCTATCTGTCCTTCTATCTTCTAGAGAGGGAGTCACCTTTCCTTTCCCACAGTACCAACCCTGCAGAGAATTCTGAGCCCCCCCCCCCCCCCCCCCCATCACACCACCAAAGCCGTGACCTTTTTCATTAACCCCCGCAACTCAGCTGAAGTGGGTTAATCCCTCATCACTCAGCTCCTGGACTGCACCATCTCATTCAGACAGGAGGGGGAGGAGGAGGAGGGGGTCGTCATGCCTATAGCTCAGGTGTCACAGTCCACAGGCTCAGACAAAAGGAAACCTTATCACATGGTGGTCTTAAAAGCCTTGATACATGCATGCATGCTTGCGTGCACATGTGTGTACACACACATACACACACACGGACGGGTGCGTGTACTCAACACAGACGCTGTCAGACAGCCCCAGTCTGACCCCCCCCCCCCCCCCCGCCCCCTCCTGTGTCTGCCGGTGTTCCACTCTTCTCCCTCCTATTCTGTTACTTCCACTGCAGGGCGATGATGTCATGCTGTAGCGGCCGCTGTCATATTGACTCGCTTTGTATTATATTTCTATAATATATATATTTATTTATTATGATGCAATGTCTGAATACAAGCCAGTCTTTGTAAGCAGCAGTAAATATTGACTGTCAAAATTTGGCTCTGTATCGCTAGCTGTCTACAGTTTGTTTTGTCTTGTGTGTGCAGTGTATGAGCCTAATAGGCTGTATACATCTTGGAGTATATATGAATAGAGACGGAACCCGGAGGAAACCCTGAGGAGAAATGGACATAGTGGCCGAATTTGGTATTGCAGTGTGGGCCCAAACACATGAACGCGCTGGTCCGTTGACTATCATTGCGCACGTTCACGATGACAGGTGAACGCTGTTTCATACGTGAACGCACGTGAACGCGTGCAATGATAGTCAGCGGCAGCGCGTTCATGTGTTTGGGGCAAATCCATCCCAGAATGCACTCTGTTCCTACCCGGAAGTAGGAGTGAAATCGCCTCATGCGCTTTAGAGCAACTTAATGCAAGTGGATCGGAGGAGAACTCGGGTGCTGTCTCTTCATATATAAGATATGCATACTTACACGCCATATTGGAAAGAACTTGGGCCACTTCCCTAGTTTCCTTCACAGGTGTTTACCGATGATACTAATGAAGGCTCTGTTCCATTCTGGTCAAACAGAGTCAGGGTTGCTGCTATTGTGCATGTTGGCTCACTGGAAACACTCCTCCTACACCAGTGGTTCTCAAAGGCAGGGGTTCTCAACCCGTGGGTTGCGACCCCTCGGGGGGTCGCCAAATTATTTTAGGGGGTCCCCAAATTATTTTCAAAAAAAAAAAAAAAAAAAATTCAAATTTTTATTTTCACAATTTTTCAAAAATAGCAGACCTACAAGCTCGTAGCGCGCCACTCGTTGGCGCGCTATGAGCTTGTAGATCTGCTATTTTTCAATAGCTAAATTATAACAATGCTTAAAACACCAAAAGGGGTTCCCGCCCAAAATGGTTTAAGGTTATTGTAGCAGTCAATTTATATTGGGGGGCGGGGCGGGGGTCCCGAGACATTGCCAAAGCATTTCCGGGGGTCCCCGGCCAAAAACGTTGAGAACCCCTGCTCAAAGGGTGCGTTCGGAAATGCGCCCTGAACGCCCTGGTGTGCTCTCTTGTCGTTCGTTTATTCAGTGCACTCGGTGCGTTGTCGTTCGAAAATCCAGTGCGCTGCGCACCGGGTGTGCCGAGTGCCCGCACTGAGCGACCCTTTTCTGAAGCTGGGGTTGTCCGGTGTCGGCGGTGTGAATGCGTCACAGCTGTGGTCGTTCGTAAATAAGGCACACTGTGACGTCACCGCCCACCACACTCAACAAACTGACCACATTCCCGGTGCGCATTTCCGAACGCACCCAAAGTGTCCTTGAGTGGGTTCCAAATGGCCCTGTACGGGTGTGCAGGTCCATTTGTACACTCTCAGTTATTGGGTTCCTTGAAATTAAAACGTTTGAGAACCAACTGCACACTAAATGGAACAACAGTCGGGCCTTGATGCCGTCCTAATGACTGTTTTTACATTTGCAAAAAATAGCCAATCTACAAGCTCACAACGTGTCGCACTGCGACGTGTTGTGAGCTTGTAGATCTGCTATTTTCAGCATGCAACCAAGTGTAAAATGACTCAATTCTCTCCTTACCGCTATTCTGTTATTGTTCTTGGTCATTATTTGTTTAGCATTGCTACTATTGTTTGTTAATTTATTTTACTATTGTTGCTACATGGTTGTGGTGACTAGCTCCCCTTCATTTTTTTAAAAATCTTGATTGGAATTGATTCACTTTGATTTGGATTTGTACGTATTGTGTTTTTTTTTGCCTGGTATTATGGAGTCAAACAGATTGTTGTGACTGTGTTATTTTTTGGTTTGTTTTTTAAACGACCAACCGGCAGAGTGGTATATTAAGGAAAGCTGTGGGAAAACTCGTAGTGCAGCTGAGAATTTGCACAATGTGAAGCTGTAAACGGGGCCACTTATAGGGTAACCCAAAGAGAGAAAGATGCAAATTCCTGTGTTTATGTTTGGCCTCAACACTTGTTTTAACCCATTCAGGCGGCGGCCTGACGTCGAAATTTAAAAAAAAAGTTTTCTAAATCACGACAATTTTCTGAAAGATTTGAGGCACATTTTAACTATTTTTCAAAAATAGCAGACCTACAAGTTCATAGTGCGCCACTCGGTGGCGCGCTATGAGCTTGTAGATCTGCTATTTTTCAATAGCTAAATTATAACATAATGTATGTAACCACCAAAAGGGGTTCCCGCTCAAAATGGGTTAAGGCTTCAATAATAACTGCATTGGTTTAGGGATTGTCTTGATTATACTGTGATGTGCTGTGAAATTGCTCCAAGGGAGGTTTTTTTTTGTTTTTGTTACTGAAATGTTTTAAATGAAATACCGTTTCACCTCAACTCATGGTTCCCTCTGTTTCCTCTCCAGGGTCGACATGTCAAGACCGGACAACTGGCCGCCATCAAGGTCATGGATGTCACAGAGGTCAGCAAACTGTGTGTGTGTGTGTGTGTGTGTGTGTGTGTGTGTGTGTGTGTGTGTGTGTGTGTGTGTGTGTGTGTGTGTGTGTGTGTGTGTGTGTGTGTGTGTGTGTGTGTGTGTGTGTGTGTGTGTGTGTGTGTGTGTGTGTGTGTGTGCAATACAGTTGCACACAAAATCATGTATTAACCATTTAAGCCCTATATACCGTTACCGTATTGTGCAGAATATACGACTATGATTATAAGATGACCCCCATTTTTTGATTCCTGACCCTGTTATGGAACTAACAGAAACATAAGCAATCATATTTCACCCCACTCTATGCTTAACACCTAGCCGCCCTCCGGCCATGCACATGCATGCGCCCGCTCCTCTGTGTGGAGGAGACGGAGTACGGTTCCATCCGAGGGGCTACAGACAGTGAATAGCTGCTGGTTCCTAGCTCCTCTGTGTGGAGGAGACGGAGTACGGTTCCATCCGAGGGGCTACAGACAGTGAATAGCTGCTGGTTCCTAGCTCCTCTGTGTGGAGGAGACGGAGTACGGTTCCATCCGAGGGGCTACAGACAGTGAATAGCTGCTGGTTCCTAGCTCCTCTGTGTGGAGGAGACGGAGTACGGTTCCATCCGAGGGGCTACAGACAGTAAATAGCTCCTGGTTCCTAGCTCCTCTGTGTGGAGGAGACGGAGTACGGTTCCATCCGAGGGGCTACAGACAGTGAATAGCTGCTGGTTCCTAGCTCCTCTGTGTGGAGGAGACGGAGTACGGTTCCATCCGAGGGGCTACAGACAGTACATAGCTGCTGGTTCCTAGCTCCTCTGTGTGGAGGAGACGGAGTACGGTTCCATCCGAGGGGCTACAGACAGTGAATAGCTGCTGGTTCCTAGCTCCTCTGTGTGGAGGAGACGGAGTACGGTTCCATCCGAGGGGCTACAGACAGTGAATAGCTGGTGGTTCCTAGCTCCTCTGTGGAGGAGACGGAGTACGGTTCCATCCGAGGGGCTACAGACAGTGAATAGCTGCTGGTTCCTAGCTCCTCTGTGTGGAGGAGACGGAGTACGGTTCCATCCGAGGGGCTACAGACAGTGAATAGCTGCTGGTTCCTAGCTCCTCCTCTGTGTGGAGGAGACGGAGTACGGTTCCATCCGAGGGGCTACAGACAGTGAATAGCTGCTGGTTCCTAGCTCCTCTGTGTGGAGGAGACGGAGTACGGTTCCATCCGAGGGGCTACAGACAGTAAATAGCTGCTGGTTCCTAGCTCCTCTGTGTGGAGGAGACGGAGTACGGTTCCATCCGAGGGGCTACAGACAGTGAATAGCTTCTGGTTCCTAGCTCCTCTGTGTGGAGGAGACAGAGTACGGTTCCATCCGAGGGACTACAGACAGTTCATAGCTGCTGGTTCCTAGCTCCTCTGTGTGGAGGAGACGGAGTACGGTTCCATCCGAGGGGCTACAGACAGTGAATAGCTGCTGGTTCCTAGCTCCTCTGTGTGGAGGGGAGGGAGTACGGTTCCATCCGAGGGGCTACAGACAGTGAATAGCTGCTGGTTCCTAGCTCCTCTGTGTGGAGGGGAGGGAGTACGGTTCCATCCGAGGGGCTACAGACAGTGAATAGCTGCTGGTTCCTAGCTCCTCTGTGTGGAGGAGACGGAGTACGGTTCCATCCGAGGGGCTACAGACAGTAAATAGCTGCTGGTTCCTAGCTCCTCTGTGTGGAGGAGACGGAGTACGGTTCCATCCGAGGGGCTACAGACAGTAAATAGCTGCTGGTTCCTAGCTCCTCTGTGTGGAGGAGACGGAGTACGGTTCCATCCGAGGGGCTACAGACAGTGAATAGCTGCTGGTTCCTAGCTCCTCTGTGTGGAGGAGACGGAGTACGGTTCCATCCGAGGGGCTACAGACAGTGAATAGCTGCTGGTTCCTAGCTCCTCTGTGTGGAGGAGACGGAGTACGGTTCCATCCGAGGGGCTACAGACAGTAAATAGCTGCTGGTTCCTAGCTCCTCTGTGTGGAGGAGACGGAGTACGGTGCCATCCGAGGGGCTACAGACAGTAAATAGCTGCTGGTTCCTAGCTCCTCCTCTGTGTGGAGGAGACGGAGTACGGTTCCATCCGAGGGGCTACAGACAGTAAATAGCTGCTGGTTCCTAGCTCGGATGCTCCCTGTCACAGCGTGTGCCAAAACAAGCCGTCTCTCCAGCTCATCCTCTCCCAGCCAGACAGTCCCTCATGGCTCATGTCAACATTTTATTCCCCCCCCCTCGATCTAGTTTAAAAAATAAGACCTCATCGTCGACAATCGACATGCACGCTGTGTGTGTGTGTGAGTGTGTGTGCGCGTGCGTGTGCGCGCACCTCTCAGGGCTCTATGCTAGTGTATTTTCTGTTTCTGTTCTACATTCAATATCTTCCCAGACAATAGCAGATCTACAAGCTACTAAGCTTATGGGAATCTTGGTGGAATATATTCCTTACAAATAGCAGATCTACAAGCTACAGTACTAAGCTTATGGGAATCTTGGTGGAATATATTCCTTACAAATAGCAGATCTACAAGCTACTAAACTTATGGGAATCTTGGGGGAATATATTCCTTACAAATAGCAGATCTACAAGCTACTAAGCTTATGGGAATCTTGGGGGAATATATTCCTTACAAATAGCAGATCTACAAGCTACTAAGCTTATGGGAATCTTGGGGGAATATATGCCTTACAAATAGCAGATCTACAAGCTACACTATGCTTGTAGATCTGCTATTTTCTGCAAAAGCTTTCCCTCAGAATATGTATCGTGGGGTTTAAGTGGTTAACGGTGTTTAGGCAGCCGTAAGCAGAGACAAAGTGTTTGAGTAATTAAAGCTCACAGTATCACTTCCTGCATGGGTGGGCACTTTGACCATGGAGAGCTTCCTGCATGGGTGGGCACTTTGACCATGGGGAGCTTTCCAGAGGGCCACGTTGCATATTACTGTCCTAGTGAAATTAGCCGATCTACAAGATCAAAACGCATCGCATTGCGACACGTTTTGAGATTGTAGATCAGCTATTTTTTTTGAGTGGTGCAACCACTCCCTTACGGAGCTATGTGTGTGGCTGGGTGGCTGCCTGCCTGGGTGGGTATGAGCACGAAAACAGCATGGTGGTTTTTCACCACCTGTGCGCAACCTAACACACACACAAACACGCATATATTAACTGTATATGATTATTTCGGGTGTGCCAGTACAGTACACTGAGTACAGTGATAATGGGCGGGGAGTGGCGGCCGTATATATTTATTTGGGTTTTATAATTTCACATTTCACATGAAACGGTTTGAGAAGCAACGTGTTAAATTCTAATCTAAAATGGTCAGTAGAGGTCACTGAACCATTTCCCGCGGAGACGCCCTGTGTCATCTTCGTCATAACGACAGTCACATGAGTCCTCTCATCTGGGCTATCCATGATAACGGACATTCTACCGTCCGTCCGTCCGCCTGGCCTTAACCATGATAACGGACATTCTACCGTCCGTCCGTCCGCCTGGCCTTAACCATGATAACGGACATTCTACCGTCCGTCCGCCTGGCCTTAACCATGATAACGGACATTCTACCGTCCGTCCGCCTGGCCTTAACCATGATAACAGACATTCTACCGTCCATCCGCCTGGCATTAAACCACCAACAGCTGGCAGATTTTGTCTACAGCTGCATAGTCTGTCGGCCATTTTTGGCGTGTAAATCTGTCATCGGTTCAAAGTCTTTTTAATCAGAAATGTTTTATTTAGCGGTGGGTGAAATCTTGGGGGAATGTAATCCTTGCGGCTCCATTGTGGCTTGTGTCAAAAAAATAAGTTTGTTTCCTGTCATGCAAAGAAGAGAATCCCCCCCCCCCGGGGATGAATAAAGTGATTATTTATCATATCTATCTATCTGATGACATGTTTACTACTGCAGCCCGTCTCTGGCAGGAGGCCTGTTCTTCATATCACGTGAACGTGTCGGGGATATTCAGCTCAAGAGTTTTCATAACCTTTTGGAGACGTGGCGGGAGATGACCATGGGGGGGGGGGGGGGGGGGGGGAGGAGGAGAGTGTGACAGTTTGAAAAACTTGATTATTTTCTTGTGCACACATGACCACATGGTGTATCACTTCTCTTGTCTGTGTGCACGCACGCACGCACGCACGCGTGTGGAGACACTTTCTCAGTTTCCCCGAACAATCTGTCCCCACCACCACCAATAGCTTTAGGCCTTAGGCCTGCAGACACACAAGGCAAGTAGAAAGAGAGAGGATGTATCTCTCTCTCTCTCTCTCTCTCTCCATCTCAGCATATGACCCATATACCACTTCCTGTTGTACAGAGAGCGTGAACGAGACGTGGAGAGCTAGACGGACAGATAGAGAGAAAGTGGTGGAAGAGGGAAGACGAGAAAAGGGAGGAGGAGAGAGCGACCCACATGATGAGTAGATTACACTGAGGAAGAACAGGGCGGTCGGAGAGAAAGAAACGCAGAGGGTCCAATGATTAGGACTGTCTGTCATCGCTACAAATTTAACTTGACGATTAATTGTCACACGATTTTGGGGGGTTGCCCTAAAATAAAGACCGCCAACTGGACCTGAAACTGGTTCCCAAACATTAACCCAATTTGACCTGAGATCAGATTCTAAAAATGTCTTCTACATCCTGACAGTTTTCTGAAAAAGCTATGTTTCTATGTCAGTCGTTCTTCGATTTAAAAAAAAATAGCAGACCTACAAGCTTGTAGCGCGCCACTCGGTGGCGCGCTATGAGCTTGTAGATCTGCTATTTTTCAATAGCTAAAGCATAACATAATGCTAACGCCAAAAGGGGTTCCCGCCCAAAATAGGTTAAAAGTGCATAGACTTGGCTGCCTCATGACATCATGTCTGAAAGCCAGACAAAACTCAGTACTGTCAGTACTCTACTTGAGTATAAAAAAATCTAATACTCAAGTAAAGTACAAATCCTCAGAATCAGTACAGTACTTAAGTACATTTACTCAGTTACTGGCCACCTCTGCCTACTTCTTCTTCTTCGAGTTGATTGATGAGAGAAAAAGAGTATGTAGGGAGTAGAAGGTAAGGAGAGAGAAGCATGTTAAAACAGAAGGAAATGGAGAGAGGAACGAATAGAAAATGGGGAGGGGGATGTTTTGAGGACCGAGATAACGATGGAGAGAGAGCATAGAGGAGGGAAGGACGGAGGGAGGGAGGGAGGGAGGGAGGGAGGGGTTGTTTGTTTCACTTCATAGCAGAGTTCAGTGGAAGTGCAGTGGGATTATGGGAGGTATTTGATCTCCCTCCGACAGCCACAGCTCTCTTCACCTCTGTCGTCACATTCTCACCTTGCCTTCCTGTTGTTCGCTAACTTCCCATTCTTTGTCTGTCTCTCTCTATCTCTATTTATATCTCTCTCTCTCTCTCTCTCTCTCTCTCTCTCTCTCTCTCTACTCCATCCTTTTCTATTTCTCTGCCAGTGCCCAGGAGCGGGGACTGAGAGAGAAAGAGGGCTGACCTAGTCCAGTGATTCTCAACCTTTTTAATGTCAATGGCCACCAGTTTAGTTTGTGCAGTGTGCCACAGACCGCACTTATCGATATGACGTTTTAATCTCTGGGGCCCCAATTTATGCCGTACACTACAAATCAGTCGTATTATATCTAATCTGACACAAATTGTACTTTTCCGTTCCATTTGCACAAAGAAAGAGTTGCAGACCTGCACGGGTCAACTTGTTAAACTGTTACGTTACCTACATCAGTGGTTCCCAAAATGGGGTCCGGGGACCCCCAGGTGTCCTTTATGAGAGTTCCAGGGGGTCCCCAGCTAAATGATAGTTTGGAACCAAATGGACCACTCTCAGAGTTAAATTAACATTGAGTTTCCCCGGCCGGACGTTGCGCGTGGAAGGAACACGTTATTCCGACCAGTTCCTTTCCCCTCCATCAGGCGCCCCGGCTGGCCAGGGGGAGGTAGTTTAGAGACCAGCATTACGGAGGAGAGAACACGCCCCCAGTACCCACAGCGTCCCCAGCGGGAATCGAACCCAGGACCTTCTAGCTGTGAGGCGACGGCACTACCGACTGGGCCACCAAACTGGGGGTCCTTGAAATTAAAATGGTTGAGAATTACTGCTACTAGAGCCGTAAAAATCTTCTCTTATGGGGGTAAATGGTAAATAAAATGGTAAATGGTGCATTTATATAGCGCCTTCATCCAAGGCGCTTTACATAGATTGTGCATTACATTCACCCATTCACACTAGGGATGCCAAACGACTCATATTTGGCCAATCGATAAATCGAGGCCGCAAATCGACGAGTCGATCGACTTTTTTTCCTATTTATTTTCCATAATTTTTTAATTTTTGTTGTTGCTGCGCAGCAGTTGAGGAGAACGCAACTATGCATTCCTTTAAGCAACACAACTTCTGCAGCTGCATCCATATGTTTAGAATTTGCATCAATGATCAAAGCCCAATAATAAAAAATAAACTTTATTTTGTAAACAACGACACTGAATGAGCAGCGGCGCTATCGGCTGCTATGCTATCAGCTAGTCCCAACTCTCAAGTGTCTGCAGCAGCCTGTCACATTAAGTCCCGTAATGAACTGATACGGGACGCACGTTGTTCCCTATTTTAATGTCGGGTCGGGGAATAAATACAGTATGAATGACGGCGGGATTTATTTGACAACGCTGTCCTGCTTTCTTCACGAGAAGAGAAGAGCGCTCACAGCTCAGAACAGAGCGGACCTGTCTTTGAGCGTGAGCAATGACATGCGAACCTGGGGTCTGGGGGCTCAGAGCTGCAGCCATTGGCTCATGATACGAGCACACGACCAATGGGACAGAGCATTCAGTGTTGCTAAGATACCCTTCCCCTTCACCCCACACCCTTGGACGATGGCGCTCTAACTGCAGCCAGGGCATGCATGTGCCATTACAAAAAAATAAAAAATAAAATAAAAACGATTTTTCGACTCATACGTTTTTGAGTCGCGGAAGGCATGAGTCGAAAATCGAGTCGATTTTCAACTTTTTTCAACATCCCTAATTCACACACACACATTCATACACCGATTGCGGCGGAAGCCATGCAAGGCACCAGCCAGCACATCGGGAGCAATTTGGGGTTCAGTGTCTTGCCCAAGGACACTTCGACATGTAGCCAGGAGGAGCCGGGATTCGAACCGCTGACCCATGGATCATTGGACGACCTGCTCTACCTCTTGAGCCACAGTCGGGGTCCCTGGTATATCTTTAAAAATCACACCCGTGTGAACTGAGTGGTGTAAGGTGTAAGCCTGTCTGACGTAATGAAATCATGTCTGACGTAATGAAATCACACCCGGGTGAACAGGGTGAACATAGCAACCATGCTCATTTTTTCTGCACTAACAAAGCCAGTTGTAGTGATGTAATGAAATCACACCCGGGTGAACAGGGTGAACATAGCAACCATGCTCATTTTTTCTGCACTAACAAAGCCAGTTGTAGGAGTGGTTTACACCACTCAAAAATGGGGGTCTGCGGGCTAATTAGTGTCATTTTGGGGATCCTTGACATGAAAAAGTTTGGGAACCACTGGCCTACATACGTAACTATGGGCCATTTATCTGGAGGCTGCCTTCAACGTTGTGGACGTTGAGTCCAGAAACAACAACAACAAGAAGTCATCATTATCATAAAAGAGAGAGAGCGAGAGAGAGACCTCCGTTTGTTCTCACTCTTCATGTTGTTCATCTCACCCCCTGGAGAGAGGCCTCTGTGAGGACCGGTCCTCGTAATCCAGTGGGAATCGATCACGACTACTGATTCCTCTCTCAGTCAGAGCACATTGATTTGGCACACGCAAGCGGCCAGACTGACGCACGAAAACGGCGTGAGAGAAACGTCAACTCCAACACGGAGAGTTCTGTAGCCACGCGCATATACACAATGTGGCCACTTTATTCATTTATTTATAGCACAATACGTTACATTCTCGCATGTGGAAGAGTTTTGCCACAAAATTGTAAAAGGTAATAAATGTAAACGCATGACATGGGCTGCTGTCAACAGTCAATACATATGTAATCAAAAAAGCCAAATAATGACAGATATCTCTCGGCAAAACTCATATTGATTGGGCCCTGGTCAGTTGGTTGTACCACGTAGTGCATAGAAAAGCACTATACAAATGCAATCCATTGTAATTATTATTATTATTTTACAAGTTACTGACACTGCATGTTTTCAAGGATCATAATGTGCACTGCCGTTTCCTCAATGCTGGCTACGCACGCACGCACGCACGCACGCACGCACGCACGCACGCACGCACGCACGCACGCACGCACGCACGCACGCACGCACGCACGCACGCACGCACGCTCACACATGCTCACACACATGCTCACACACACACACACACACACACACATGCTCACACACACGCTCACACACACATATAACAATGCTCACACACACACGCTCACACACACATATAACAATGCTCACACACCTGCCCACACCCACTGCTCCCTACAATGTGACCATAGAGGTGTGTGAAGTGTTGAGTTTCATAGCTCCCTGGGACTGTCGGTGTCTCCATCTAAAACATCCCCCCTCTTTTATCGTACTTCTGTGAAAGTCATGGAGCTCTCACTCTCTCTCTTTCCATTACGTGGTTGCTCCTCAGTCCCCCCCCCCCTGTCCCCCCACTGGGATTGTATGGCGATGGTTTCTCTAGGTCTGCTTGCTTTGTGCCGTGCGTGATGATGCTCACAGCCAAGATGGCTGCCTCCGTGTCTCCGTGCCTCCCACCATTTTATGCCCAGGAATGATAATGACTAGCTTGAGGAAGGACGCCTTGTTTTGAAAACCCCGGACAGAGGGGGGGGGGGGGGGGGGAAATGAGAGAGAGAGAGACAGTGAGTGGAACAGTGACAGAGAGAGAGAGGTTGAGTAGAGAGAGGGAGGAGAGGAGAGAGGTAGAGCGAGAGAGAGACAGAGTACTAGTGACTTAGTGTAATATATGTGATATCATGGGGACATGGTGAGGGAATATATGACTACTAAGACAATTATTTAACTAGCAGAGCAGTCTGTAATGAAAACTGATGTGATGTAAGGAAGAGTAACAGGCAGGCATGATTAAATTTAACCCTGACGAGGGTGAAAATGGACACGCGAGGATCCACTCAGGATCTTACTGTGTGTGTGTGTGTGGGGGGGGGGGGTCCTCATAATGAGTGTCTTCTCTCCTAAACAGCTGTAACTGCTGTCTGTCTCCCTCCTTCCCTCCCTGCCTTCCTTAAGTTCCCTCTCTCTCCCTCTGCCTGTCTGTCATCTCTCTCCCTCTGTGTGCGTGTGCGCGCGTGTGTGTGTGTGTGTGCGTGTGCGTGTGTGCGTGCATGTGCGCGTTCCAGTGCGAGGTAGAACTGCTGCCAGCGTTCTGGTGAAACCCGAGTCCGCTATGTGCTTTATGACTTTGTGACAAAGAACCAGATCTCTGGGGCTGGCTGGCTGACAAATGACCTCACAGCCTGGCTGGCTTGCAGGCTGGCTCGACAGTTACTTGGCAGAACGAACCACTGCCTGGTGGAACTCTTGTTGTTGACTACTAGCCATCTGGACAAATTGACTTGCCGACGACTGGCCCATACTGCTGCTATATGTTCTGACCAACCCCCCCTGGCTAACTAACTCAATGACTGGCTGGCTGGCTGGCTGGCTGGCTGGCTGGCTGGCTTCCTGCTGACTGACTGAGTGAGTGAATCACTGGTTGGCAGCGAAGGCTGCTCAGCTGACTGACTGACTGACTGACTGACTGACTGACTGACCCCATCATGAGGTCTGTGGAAGTCCTTAAAGGACCACTTTTCAACATCTCTTCATATAATTGGTCCTCACTAATGTTCATGATAAAACACCACCATTTTTCCCTACTCAGTCTGTGTCTCATAGGAGGGCTTTGGGCAGTTCGGACACCCGTCCACCAGTGACATCATCATTAGGCACATTTTTTTTAAACAAGATTTGTTTTAAAATATATTTAGATTTTTATTATCGTGAGAACGATGGCTTCAACTTTTGCATTGCAACTTTTCAGGAAAAGAAAGCCTGCCGTTTCTATTAGCTTGGATTCACCATCGATGATGTCACTGGTGGACGGGTTTCTGAACTGCCCACAGCCTTCCTATGAGACACAGACTGAGTAGAAAGAAATGGTGGTATTTTATCATGAACATTAGTTAGGACCAATTATAGGAAGAGAAGTTGAAAAGTGGTGAAGTGGTCCTTTAAGCGGTCTCAACAGATTATTATAATGTTAAACAAACAGCATTTTGGCACATGGAAATTGTCTTTTGCGCCACATACAGCAGTCCTCTCTGACAAAAATACAAAGTGTACCTTCGCCACAGAGTCTCTCTCTAGATGGAACAAAATGCCACAGATGAAACATTGCATCGTCCCAATTACTTTTTTCCAATGCAATGGAACTGCCATCCCATATTAGTGGTGGGAGAAAGCTAACTTATGTTACTTTGTGGATACAGTCGTGGATGATCACTGACTGGTACAAACTGGGCTGATTTTAGGACACATTTTTAACCCATTTAGGACAGGCCGATTCTAAAAAATATATATATATTCTAAATCCTAAAACTTTTTTTCTGAAAAACGTTTCTGACTGACCTATGTCAGTGGTGCTCAACCTTTTTCATGTCAAGGACCCCCAGAATTATTTGTATTTGGACGCCGACCCCCATCTGAAAATATGTTGTTCCAGGGACCCCCCAGAAGCAAAGATTTGACTTAAAAACGTTCGCTCTGAAAGAATATATATTCAAAGATTTGCGCCACATTTTCACGATTTGCATGCATACATGCATCCAGCAACAACATGGGCGCGTGCGTGTATGCATGTATGCGTGTGTGCGTGCGTGCATGTATGCGTGCGTGCATGTATGCTGCATGCAAATCGTGAAAATGTGGCACGCACGCACGCAGTCAGACAGTCACACAGTCAGACATGCATACATATTATGCCCTCTCTCTGTTTGAGGGCACTAAACTGATGTGATCTATCGACAGTGATCCAGCAGAGTGTTTAGTCTGAGTTCTTAGGGTAATGAAATCTCCTGCTAGCGTTGAGATTCCCAAGTATTTTGATTTGAAACTGTGTGTGTGTGTGTGTGTGTGTGTGTGTGTGTGTGTGTGTGTGTGTGTGTGTGTGTGTGTGTGTGTGTGTGTGTGTGTGTGTGTGTGTGTGTGTGTGTGTGTGTGTGTGTGTGTGTGTGTGTGTGTGTGTGTGTGTGTGTGTATACGCACGTGGGTGTACGTGTGTGTATACGCACGTGGGTGTACGTGTGTGCACGCACGTGGGTGTACGTGTGTGCACGCACGTGGGTGTACGTGTGTGCACGCACGTGGGTGTACGTGTGTGCACGCACGTGCGTGCTCGTGGGCCAGCAATGTTCCGCTGACGATGTACCCGTTTGATCAATATCAGCCGTTTCCAAACGGCAAAACATGTTGCTTCCCCTTTCTCTTTATTTGGATAAGTGCATGTAGACTCTGGAGTCTGGATGTGGCACACAGACTGGAAAGAAACCGGGTCTCTTCCTTACTTCCTTCACCAATATATATACTAACGAAGTAGTGGCCCAATGAATTTCTTTCCAATATGGCCGCTTTTTGCATAGAGCCCATTGACAACACAGACCATGGACAGACCAAAGGGGCTGACAAAAAGGCTACTATAAAGAATGCAACACAGTTTCACGTCAGCGTTATGCTTAATGTTGCGTGCTGCACTAGGGGGGAAATGGCATATTTATAGATCTGCTACTATCGGCATGTGGCACCGGCGTGTGAAGAATACCCTTAAATAATCACGCTTTGCTGCCCTCAAACAGGAGGCCCATGTTGTTGCTGGACGCATGGATGCGCATGGAACGAAATGCATGGATTTCAGCAGTATTATCCTTTACCCTCTCCTCTCGTCTCCTCCTGATCCAGAATGACAGCAGACACACACAGGATCCTTGTAATCTCTTCCTTCTCCAGCAGAAAAGCCCGATAACATTTCAGACTGCGTCTGTCTCGCCTGCTGCACGCCAGCTCGTGCCAGCCTGTAACATCACCGACGTACTCTACAACAGTGGTTCCCAAGCTTTTTCGTGTCAAGGACCCCCAAATCAACATTTATTAGGCCACGGACCCCCCATTTGAAAACATATGCCAGTGACCCCGATAAGGGAGGATTTTTACTGCTCTAGCAGTGATTCCGAAACATATTCATTTCATGGACCCCCAAATTGACACGCATTATGCTACGGACCCCCAATTTAATGGCATTTCTATCTCTGGTACCCCAATTTATATTGTAAAACCACCTAACGGGTCCATTTAGTTCCTTATATCTCTAATTGAGCTAGGTACCCCCTGGAACTCCCTCAAGTACCCCTAGTCCCCGGACCCCACTTTGGGAACCCGTGCTCTACAACCCCAGGACCTGTGGTTTTTTTTTATCGTTTTACTTCCTTTAGAGACAATAAATGACAATCCCTCAACTGTTATTTTATAATGTTTACTGCAATGCATGACCTGATGTGTTAACCCATTTAGACCTGTGGACGATTCTACAAATGCCTTCTAAATCCTGACAGTTTTCTGAAAAACCCATGTTTCTATGTCAGTCGTTCTCAAACAATTTTATGTCCAGGAGCCCCAGAATGATCTGTATTTGGCCGCGGACCCCAAACTCAAAATATGTTGTTCCAAGGGACCTCCCCCAGAAGCAAAGATTTGAGTTAAGAACGTTCGCTCTGAATGAATATACATTCAAAGATATCCACCACATTTTCACGATTTTTCAAAAATAGCAGATCTACAAGCTCGTAGCGCGGCACTCAGTGCCGCGCTATGAGCTTGTAGATCTGCTATTTAGCTAACAGTGTAACACAATGCTTATAAAACACCAAAAGGGGTTCCCGCCCCGAATGTGTTAAATCACCCGGCCCCGGAGCACGACCGACACGAGGCCACTTGTGTAAATGTCACTTCCATCTCATGCTTCCGTCTGACTTGACTGCGGCCTGCCGTGTCGAGACCCGTGTCGAGACCCAGCTGCTACACCGTAGAAACAAATCATGAGGCAAAGGATGAGAGGATGTGGCTATTAGGAAATCGCTCAACGTGTGATGTCCACCTGTCAGGGTTCTGTTTGGATGTTTTTTTTATCAGTGTGTGTATGGGAGGAGTTTGAACATGCAGTTCATTCAGTCTGTGTGTGTGTGTGTGAATGGTGCATTTATATAGCGCCTTTATCCAAGGTGCTTTACATAGATTGTGCATTACATTCACCCATTCACACACACATTCATACACCGATGGCAGAGGAAACCATGCAAGGCACCAACCTGCACATCAGGAGCAATTAGGGGTTCAGTGTCTTGCTCAAGGACACTTCGACACTAACTCTGGGGGAGCCCGGGTTCGAACTGGCGACCTTGCGGTTACCATCCAGCCACTCTACCCCTGAGCCACCGCCGCCCCTATCATTCTGTGTGTCTGTCTGTAAAATCCTCAGTGGTTGTTTAACTCTGAGGGTGTAACATAATATAGTCTAGATTCATTGTACATTCTCAAGCGTCAAACACCAACATTCGTACATCCTTCTTTCTGAGCATTACGAATGGACAAAGAAACGCTGTGGATTTTTCAGTGTGGTGCTTCCGTGTGATGACATTGCTTTATTAGCCCCGTGTTATCTCGTAATGTTCAGAATCAGCCGGTGTGTTGTTGTTTTTTTTTAACCCATTTTGGGCGGGAACCCCTTTTGGTGTTAGCATTATGTTATGCTTTAGCTATTGAAAAATAGCAGATCTACAAGCTCGTAGCGCGCCACCGAGCTTGTAGGTCTGCTATTTTTGAAAAATCGATATGACATAGAAACGACTGACATAGAAACAGCTTTTTCAGAAAACTGTCAGGATGTAGAAGACATTTTTAGAATCTGATCTCAGATCAAAATGGATTAACGCCGGCCTCTCCACAATATCCTCCCCAGACAGGCAGTCGATAAACATCACCGCTTACCAGCCTGGCTGGTAACGGATAGGAGGCCCCCATTGTTCCCCGTTTTGATTCTCGCTGTGATTGTTATTGTCGTGTCCCTCCTTGTAATCATGACCAAAATCCTTCCAACGCCCGCAAGACAGCATCGCGACCAAAAGTACCGCGGACAGTTAACTGTAATTATGCATTTTTCTCAGTCTAGTCTGAAGACGAGGGCTGAGCGGTTGTTGGGACGCCTGTGTGTCCTGATTTACGGCCCATCTGAATGTTCACAATAGATGTGGCGGTGATGCAAAGCGCACGCATATAAATTATGAATAACAAGTCGTGCTCTCTTGCGCACGCCGTTTGTGTGTTCATTGTCAAAATGTCAGACTTTATTGACGCTATAAATTCATGCTCGGAACAACTCACTGGGAATACTTTATATTAACCTATTTTAGGCAGGAACCCCTTTTGGTGTTAGCATTATGTTATGCTTTAACTATTGAAAAATAGATCTACAAGCTCATTGCGCAGCACCGAGTGCCACGCTATGAGCTTGTAGATCTGCTCATTTTGAAAAATCGAAGAACGACTGACATCATAGAAACAGCTTTTTCAGAAAACTGTCAGGATTTAGAAGACATTTTTGGAATCTGATCTCAGGTCAAAATGGGTTAATCCATTATACGTAGTAGTAGTAGTATGAATTCCCCTACACATACTGTAATATTAGACTACATACACTGCATTTATACAGTATATTCTCATTTTGGTGTAAACATGTTGAACTGTGACAATGACTCACATGCTTGACCACCATGTGTTCTTAAAGCCCTGTTAAAAAAATGTCAAAACATAGGAATTATTGCGACCGCAGGTCACATTTACTATGAAAACGTACATTTCCCGTCAGTCGTTTGCAAACGACTGACGGTTGGTTGGTTGGTTGGTCACCCCAGACATGACCATATACTGTATGGTCTTGGATCTCTATATATGGAACTGTTCTGACATTCCATATGTTGATCTGACCACATCAAACCCTAGGTACACTCAAGACACACATACAGTATATGGCCACTACAGAATTATGTAATTTGATCTGTTAATCTGAAATGTTTACATTGCCAAAGCAAAAGTAGAAAGAAATACTCTGATGTATGTATACAATTAAAAGGGAAATAAAGAAATGTGTAAATGAGAATTTGTCATTATACAGAGGTACAACGAAATGTTGAAAGCTGAGCTTTAAGGTGCAGGACCACATAGCACAATCTGTGCTCAACGACATTCAACAACACAATATATACCTGAGTGTATTAAAAAAAATTGCATGAACGGGTGAACGCATTGCAGAGCTCTGTTGCAATGCAAAATTAGAATTAAAACGCCATAATAAGCATTGGGCATTTGCTGTCAGAAATTGTTATACACATAGGAAAGCTTGGGATAAACTTGGCAACAAATGGCAGCAATATTTCAATGTTTTGCATTCAGTTTTTCAAATGTGTTTAACTGTCTTCTTTATCCCCCCCCCCCCCCCCCCCCCCCCCCCCCCTCCTTTATCTCCAGGATGAAGAGGAGGAGATTAAGCTGGAAATTAATATGCTGAAGAAATACTCCCACCACAGGAACATAGCCACCTACTATGGAGCCTTCATCAAGAAGAGTCCACCTGGACATGATGACCAGCTCTGGGTAAATACACAATAATGCATATATTTGGCACTGTAGTTGGCATTCTAAAATTCCCATTACAGTGTTCCATTTATATCATGTTTAATTTATATCAGGCCAGTACTTCTCCAACCGCCCACTTCTGGAAACCCTTCAGAGAGAGTGTCCGCGGCCCACCCATCTGACCGCTCAGAGAGAGTGTTCGCGGCCCACCCATCTGACCGCTTAACAATGGCAGCCGAAAGGCTGCGTGTGTTTTTCAGAGCACGTTTATTTTAGTGTCGTGATCAACCAATGGATTGTGTTGGATCAATGGAACGTTAAGTTCCTTTATCGGTATCTCAATGAAAACTCAGTTTTCAAGGTGAAAAAGACTTGATTTGTATTAATCATGAATGTTATAATTGTTATTAGACCTGATTTTAGATAATGTCAAATACGTTAACACTACATTCCGGAACTTAATTATTTCTGTGCGACCTACGATTATACTCGTACCCTCTAGGCTAGGATACGGCCATATCAGCCATCTACGGACATGTTCGTACCCCCCCGTATAATCCATATATGAAAGCGGCGACCGTCACTTTACCTTTTAGCATTGCTGCGGTTGCTATGGAGCTCCTCTGTCCCCACCAGCTATGGGATTGTCACATCCAGGCTCCATTTATATCCATTAAAAGCTCTGTATCTCTGAAGCTTTGAGCGCTGTCCATGGTCAGCCGTCGCACATCCCGGCGATCGTAAATCATTTTTTACTTTGTATCGCATCGCTGATGACATGTAACAGCTTCTGACGAGAGGGTGTGATGACTGCTGCTCACTGAGCACTGCTCATAACCTCCCTGATAGAGGGTGTGATGACTGCTGCTCACTGAGCACTGCTCATAACCTCCCTGATAGAGGGTGTGATGACTGCTGCTCACTGAGCACTGCTCATAACCTCCCTGATAGAGGGTGTGATGACTGCTGCTCACTGAGCACTGCTCATAACAACAGCTCCCACCTCCCTGATGACTGCTGCTCACTGAGCACTGCTCATAACAACAGAGGGTGTGATGACTGCTGCTCACTGAGCACTGCTCATAACAACAGAGGGTGTGATGACTGCTGCTCACTGAGCACTGCTCATAACAACAGCTCCCACCTCCCTGATAACCCGGAAATTAAACCGCAGGTCATTACAATGGGAGTGAACGGTGGCAAGGCTTAGCTGTGCTGATGCTATCACCTGCTGGGCACACATGGGTGTGTTAAAGCTGCTATAAGCAATAATATGTCCACATTTTAATGACTTTGTTTTTATTTTATTTTTTGGTATTCAGACAGCAAGCAATGAGTAAAACACTCCCAAAAATAATTTAGTCTCTGTGACACATCTAGGGGCCATAACTCTGCATTCAAAGATGTTCCTAGAAGCTTTATCATTGGTTGAAAAAAAAACCCGGTCGAAATGACTAACCAATCAGGAAGTAGACAGGCAAATCGACCAATGACAAAGCTTATAGGAAAATCTTTGAATGCGGATTGTGGCCCCTAGATGTGTCACAGAGACTAATCTTTATGTGGGAGCGTTTTACCCATTGCTGGCTGTCTGAATACCAAAAAAATAATATGGAAATAAAAAAGCCATTAAAATGTTGGCATATTATTGCTTATAGCAGCTTTAATATAACATAACTAGTACAACTGCAATGGTTGGAGGTGGTCTCTCTACTCTTCCATTGAGACATTTAGATCCTGGTGTCTGTCGGGTAGGACACCTCCTAGAGGGAGACCACAGATGAATAAAGCGTACAGATTGTAGCTTCCAGGCAGAAATATTCTGACCACAGAGATGGCGGCTGCATGGCTGGGGGGGCCACAGTACGTCTTATTTAGGCATGTGCCTGCCACTCGGCTGCATGGCTGGGGGGCCACAGTACGTCTTATTTAGGCATGTGCCTGCCACTCGGCTGCATGGCTGGGGGGCCACAGTACGTCTTATTTAGGCATGTGCCTGCCACTCGGCTGCATGGCTGGGGGGCCACAGTACGTCTTATTTAGGCATGTGCCTGCCACTGGTAATGCAGAGCAACTGAGAAATGGCTGCAACATTAGAATACACCTCTGCCTAAACGCTCTGTTCAGCGACATGAGGAGGAGTAACCAACACAATGGAGTGCTGCAGGGGTCAGAGTGGCAAGACAAACATTCCTGTGATCCTGGGAACCTTGTGGGGGCAGGGGGGGGGGGGGGGGGGGGGGGACGACGACGACGACTACCGGTACAGGAGGAACTAAACCAGAATAGAACAAGGTCTCTCTAACCCGGGATCAGTGTGGGTAGCCACTGGCCAATCTTTCTGTGTATTTCGGACATTGGTTCCCAACCTTTTTATACTGAAGAAAAAATGTCTCTCCATGTATGTACCACCACAATAAATAACATTTGTTATTTATTTATTTAGTTAAAATGCAGGAGCGTATACCTGCCCTTTTTGTTCCATATTAGTCCTAAAACAATAATGATGCTGCCCTGACAAAACTCAGTCTAATCAGCACAATCAACTGCTGATATTTCTAATTCTCAAATCTTCTCAAATCTTCTATCGGCGTCGGTTATAGGTGTGCCGTCATGCCCATTTCAGCACGGCTGGATAGCCTATTTCAATTGCCCTTTTTTGGGGCGGCGACTCCTCTGTGTACCACCATTGTGCCTCCTCTCGTTGCACGCTTAACCGTAAACAACACACATTGTTGTAGAGCGTAAATAAACTACGCTATAGCGAGAGGGACTGTGCCCTATCATCACAGCTCTCTTTTCTCCATTTCTTAAACTGGCTGTCTCTGTCTCGCTAGACTCTCACACACACAGACACTCTGCTGTCTGGCTTCTCTCTCTCTCTCTCTCTCTCTCTCTCTCTCTCTCTCTCTCTCTCTGTCTCTCTCTCTCTCTGTCTCTGTCTCTGTCTCTGTCTCTCTCTCTCTCTCTCTCTCTGTCTCTCTCTCTCTCTCTCTGTCTCTCTCTCTCTCTCTCTCTCTCTCTGTCTCTCTGTCTCTCTCTCTCCCTCTCTCTGTCTCTCTCTCTCTGTCTCTCTCTCTCTCTCTCTCTCTCTGTCTCTCTCTCTCTCTCCCCTCCGGCTCTGACTATCCTCACTGTTCCTCTGTGTCAACACTAGTCCTCCTCCTCCGCCTCCACCCCTCTCTCTCGTCTCAGAGGAGTTTCGTGTTTGCCTGCTTGTGTTACGTTTTAACGGTCTCCGTGGTTCTCCAACGCTCCCTCCGAACAACAGTCCGCTGAGATGGAGAGAATAGGGACGTGAATACCTTTTCATAGCAGCATTGACGCCGGGCCTCGCGTGGGACGGTGAAACGAGAGCATGCACTGTCAAACTCAAAGAATGTTCATTTTACTCAGTCTGACTCTTAGGGTTTTTTAAACAAACACCTGGTTTTTACCGTGCCAGGGGTCAGGAAAGAAGTGCAGAGGTTAATGGAAAGTGCGATGGGCTGGAGAGAAGTGGGTTTGGAGAACGGAGACGGTTGGGAATGGCAAAGTGGGAAAGTGGGGGTGCAACAGTTTAGCGGATTCGAATGCCATCAATGCATTGAAAGGGACAAAATCACGTTTAATCAGAGCATTGCGATGCTCTCAGTAGCCGTCTGCTGACCTACCGCAACCGTCTCCAGCGTGAAACATTATATTGTGACGTTTTGGAGAAATTCAGTATAGGCTGCATTCTGTGAGTTGACCATGGCTATTGTTTTGACAGCAGCGATGTGTGTTTTCCGACATTACAGATCCTAACACTAAATCCTCTAACCCTTAGCCAAACCTCAGTCTTAACCGGCCACGTAAGTCCCCTAACCTCATGTCAGTCTTAGCCGGCCACGTAAGTCCCCTAACCTCATATCAGTCTTAGCCGGCCACGTAAGTCCCTTAACCTCATATCAGTCTTAACCGGCCACGTAAGTCCCCTAACCTTATATCAGTCTTAACCGGCCACGTAAGTCCCCTAACCTCATATCAGTCTTAACCGGCCACGTAAATCCCTTAACCTCATATCAGTCTTAACCGGCCACGTAAGTCCCCTAACCTCATATCAGTCTTAGCCGGCCACGTAAGTCCCCTAACCTCATATCAGTCTTAACCGGCCACGTAAGTCCCTTAACCTCATATCAGTCTTAACCGGCCACGTAAGTCCCCTAACCTCATATCAGTCTTAACCGGCCACGTAAGTCCCCTAACCTCATATCAGTCTTAACCGGCCACGTAAGTCCCTTAACCTCATATCAGTCTTAACCGGCCACGTAAGTCCCCTAACCTTATATCAGTCTTAACCGGCCACGTAAGTCCCCTAACCTCATATCAGTCTTAACCGGCCACGTAAATCCCTTAACCTCATATCAGTCTTAACCGGCCACATAAGTCCCCTAACCTCATATCAGTCTTAACCGGCCACGTAAGTCCCTTAACCTCATATCAGTCTTAACCGGCCACGTAAGTCCCCTAACCTCATATCAGTCTTAACCGGCCACGTAAGTCCCCTAACCTCATATCAGTCTTAACCGACAACGTAAGTCCCTTAACCTCATAGCAGTCTTAACCGGCCACGTAAGTCCCCTAACCTCATATCAGTCTTAACCGGCCACGCAAGTCCCCTAACCTCATATCAGTCTTAACCGGCCACGTAAGTCCCCTAACCTCATATCAGTCTTAACCGGCCACGTAAGTCCCCTAACCTCATATCAGTCTTAACCGGCCACGTAAGTCCCCTAACCTCATATCAGTCTTAACCGGCCACGTAAGTCCCCTAACCTCATATCAGTCTTAACCGGCCACGTAAGTCCCCTAACCTCATATCAGTCTTAACCGGCCACGTAAGTCCCTTAACCTCATATCAGTCTTAACCGGCCACGTAAGTCCCCTAACCTCATATCAGTCTTAACCGGCCACGTAAATCCCCTAACCTCATATCAGTCTTAACCGGCCACGTAAGTCCCCTAACCTCATATCAGTCTTAACCGGCCACGTAAGTCAGTTGACAACATGCGTCGCTGCCGTCAAAACAGTAGACGTGATCAACCACACAGATTGCAGCTACTGAGATCTTGGTAGGTCAGCAGACGGCTACTGAGATCTTGGTAGGTCAGCAGACGGCTACTGAGAGCATTCAATGCTCTGATTATACGTGATTTTGTCCCTTTCAATGCAAGTGGGTGAGTATAAAATAGGTCTCAAGCGGATAATCATACTAATCAATTTAGTTGATTATAAAATGTTCTCGGTTTTTTGATTAATTGAAAAAGTAATCGATAGAATAATCTCTACGAAAATAATCTATAGTTGCAGACGTACTTCCGTTGATGTCTGAAGCCTAGTTCAGACCAAAGATTTTCAACAGGACAAAACAGCTCAAAGCCCAATTCATACTAGTTTGTCGTACGACGGTGTTGCGTGCCTTAACCCATTTTTCTATAAATGTCTTCTACATCCTGACAGTTTTCTGAAAAAGCTATGTTTCTATGTCTGTCGTTCTTTGATTTTTCAAAAATAGCAGACCTACAAGCTCGTAGCGCGCGCTATGAGCTTGTAGATCTGCTATTTTTCAATAGCTAAAGCATAACATAATGCTAACACCAAAAGGGGTTCCCGCCCCCAAATTGGGTTAAATTGCCGATCTCTAACCTCACAGCGTGTCACAATGATGTGACGCAGATCTGCAAGCTTGTAGCTTTGCTATCTTGGAAAAGGTTTTGGGGGTCCTCCTTGGCATGCAAAGGTTTGAGAATCACTGGCCTAAACACATGGTGGAACCTAAGTACTTTTACTTAAGTACTGTACTTAAGTACAATTTTGAGGTATTTGTACTTTATTTTAGTGTTTCCAATTTCCAGTGCTTTTACTTCTACTCCACTACATCTCTGAGCCAAGATTTGTACTTTTACTCCACTACAATTATTTGAAAACTTTAGTTACTAGTTACGTTGGAGATTTTTTGATTAGAAAACATACATTAACCACTTCAACCCTATACATTTCGGCCATTTGAAAATAGACGATCTACAAGCTCACAATTGTGAGTTTGTAGATCTTCTATTTTCAATAGATTTTGTACACATTTTGAACTTGTGAAATGGCACATTCTGCACAATGAGTACTTTTAGTAAAGTACATTTTGATGCCGATACTTTTGTACTTTTACTCAAGTACATTTTCAATTCCGTACTTTTACTTGTAACGAAGTAGTTCTAAATTGCAGTATTGTCATTTTTACTCAAGTAAAACAATTGAGTACTTTTTCCACCACTGGGCTAAACAGGATCCGACTGTCCTCTAGGTCAGGGGTTCTCAACGTTTTTGGCCGGGGACCCCCGGAAATGCTTTGGCAACGTCTCGGGACCCCCGCCCCGCCCCCTCCCGACCCCCAATATAAATTGACTGCTACAATAACCTTAAACCATTTTGGGCGGGAACCCCTTTTGGTGTTTTAAGCATTATGTTATAATTTAGCTATTGAAAAATAGCAGATCTACAAGCTCATAGCGCGCCACCGAGTGGCGCGCTACGAGCTTGTAGGTCTGCTATTTAAAAAAAAAAGTCAATTTAAAAAAATAAAAAAATCGTTTTCTTTTTTTTTTTCAAATAATTTGGGGACCCCCTAAAATAATTTGGCGACCCCCCGAGGGGTCGCGACCCACGGGTTGAGAACCCCTGCTCTAGGTTCCTAGAAGGAGTTGAGAGAGAGAGAGAAGTGAGAGTTACTAACTCTCACACAGTCGCTATATCTGTTATTACAGCTGCTTCCCTGAACCCTGCACAACCCCCACTGTTATGGCTATACTGTGTGCATGTCCGCGCGCGCGCGTGTGTGTGTGTGTGTGTGTGTGTGTGTGTGTGTGTGTGTGTGTGTGTCACGTGAGAGTTTTCTCACATTCTCCATAATTATATCTATTGATGCACATTGTATCAATCATATCAGTACCAGCCGATAATGCGTTTTCCGTATCGGACAGATATCAAAAGTGATATGGACAAATATCATGATATTTCAATATATCAATATTGATATTGGGATAATCTGAAAATGTTCAAATGTAAAAAACTAAAATCTACAAACATTCGAGATGTTGTGAGCTATTGAATACGTATAAAAAATAATATTTGTACAGTATATAATAGGCCTTGAATGATTAAAACCAGGAAAAGGAAAATCTTCATATCACGATATCGATATAATTTCCAAATATTACCCGGGCCGGCCAACATTTCAACATTGTGCATCCCTAGTTCTAGTCCATATCCTGCATCCACCAAGACAAAACCGCTCAAATGTATGTTCATGTTGAATCAGCAAACATATGTATAAACTGTTTGACAGTTCTGTCAGTTCTATTAATTTGTTTTAATATTTGATTCTGTAAACCAATAGGGTAGGCAATTATAAGCTTTTAGCTTCAGCCTACACCTTTTCGGGCCACTCAAGTGTCTGTATAATGTATTATGTATTGTTATACATGTGAAAGGTCAGAAATAAACTAAACTAAACTAAAACTTCATGTACTGTTGTTCACTCACCTCTTTGTCTCGCCTCTCCAGCTGGTGATGGAGTTCTGTGGAGCAGGTTCCATCACAGACCTGGTGAAGAACACCAAGGGCAACACGCTCAAGGAGGACTGGATCGCCTACATCTCCCGAGAGATCCTCAGGGTGAGTGCCTGGATCGCCCAGATGCATGCTGGGAAATGTGGTTTATTGACCTTTTCGCTTTAACCCATGTTGACCTGAGATCAGATTCTAAAAATGTCTTCTACATCCTGACAGTTTTCTGAAAAAGCTATGTTTCTATGTCAGTCGTTCTTCATTCAATTTTAAAAAAATAGCAGACCTACAAGTTCATAGCGCGCCACTCGGTGGCGCGCTATGAGCTTGTAGATCTGCTATTTTTCAATGGCTAAAGCATAACATAACACCAAAAGGGGTTCCCGCCCAAAATGGGTTAAACCCCACCCCAAAAACCCTAACTAAGTCCAATGCCAGTCAAAATAGTTTAGCAACCGTTGCTAAGGTTGGGCAAGCTCTCGTCACCTCATAGCTGTCAATGTTATTTTGCATTGCTGGGTTTGTTGTTGAACACATTAACCCATTTTGGGCGGGAAGGGAACCCCTTTTGGTGTTTTAAACATTGTTATAATTTAGCTATTGAAAAATAGCAGATCTACAAGCTACGAGCTTGTAGGTCTGCTATTTTTTTTAAATCGTGAAAATATTTATTTCAGAAAACTGGAGGATTTAGAAGATTTTTTTAAAATTTTGAGGTCAGGCCTAAATGTGTTAATAGTAAAGTTACACAACCCAGGTGATGGCAATAATGCTAATCAGCGTAGTCTTACATGCATTACATGGTAATGCATGGTATTGATTGAGTTAAGTTGATTGAGTTGGATACTGTTAAGTTGATTAAGTTGATTGAGTTGGATACTGTTTCTCCCGCTACAATTTCCTTGTATTCCTAGCTTATTGAAATAATGTCATGTGTATTTGTCCAGTGCATACAGCCTACTGCAAGCCTCGTCGATTAGATTTAGAAGACTTTGAAGCTCTTGCTACTGAAATGCCCGATTATTTATTTGGAGAAATCCCATCATTTAACATGCATATCAATAGGTGAGAAGGACAGCTTGCCATCGCAGAGTGGAATGGGTGGGGCTTAGCGAAGGGCTAATTGTCAAGCCACTTTTCTTTTTCTATTACTCCTCAGGGATTGACTCACCTACACGCCCATCATGTGATCCATCGTGACATCAAGGGCCAGAACGTTTTGCTGACTGAAAATGCTGAGGTCAAACTGGGTATGTGAAGGAGCGGTTTTGGTTCGATGTGTTGGTTCACAGTACCCAAAAGTATTGCTAAGCTCAGTTTTTGTTGTCCGTTTGATTATATGTGACCAGATTTGACTGAGAGCCTGCCATCGCGCAAATTCCAGCTTTTCACCAGAAGAGAAAAACCTTTTTTTAATTTTTAATTTTCAAAATTAGTTAATAGCACAGGCAGACTCTTCACATACTAGAGCATGTCTGAAATAAGTGTCCGAGCTGAAATCAACATGTAAATATGAAATAAATGCTTAAACATGTAGCTAGGTGTAATGTTAGAGACCACACAGAAGTGAACATTTCAAGCCTGTTTTCTCAACTCTCTGTTTTCTGCAAGACGTTACTCTATAAGCCATATCTCCAAAACTGGTGGGTCAAACTGAACAGCCAATATGTCAATTTGAAGCTATGATTCCCTGCTTTCATATGACACGCAAATCCAATGGCAGTCCCTCAGTCAAATATGGTCACATTTGTAATGTATTTGTAATCAGATTTTTGTAATCATGTTACATGCAATGAATCAGTTTACCCCAATAGCCTGCATGTCTACAACATAATGTTCCACTATTCACCTGAAGACTGAGGATTTTCCTGGCAGTTCGTTTTCTTGGTAGTTCTTTAGGATAACTAAGTTTAGATTACCTTAATTGGAGCGACGTTCAAGCTTTCTAACCATTTTTTATGAGATTCTTAGAAGACAGGGACGCTTAATAGCAGTGAAACGATTAAGAGACTCAGATGATGCTCATATGTAAACTCAAACATTATAGATGTTTTTTAATACATAGCAATCCTCGTTACGAGGATTTAGATTTCGGAGCATAATAGACCAAAAGCTAAATAGCTACTTCAGCTAAAGATGGCTACTTGATAACTGAACCAATCCTGCACTTTATTTGACAACGTATCCTGTACTACTTGAATGTAATACTGCACTTTATACACAACTTTCTTCGGTATATAAATATATATTGCCCTCTAAAAAGCTGCTATTCTTTGTGCAATTACATGCAGTATGAGCCAAATAAAAAAGAGTTTTGTCTTACTTAGCCTTAAAACGATATACTTTGCACCTTTTGTACCTGTTTTGTATCTCTGTTTCTGTATATATGCTTAAAATAAAGTAAAGTAAAGCACTTGCTCTCACTAAAAAGCCAACGGTACATTAGCGTCTCTTAACTGGTTCTAACCTTTTGGGTTCCAGTTGACTTTGGCGTGAGCGCCCAGCTGGACCGGACAGTGGGCCGGAGGAACACCTTCATCGGGACGCCATATTGGATGGCTCCGGAGGTCATCGCTTGTGACGAGAACCCAGATGCCACCTACGACTACAGGGTAAGAAGCTCTGCCAGGGCAGAGGAGGTCACGCTAAACGGTACAGTGGTCGCTAAAGTGGGGTCACATAGTCACATTACCAATAGTCAGACAACCAGCAGTCCCTCCATTCCAATAGTCCGACAACCAATTGTCCGACAACCAACAGTCCCTCTATTCCAATTGTCCGACAAGTTCTTGTTTACCCAGGGTAAGTGGACTAAGCTCAAGATGCTTGTTTACAGCCACGCCCTGCTCATAGAACATTTCATGGTTGGGGTTCAATGCCTTGCTCAAGGGCACTTCAGCGGTGGTAATTGTAACGTGCCGGTCCGGGGATTCGAACTGGCGACCTTCCGGTATCAAGACCGCTCCGCAAACCGTTCGGCCACCGCTGCCCTAAACAACTAAACAACCAAAAGTCCGACACTCCAACAGCACCTCTCAGTTCAGACGGGTATGATTTTTGATTCCAGTTAAACAAAAATGCTCACACTAAATGTCTGGGCTGAGAGCAAGTCTCTATCGACTACTGTAACAATGTCTATACATATGAATCAAATACACAAAAATAGAAAAATCTCACTTAAAATGGTTATCAAATACAGTAAAATGCTATGTGAAGATGAACAGAAACACAAATATACATGCATACTGTGTCCACTGCATCCGTCTAATCTAATTCACCGTCCATGTGTTTTCAGAGTGACCTGTGGTCTTGTGGAATCACTGCCATAGAGATGGCTGAGGGGGCTCCTCGTAAGTTCTCCCATGTCATCTCCCATGTTAACCTAATCACAAGCCCTTTGAGCCTAACGTGTTCTGCTATAGTCAAGTATACAAACGTGTCTCTTAAATAGCTGATCTCTAGATCAGTTGTCTTTGGCAAGTGACACTTGCACAATGGAATATAATAAGCTTTACACATGTTGTTCACTATTATAGTTTTTTTTTTTTTTTTACAGTTATAAAACAACCCTAACAAAAAAACATAATGAATAGTATGATCAAAAGATCCTACTAAAAAGGGGTAACAAAAAAATCCCTGGACATAAGAATCAAAGATAACAGGGAAGAGTTCATCCTGAAACGTATTTTGGAGTTGTGAATATTCCCATTGCCTAAAACTTAAATGAAAATATCTGAAATAAAAGAAACACCTTTGCAAAACCTTCCGTTGGAAGAGTAGTCTCTGTTATCAACAGTCTCTGTGTGATTTGTTTCCCCCCATGCAGCGCTGTGTGACATGCATCCAATGAGAGCTCTCTTCCTCATCCCCAGAAACCCTCCTCCTCGACTCAAGTCCAAAAAATGGTAAGTTATCTCATGTTTCATTAGAATCACAGCAGCGGCTCCGCAGGGCTTGACATTAACTTTTTGAGGCACTTGTGCTTCGGACAAGTACATTTCCCAACTTCCTTGTTGAGTAGTAAACGTGTATTTAGTAATATCTCCACTTTTCTACAAGCTGTACACGGATGACATTCTCTCTGGCGAATACATGAAATGTATGTAAGATCACCTGTAGAAATTCTAGCGCTATTAACAATATTGGGAAGGTGATTATTAGGAAAGCCACACAATAGTGCCAGACAATATTGTTGGCCGCTATAGGAGAGTCACAGAAAAAGTGAAATCAAGAGTCACTTATCCAAGTCCAAGTCCTGATTGGTGACCATTATTATAGTTGACACACTAGTATTTACAGTAGTGATACAAGAGACAGTACATACAACGTATATGGTAAATTTATATAGCGCCTTTATCCAAGGCACTTTACAGAGATTGTGCATTACATTCACCCATTCACATATGCACCAACCTGCTCATCGGGAGCAATTAAGGGTTCAGCGTTTTGCTCAAGGACACTTCGACACTAACTCTGGGGGAGCCCTGGGATTGAACTGGGAATCTTTCGGTTCCCAAGAGGCCAGTCTACCCCTGAGCAGCTGCATATATGCAAACGCTTTTAGAGACATTGTTGATTTTAAGAACATTATCTGTAAAAGCACTACATTTCAGGTCCTTTTGGTGGGTGATATATCCTCATGCCTTGACAGTTTTAGTACTTAAATTATTTTTTTAAGGTTTATTTTCAGTCAGGTTAGTTGTAGAGAGACAGGAAGGAAACCAAGGGCAGAGGGAGAGGAGGAACAAGCGAGACAAGATAATATTGGTCAGATTTGAACCCCGGTCCTCGCACTCACAAGGAGCATAATTTGGTCTGTGCACTGACTGGCTCGAGCCACAATGGGCACACCACTGTCTCTGACTGCACCTGCTAACCTCGAGCAATGTTAGCGCTATGCTCTACTAATTTTGTTCTATGTATATAAAACAAAACACCCATCTAAATAAAGAAAAGTCACACTCAAAGCTTCATGCTGATGCATTAAGCTGGATGTATTCTTCGGTGTGCAATGGTGCTGCTTGTGGACATAGCTGATCTACAAGCTCACGATGCCATGAGAGGCGAGCTTGTACAGTAGATCTATTTTCGGCAAGCAACACCGTGGTACGACGAAGCATAATGCTATACTAGCAGATACAAAGTCACACAGCATATTTGTAGCTTTGTTGAAGAAGTTGAAGCTAGCTCAACTCAATTTTTATCCCACGATTTTGTAACCCATTCTTTCACCCAGTGTCAATTATCTAATGTAATCCTGGCTCTACACTTCCTCTGCCAACCTGGGGAGAGCAAACGGAACTGACCTCATACTTCCTTCTATGCATGAGGAGTCCAAGCCGCTTCTTTTCACCTGACAGGGGGGCGTTTCACCTTGTTTGGATGTAGCACGTGGAAGCTCCTTTCCCCTTCATCGGGTGCCCCGGCTGGCCAGGGGGAGGCAGTTTTAGAGACCAGGATTACTGCATGTTTACTGCATGCTACCTACCCTAGGCAGGGGACACGGGGAGAGTTAGCTTTGTTGTAGCTTTCGTAGCAGCTACAAACATTGGATGTATCTTTTGTATCTTCATGCCTCTGGCATCCATTGAAAATGAATGTCCTCCTGCATCTTTGTAGCTGCCAGTGTGAACGCAGGCTCTAGTGCGACACCTTGCCCATTTTTGTTGCGTGACATCAGACATCCTTGTGTCCCCGCCCTCCCAGGTCTAAGAAGTTCTTCAGCTTCATCGAGGGCTGCCTGGTGAAGAACTACACCCAGCGACCCCCCACCGACCAGCTGCTCAAACACCCCTTCATCAGGGACCAGCCTAACGAGAGGCAGGTGCGCATCCAGCTCAAAGACCACATCGACCGCACCAAGAAGAAGAGGGGAGACAAGGGTACGTCCAAATAGAAGAACGTGACACTGTTGTGATTTTCATCATTAGCTCCAGCGTGATTTTGACAGCACATTTTGATTTAGTTTTAGTCGGTCTTTTCAGTAAAGGTTAATTTAGTTTTTGTCATATTTTATAGTCACCTGAAATGTTTTAGTGACAAAAACACAGACACAAACAAGAATTGTCTGTCAATATGGATTGCATCCTTAATATTGGTCCTGTAAGTATAGACTACATGTCTATGATCTTAGGGCTCTATTTTCGTCCATGCTAAACCCCTTACCCCTAAACTACTTTGCCTTTTTTCACTATTTTGAAAAACATTTTTGAATAGTTAAAATAGCTAGTCTACAAGCTCACAAAGTGTCGATATAGATTGGCTAGTTGAACTATTCAAAACTGTTTTTCAAAATAGTAAAAAAGGCAAAGATGTTTAGGGATAAGGGGTTAGCAATAGCATGGACACAAATGGAGCCCTTAGAATACAATCGACCATACTGGCTGGTTGCCACAACATGTAGCTGGAAGAGTAGAATAATGCAGTGTTTGTCGGCATTGGCCTGATGGCCACCTCAACGCTTGCTTCTTGGACCTCTGAGCATTAGCTCTTAAGCCAACATTTGTATTCTCTTCTCATCACCTCTTCAGATGAGACGGAGTATGAATACAGTGGCAGTGAGGAAGAGGAGGAGGAAACACCTGGAGAACAAGAAGGAGAACCAAGGTAACCAGTAGCATCTTTTCCTGAACCTCATTTTAAGGTCCTTTCAGATGGGCAACGTGTGATGCAGACGTCGCCTGGATCATTGACAGGTCTGCTCTAGGTCATGACAACACCAACATGATCCTCGGTTGAATGAATGGATTGATTTAATCTATAATATATTTATTATGGAGAGAATTAAATTCAGCTTCAGAGGTCAAGTTGAAGTTTTCACAGATAACTGGTTTAGATGGATTACTCATGTTTCTACCATAAGACCTGATTTTGTATAGTTTCAGTTAAACCTGTTTAACCTGTATATGCACCTGTTTGAGGTACTTATGTATTATGAATGATCATCAATAGAGAAGAGAGGCAGACATCTCCCCTTGTGTGTATTGTACGTATATTGTCTTGTTTTGTTTTCGGTTGTATGTATTGTCAATTGTCAGTCGTTTCGTTTTCATGTATGTTTGATTAAAATTCAATAAAACGTAAATTGAAAAAAAAAAGAAAACTTCCGTCTCATCCCATCCCTCCCATCCCTCCCTGGGCGCAGCTCCATCGTGAACCAGCCAGGAGAGTCGACGCTGCGCCGTGACTTCATCCGCCTGCAGCAGGAGAACAAGGAGCGCTCGGAGGCCATGCGACGCCAGCAGCTCCTGCAGGAGCAACAGCTCCGGGAGCAGGAGGAGTACAAGCGCCAACTACTGGCCGAGAGGCAGAAACGCATCGAGCAGCAGAAGGAGCAGAGGAGGCGGCTGGAAGAGGTACGTTGTGGAGGAGACATTAACCCATTTAGGACTGAGACAAGATTCTAAATCATTGACAGTTTTCTGAACAAGCTAATGTTTCTATATCAGAGCTTCTCAAACTATTTTATGTCAAGGAACCCAAAAATCAAATGTAATCGGCCGCCGACCCCCATCTGAAAATATGTTGTTGCCTGGAAGCCCCGGAAGCAAAGATATGAGTTAAAAACCTTTACTCAGTGCCACGCTATGAGCTTGTAGATCTGATATCACTGCAAGCAAAAAATGTGGGAATGCACCTCAATGATAATCTTTATGTAGCACCTTTCTTATGGCAAAGTTTACAAAAGGCCTTCCACAATCCACGTGGTAAGGCAGATAATATGGAAAAGGTGATCAAACGCACACAAAAATAGAAAACCTGATACGGAACAAAAGATGAAAGGTTAGCATTTGGTACGTGTGGAACAGGGCAGGTCCTTGACATCTTCATTGAACAATCACAGGCATGTGTCTGTAGTGTCTACTCATCCCGTCTAGGTCTGCTTCTGTTTAGCACTCTTCCGTCTCTGCACGAGGCTTTGCGTGTCTGTCGATCTGGTTTTTCTCAACAACACCGAGTTGTTGGCATAAAATATGAGCATGTGTCTGCAGCCAGCGAGTCTGTCTGTATGCGTTGTTGTCTGTCACAGTTGTTATTCTATCTTGTCAGTAACGCTGGGGAAATAACCCTGGTTAGCCTCAGCCTAAAATTGCATGCCGTATGCCCATATTTGTTCACGTGTAAACATGTTTATTCATTTAAAACGTGAAACACCCACAGGGTTCCCTGTCATTAACCCATGGTGGTCTGTTCTTCAGAGAAGTGTGGTGGTAAAAAAAGACCCTCCTCTGCCCCATGTTCGTTCGTTTGTTCGTTCTAAATTGGACTTGATTTCACAGAGACTGGCCTCTCTCTGCTTGCCTTCCACTAAGACGGTCTCTTGAGTAGCACTGGCAAACACATCAACGTTTTTTTATGGACAACTCTCGTTACTGTAAACGTGACGTGATCGTGAACCTAAAATGTACATTAAACATTTCTAACAGACCATAATATACAACTTAAAAGCCTGAGTCTGGCCCAGATTTCGCTACAGCGATTTAATATACACAATCTGCACATAATAGAGCGGGACACTATGGACAGTGTTAAAGGGTTTAGCCGCCCGATGTAGTCGAAGCCGTCGAGATTATATCAATTTACGACAAATCCGAACATGACCCAGTATAGTTTGAGCTGCCTAACGATGGCCGTCTTAACCCATTTTGGGCGGGAACCCCTTTTGGTGTTAGCATTATGTTATGCTTTAGCTATTGAAAAATAGCAGATCTACAAGCTCATAGCGCGGCACCGAGTGCCGCGCTATGAGCTTGTAGGTCTGCTATTTTTGAAAAATCAAAGAACGACTGACATAGAAACATAGCTTTTTCAGAAAACTGTCAGGATTTAGAAGACATTTGTAGAATCTGGTCAAAATGGGTTAACGAAGGTCCGGCGGTAGCGACTGTAATCTGCGGAACCGCCGCCGTTAAATGTGCGATGCCGGCTCTTTTCACTGTCTGTTGCGTTTTACAAGTCGTCTTGTATGTTTTACAAGTCTTCTTGTATGTTGGAGGCATTAACTGGATCATTGTAGGGATCACATGACTAATGTAAGGGCTCTCTGGTTCTTCTGACCCTTGCATTCCTCAGCATGGTTTTCCTGCAGTGCTGCGAATGCAATAATAAATCAAAGCTTTGTGCACTGTTGTTCTCATCGAGAGAGAGAGAGTCTCTGTAATAGGCACCGCAGCTAAATCTATAATTTATTGTCTAATATTATGCGCCATAGACTCCATTGTAATGGAAGCAGCCAGAGTCAAAATACTTGCAATCTCAGTATCTGGGAACCCATCGGCAAAAAAAGACTAACTAAAAATAATGATCCTTTGAATTTGCCTCTGGGGGCACCGACCAGCGACTAATTCCCCATGCAGAGACCACCTTCAGCCCTCCTCTTCCAGTGGTGTGTCGTTGTTTACATTCCTACTAACAACAAACTCTACACTGCGGAGCTCCAAATCTGTCTTGAGAGATTAAGCCATTCTAGACGGGAACCCGTTTTGGTGTTTTAACTAAGCATTATGTTATACTTTAGCTTTTGAAAAATAGCAGATCTACAAGCTCATAGCGCGCCACCGAGTGGTGCGCTACGAGCTTGTAGGTCAGCTATTTTTGACGGGAACCCGTTTTGGTGTTTTAACTAAGCATTATGTTATACTTTAGATTTTGAAAAATAGCAGATCTACAAGCTCATAGCGCGCCACCGAGTGGTGTGCTACAAGCTTGTAGGTCAGCTATTTTTGAAAATTCATGAAAATGTGGCACAAATCTTTGAATATATATTCTTTCAGAAGACTTTTTATTTATTTCGATGTCAGGCCTAAATGGGTTAAAATACTAAGACTATGGAATTTACTGATGTAGAAACGGATTCAGTTAGATAAGCTCAGACAATAAACTCTAGAGCCAGTTATTGTGCTGCAGGGCAAAAAGAACAACTATTATAATTAGATCCCGCAGACGAGGCATTTAAAAAGGCCTGCTCGGATCGGCCCTCCTCGTGTCAGTGAGCTGGATGTTCCTTTGTTGGCGTCTCTGGAAGGTTTGGCTGAGATCAAACTGCTCCTTCTAGAACTAGTGGAGGGAGAGAGAGAGGTTTTCCTCTTCTAGAACTAGTGGAGGGAGAGAGAGGTTTTCCTCTTCTAGAACTAGTGGAGGGAGAGAGAGAGGTTTTCCTCTTCTAGAACTAGTGGAGGGAGAGACGTTTTCCTCTTCTAGAACTAGTGGAGGGAGAGACGTTTTCCTCTTCTAGAACTAGTGGAGGGAGAGACGTTTTCCTCTTCTAGAACTAGTGGAGGGAGAGACGTTTTCCTCTTCTAGAACTAGTGGAGGGAGAGACGTTTTCCTCTTCTAGAACTAGTGGAGGGAGAGAGAGGTTTTCCTCTTCTTGAACTAGTGGAGGGAGAGACGTTTTCCTCTTCTAGAACTAGTGGAGGGAGAGAGAGAGGTTTTCCTCTTCTAGAACTAGTGGAGGGAGAGAGAGAGGTTTTCCTCTTCTTGAACTAGTGGAGGGAGAGACGTTTTCCTCTTCTAGAACTAGTGGAGGGAGAGGGAGGTTTTCCTCTTCTAGAACTAGTGGAGGGAGAGAGAGAGGTTTTCCTCTTCTAGAACTAGTGGAGGGAGAGACGTTTTCCTCTTCTAGAACTAGTGGAGGGAGAGAGAGAGGTTTTCCTCTTCTAGAACTAGTGGAGGGAGAAGTTTTCCTCTTCTAGAACTAGTGGAGGGAGAGAGAAGTTTTCCTCTTCTAGAACTAGTGGAGGGAGAGAGAGGTTTTCCTCTTCTAGAACTAGTGGAGGGAGAGAGAAAGGTTTTCCTCTTCTAGAACTAGTGGAGGGAGAGAGAGGTTTTCCTCTTCTAGAACTAGTGGAGGGAGAGAGAGGTTTCCTCTTCTAGAACTAGTGGAGGGAGAGAGAGGTTTCCTCTTCTAGAACTAGTGGAGGGAGAGAGAGAGGTTTTCCTCTTCTAGAACTAGTGGAGGGAGAGAGAGGTTTTCCTCTTCTTGAACTAGTGGAGGGAGAGAGAGAGGTTTTCCTCTTCTAGAACTAGTGGAGGGAGAGAGAGGTTTTCCTCTTCTAGAACTAGTGGAGGGAGAGAGAGAGGTTTTCCTCTTCTAGAACTAGTGGAGGGAGAGAGAGGTTTTCCTCTTCTTGAACTAGTGGAGGGAGAGAGAGGTTTTCCTCTTCTTGAACTAGTGGAGGGAGAGAGAGAGGTTTTCCTCTTCTAGAACTAGTGGAGGGAGAGAGAGAGGTTTTCCTCTTCTAGAACTAGTGGAGGGAGAGAGAGGTTTTCCTCTTCTTGAACTAGTGGAGGGAGAGAGAGAGGTTTTCCTCTTCTTGAACTAGTGGAGGGAGAGAGAAAGGTTTTCCTCTTCTAGAACTAGTGGAGGGAGAGAGAAAGGTTTTCCTCTTCTAGAACTAGTGGAGGGAGAGAGAGGTTTTCCTCTTCTTGAACTAGTGGAGGGAGAGAGAAAGGTTTTCCTCTTCTAGAACTAGTGGAGGGAGAGAGAGGTTTTCCTCTTCTAGAACTAGTGGAGGGAGAGAGAAAGGTTTTCCTCTTCTAGAACTAGTGGAGTCCTAGTGTCCTGATTTTTAACCTTATACATTTTTTTTAAAATTATATTTATAGAATACGACCCACTGTGAGCCTGATTTGATGTGATTTTAATGAAATGGTACACAATCTTTGGCGGAGGGAAGCGCTTTAATGTAAAGATCGGAGAATTGGAGCAGGGTATTTTGTTTTTAATTTGCAAACAACAGCTATTGAGCCAACTCAGTGCACGAAGCCAGAACACAGTAAAATTCTACATAATGGAACCAAATGGACCCACAAGGGTACATTTGTACAAGTCTCCGAGTTAAATGAACTGAGGAATTTTACTGTGTGAACAGCTAAGGGGCATTTGGGCAGGAGTTCAAGTTTGGTTGTCTGCTACATGTTTTTTCTTTTCTTTCTTTCTTTTTTTTTTTACACTGATATATTCTATGGATATGACTGTGCATGCCTAGATGTAATGCACAGAAAATAATGGAGTGTCAATTTCAGTAATTCTCAACGAATTGAAAAGGCCAAAGGCCTTTAGCTACTGTATACACCAGGCCTTTCTTTGTATTCAGCGCTAGTGTCGCTACTCTCCTACTCTACACTCTGACAGGTACCAAGATGGCCGCCAGCACAGGAGCCATGGGTTCCCACACACCAACCATGGCTCCGGGGCTCACTCACAATTCATACGGGTCCATTTGGTTTCATTTTACGCTCTCAAGAGTTAAATTAAAGTTAAACATCTGCATTACTTAATTTACAAGAACACTACACAATTTGAGAAATGTAGAAGAATTGTAATTTTCATCTACGTTCGCCTGTTATCTCTCCTATGGTACGAACAACAATACAGCATGGAATTGTGGCCAAAATCGTATCCAACGATAACAATATAACGTTTAGTTTTTGGGTCCGAGAGGCTAAATCTCATCAAATGGTGGCCCGTGTGACTCTTAACGCCGAACAAATAATGGCCCTTGAAATGAAAAAGGTTGAAAACCACTGCCCTAGACTATAGAGCTTCCACTGTAGCGTTCCTCGCGAGACGATGACAGACAAATCGATGTTTAAACAGATCTGTGTCTGACGGCATTGACGGCCAACTGTTAGATAACGGATGGGAGTTCAGCGCTGATTAAATGGTTATTGTTTTAAAACAGTACATGTAACGTTGACATCTCAGCGGGCCAACTCCTTTCCTGTCTGATGTCACGGCCAATGCCGTGATTGCTGTTTTTTTTTGCGTGATGACTAGGCATGTAACGATTCACTCAACTCACGATACGATTCGTATCACGATATGAGGTTCACGATACGATTTTTCACGATATTAAAAAAAATATATTTCTTTAGAGAAATTGCCGTTTTTTAAATTTTATATAATTTATCTTCCCCCCTGAGATTTTTTATTTAACTACATTGCAAAAGAAGTAGCATTACTTTTGACAGTGCAGAAACATGAGCATCAACGACCATCATCACCTGGGCACAGTCACAGTCCCCTCTACAGTGCTCTACTACTGAAAATAGTAAAGCACTTGAATATGATGGAATATGACTAAAGCGATTTTCGATTTTCGATTTATTTCAATGAATCGATTCATATCGTCGGGATTAATATCGATATATATCGATATACGATATATCGTTACATGCCTAGTGATGACTTTACCATGACATTACGCAAAACGCGGCGAAAAAAAACCGCACCAGTGTGCAACCACCATAATTGTGTGGGCCGTATAAAGACAATGGTGAAAATAAGCAGATCTACATGCTTTCAACCCATTGCGATGCAACACTGAGAGTGTACTTGTAGAGCGTGTATTTTCGCCATGTGACGCCACCGTATGATGAAGAATAAAATGGGGCTTGAGTGGTTGTGGTTTTCATTTCATTACATACAGAATACTGTCTAACTGATTAGGCTTGATTGTTTTAAGTCGACCACAAAAGATGGCTGATTTTACACTTGGTTGCATGCAAAAAATAGCTGATCTACAAGCTCACAATGCTTCACAGTAACCAAAAATTCTACTGGATCTCTTCTCCACTAGTCCCTCCCTTACATTTTAGTCTAGTTTTTATTTGTTGACGAAATTGTATTATATTTAGTCTTAGTTTTAGTCATCGTAGCTTAGTTTTTATTTCGTTTTCATCACTGAAAAAAGATAGTCGACAAACATTTTCCGTCATCATTTTAGTTGACGAAATCAACACACACACACACACACACACACACACACACACAATGTGTTGAATGATAGTTGCAGCCCTATGAACAACACGGCGGTCCGTCCGATCGCGACGAGGCTCCTATCTGGACGCCTGACCTCATATTGACGATGACGATGATGCAAATGTTTTAGAAATATTTTCACCATGCTCACCTCTGTCGCCGCCCTTGTGTCTGCCCACAGCAACAACGGCGTGAGCGGGAGATGAGGAGGCAGCAGGAGCGCGAGCAGCGGCGCCGCGAGCAGGAGGAGAAGAGACGCGTGGAGGAGATGGAGAGAGGCCGCAAGGAGGTGGAGGAACGCCGCAGGGCCGACGACGACAAGAGGAGGTCTGACCGCGAACAGGTGAGGAGGGCTGACCACAAACAGGGCTGACTGTGAACAGGTGAGGAGGGCTGACCGCGAACAGGTGAGGAGGGCTGACCGCGAACAGGGCTGACCGCGAACAGGTGAGGAGGGCTGACCGCGAACAGGTGAGGAGGGCTGACCGCGAACAGGGCTGACCGCGAACAGGTGAGGAGGGCTGACCGCGAACAGGTGAGGAGGGCTGACCGCGAACAGGGCTGACCGCGAACAGGTGAGGAGGGCTGACCACGAACAGGGCTGACCGTGAACAGGTGAGGAGGGCTGACCGCAAACAGGGCTGACCGCAAACAGGGCTGACCGCAAACAGGGCTGACCGCGAACAGGTGACCACTGACTGAGGAAACGCAGGAATACTACTACTGATGAAAGAGGACACCACTAATGGTTAAAAACTAATTTCGGAGGATGTAAAAAAACAAATTGACCTCACTTCAATCAATCATGTTTGCACACTGTCACCGAATATTTAGTTTTTTTTTGGACCAGGGTCGATTTTATCTGTTTGAAGCAGCTGTCTAGTGGGGTCTAGTGGCGTGTTGGTGACAGGCTGACAGCTAGTGATATCCTACTACTTTCTACTGTCTAGTGGGGTGTTGGTGACAGGCTGACAGCTAGTGATAGCCTACTACTTTCTACTGTCTAGTGGGGTGTTGGTGACAGGCTGACAGCTAGTGATAGCCTACTACTTTCTACTGTCTAGTGGGGTGTTGCTGACAGCTAGTGATAGCCTACTACTTTCTACTGTCTAGTGGGGTGCTGGTGACAGGCTGACAGCTAGTGATAGCCTACTACTTTCTACTGTCTAGTGGGGTGCTGGTGACAGGCTGACAGCTAGTGATAGCCTACTACTTTCTACTGTCTAGTGGGGTGTTGGTGACAGGCTGACAGCTAGTGATAGCCTACTACTTTCTACTGTCTAGTGGGATGTTGGTGACAGGCTGACAGCTAGTGATAGCCTACTACTTTCTACTGTCTAGTGGAGTGTTGGTGACAGGCTGACAGCTAGTGATAGCCTACTACTTTCTACTGTCTAGTGGGGTGTTGGTGACAGGCTGACAGCTAGTGATAGCCTACTACTTTCTACTGTCTAGTGGGGTGTTGGTGACAGGCTGACAGCTAGTGATAGCCTACTACTTTCTACTGTCTAGTGGGGTGTTGGTGACAGGCTGACAGCTAGTGATAGCCTTCTACTTTCTACTGTCTAGTGGGGTGCTGGTGACAGGCTGACAGCTAGTGATAGCCTACTACTTTCTACTGTCTAGTGGGGTGTTGGTGACAGGCTGACAGCTAGTGATAGCCTTCTACTTTCTACTGTCTAGTGGGGTGTTGGTGACAGGCTGACAGCTAGTGATAGCCTACTACTTTCTACTGTCTAGTGGGGTGTTGGTGACATGCTGACAGCTAGTGATAGCCTACTACTTTCTACTGTCTAGTGGGGTGTTTGTGACAGGCTGACGGCTGGTGATAGCCTACTACTTTCTACTGTCTAGTGGGGTGTTGGTGACAGGCTGACAGCTGGTGATAGCCTACTACTTTCGGATCCGCAAAACGCAGCGAAAAAACGCACCAGTGTGCAACCACCAAAAATAAGCAGATGCAGATACATGCTTTCCCATTGCGATGTGACACACTGAGAGCTTGTAGATCGTGTATTTTCGCCGTGCGACGCCACTGCATGGCGAAGAATAAAATGGGGCTTGAGTGGTTGTGGTTTTCATTTCATTACATACAGAATACTGTCGAACTGATTAGGCTTGATTGTTGTTTTAAGTCGACCACAAAAGATATTCGCAATAGTAGTCACGAACCACAGATGTTTCGTGGTTGTGTTGATATCACTTCTACATTCAGACCCAGTGCCACTGCTTGTTTATTTTAAAGCCCTGGAATAATGAGTAATTTGACCGTGCACAAAAGTTCAGGTGCCTGCCTTTTGGTCATACCTTTTTAGTATCCCACGATTTTTGTAACCCTCCCTCTCAGCAACGGACTGACCTCATGCTTCCTTCAATGCATGATGAGTCCAAGCCGCTTCTTTTCACCTGACAGGGGAGAGTTTCCCCGGGTTGGACGTAGCGCGTGGAAGGGACACGTTATTCCAACCAGTTCCTTTCCGCTCCATCAGTATAGAGACCAGGATTACCGTCTGTTTTTTTTTTGCTTCATAGATCTAGTTTTTTGTATTGTGTGGACATACAGACAGGCAGGCAGGCAGGCAGGCAGGCAGGCAGACAGACAGGCAGACAGGCAGACAGGCAGACAGACAGACAGACAGACAGACCGTAATGTTGCCTCCGTTTGTTCCAGGAGTACATCCGCCGTCAGCTGGAGGAGGAACAGAGACACCTGGAGATCTTGCAGCAGCAGTTGTTGCATGAACAGGCCATGCTGCTGGTGAGTGTCTGTCTGTCTGTCTGAGTGTCTGTCTGTTCACGGTGCTACATAAAAACACACAAAGTAATATCAGTGTCGGGGCGCGGCCACATTGATTTGAACATGTACACAGCCTAGTGTGCACGCGAATCCGAACGCAGTGGGCACACCTGGACAAAAAAAAGTGAGCCTTCAAACTGACACTTAATGTTGAAAAAATGTCTCTCTTACTGTACTTACAACAGCAATAGCCTCGGAAACCCAGACGTTTTTATTTCCGTGGAGAAAAGAAATGTCTGGGGCCCGAGTCCACTCATCAATTCGACATAGAGTAGCGCAAACGTCGCTCTCTCTCTCTGCTGATTACTGATCGTCTGCACCTTTGTTAAATTGACGCGCGCGCGCGCACACACACACACACACTATCGCTCTAATTAATTAGCAGCTGCGTCTAGTTTCTCCCGGCGGATACCTATGCCATAGAAAGCATAGATGAGTTCCAGTCTACACCAAGGGGGCAGGCAGACTTTCCAACGTTGAAGCTCTGGGTCCTAGTGGTAGGAGGAGGGACTACAGGCGGACCCGTGGATTCATGACCGGGAAACCCCGTGCAGCTGGGCTTTAACGTTGAGCGCTCGGTTGCCCTACGTCACTCAGGACCTCAAAGTTGAGGTCCTGGGAGGGACTTCCGGCAGTCTTCCGGGTGCTTCAAAACGCCACTGAGCAACTTCCACTGACATGAATAGCTGGGGGGGGCGAAGCTTCGCGCCAGTTCAGTCTCTATTATATATATACTCTATGGTCTACACCAGCACTGATCTCCTGAAGCACCTTGTTGTACTTATCGCTAGGCAGGATGGCCACAAGCAGCCAGTTCATCCATGCTGTATAATGCTTTCTGCTGCCACTGAATACATTGTGATTTATGTGGCTTTATTAGTTTAGTTTAGTTTAGTTTAGTTTAGTTTTATTTGCACGTGATGTACATTAAAAGAAAAACAAAGGAAATTTCAAATGGAATGAAATACATTTGTATGAAAATAAAAATCAGAAAATGTGCCGGAAGGACCAAAAAAACCCAGAAGGGCTTATCGAGTGGCCTTCCTTAAAGCTGCCAAGGGAGCTTAAACTAGTTATAATAAAATTAAAACATTAATGAAAATACATAATGATGATAATAATAATATTAATAAATTATTACTGGGCCGCACACCTACTGTAGTATTAGAGATAAGATTAGACAGGGAGGCCATGCCTTTATTAGTCTCTCTTATACTGGTATTTTTATAATTGGATGGGGTAAAGATAATACAGTTACATCAGTTAGGTTACTCCTTGCTGCCCTCTAGCGGTCAAACGTCGCAGCTTTAACCTCGGCCACCTGAATGCGTTTTCTTTTTCTTCTTTTTTTTAAACATAAATTATTTGTGATGGGTGAGAAATATATTAGAGCCTGTAATAAAGGCGGCATTAATTAGTACAAATATTATGGTTCTCGCTTATTCTTATCTCTCTCTTATGGCTACGACTCTTCAACATCCTCCCTCTCTTCCTCTGAATCCATATCCTTCCCTGCTGTCCTTCTTTACGCCCCTCTCTGTTCGAAGTCGAACTTTTTACGAGGTACGGTTCACAATTCCCAGGAGGTTACATAACGGTATAGTAATGTTGGTGTTACTCATACTAGTCCTCGCAGTTCTACAGACATTCCTGAAGCCTGTTTCTCTTTCCAGCCTCTGTATGAAGTCGTTAGGTCTAATCCATGACATTTGTAGATCTGCTGAGGGCTGTTAATCCATTTAGGCCTGACCTCGAAATTTAAATCCTCCAGTTTTCTGAAATAAATATTTTCACGATTTTTCAAAAATAGCAGACCTACAAGCTCGTAGCGCGCCACTCGGTGGCGCGCTATGAGCTCGTAGATCTGCTATTTTTCAATAGCTAAATTATAACATAATGTTTAAAACACCAAAAGGGGTTCCCGCCCAAAATGGGTTAAACAAAACCACCTCGTGGGAAGCCAGAATGTTTACTTGGCCCTTAGTGATGATGTCACCTCGTGGGAAGCCAGAATTTTTACTGGCCCTTAGTGATGATGTCAGCCACCAGGAAGCGAGGATTTCCCTTGTTTTCTCCCTGGGTCTGGTACTGTATGTGCAGCCTGGGGACAGTCGTAATGTGGTTATAGGCCTATTTGCAGGGCTCCGGTGACTTCATGTTCCCTTTTACTATACTACTATTATTATGATAGTCTGAAGGAATCCTTTCCTCCTGGGACGACATTTAGATAATGGAAGGATGTGACCACTCGCCGTCCCTGCTTCCACGTTCCACACGGCTGCTTTGTCATTGTCGCCCTCGCCGTTTCCTCCTCGTGACATCAACATTCATGCGCATAAGCCGGGTTGAATACGTTAATTTAATCATGGACGCATAATGCCTGATTTATGCCACTGACATTTGAAGGTGCGTTGCGTTGTGAGCTTATAAAGATCGGCCACTTTCGGTACAAAAAATAGTTAGAGTATAAATCAGGCCTGGGGACTTGCGTTCACACTTAGAAGTGGCCCTAGCTAATGTTAAGTATTCAAACATTTGCTTTGGCCCAACTTGCAGAGAATAAATGCAATGCACGCTTGAGCCAAAGCAGTTCTCTCCATTCATGGATTAAGCCTCTGGCGTTCGGCTATAAAACCCATTGCCGTGTAATGGTACGGCAGCGCAATTAACAATTGGCACGTTTCTGTTTTTTCTGTTGCAAAATGGCACAGTTGCGTCAGTTTTTAACGCTACACAGTCCACTGAAAAGCAGGTAATTTGAGATGATCAATTTGCCTTAACGCTGGCCGGTATCAAAGGCCTTGAGACCAATTAAAGTGTTCACTTTTTAACAATGAAACAATGCAGTTCATACAAATAATACGCTGAAACTACCCACAGTCGGAGCCATTGATAGATAAAGATGAACCAGTTTGTTTTTTCCATTGAAAAGAAGCCTAGACATGCTCAGCGTTGCATGTCCAGCCACGGCAGTGCAGCAGGTACACAACAGTGGTTTTACCACCTCGAAACACTTGTTCTATACTGTAAATTACTGAGTGTTCATTTAACTCTTGAGAGTCTGAGCCACACTCTGCCGGGGTGGCAGTGGCTCAGGGGGTAGAATGGGCCATCTAGGAATCAGAAGGTTCTCGGTTCAATCCCCTCCTCCTCCTGGCTGCGGGTCGGACGTGTTCTTGAGTAAGACAGTGAATCCCCTTCCTCTGCTGTGTATGCGTGTGTGACAGTGTGTGTGAATGTGAAATTAGTTGTAAAGCGCTCTGGAGAAAGCGACTATATGAATGGGGTCTATTTAGAGTTGAATGTACTCTGTATAAATGGCTGTGGGTCAGCGCGTTCCTCCCTGTTAAAACTCAGGAGTACAAATGGAGGGAGCTCGAGGAGCAGCGTCAGGCCCAGAAGCTCCAAAGGCAGCTCCAGCAGGAACAGGCCTACCTGCTCTCCCTCCAGCCCCTCGACGCTAGTAGCAAAACAACAGCCCAGCAACAGAACCTCCTCGAACCGGACAGGGCGAAGCGCCTCCCCAATCCGGACTCGGAGGAGAGAGCGAAGCCCCAGCAGAGCGTTGATGTTGAGAGGTTCGAGTCCGTAGAAAACCGCAGCCCGGAGAGAGATAATGACACCGAACCTCCGGGCCCCTCCGAGCCCCCGCTGCCGCCGGGCCCCGCCTCCGACTGTATCAGAAGCTTGGCCCTCCTCGACCCTGAGCCGGTCAGAGAGGTGAACGACGCTCCGGGCTCACTGACCGCTCTATAGACTGCTTCCATGTGCTTGTGTGTGCGCGTGTGTGTGTGTGTGTGTTGCTCACTCACACTGCGTGTGCTGACTACACGTTGGTGACGGCTGGCTGCTGGTGTGGGGGATGGGATGCCAATCGCTTTGTAGCGTTAGTTCACCCAAAGCCCTTTTTGTCTTTCCCGACTCTTAGTGAAATAGTTTCAAAAGGTTTGAAATGGTTCAAATCAAATGGTTATTTTACACCGGGGCAAAAGTAAACATCTAAATATGTTGTGAGAATACTTGAAGTTTTTACACGGGAACTGCAAAATAATACCGCAAATGACTCTGTGCATACTGTCGAATGTGTTAAGTCATTAACCCATTTAGGCCTGACCTCAAAATATGTCAGTGGTTCTTCGATTTTTCAAAAATAGCAGACCTACAAGCTCGTAGTGCGCCACTCGGTGGCGCGCTACGAGCTTGTAGATCTGCTATTTTTCTATAGCTAAATTATAACAATGTTTAAAACACCAAAAGGGGTTCCCGCCCAAAAGGGGTTAAGCAGTAGATTGCTATAGTTGGGCGTTGTGGCAGCAACGCTTCTTTTTAATCACATGAGCGCTAGCCGCTAGCATCCCTATTCTGGGGATCATAATAGGTGAACATTCATCAAAAATACCCAACCTGCAAGCTCACAACATGACGCGTTACAACGTGTTGCCAGCATGTATGCAGATAGGATAGTTTTGGTGAAGAGATTTCGTGTAGAGAGAAAAAAAAGAAGGCAGCTGCAAAAAGGATGTTTGATCAATCAGCCAAAAGACTAACTTGACATCAGTGCCCTTAGATTTACTCTTGTACAGTAAGTAATAAGTATATTGAATTATACATTATCAATGTACAAGGCATTTACATGAAGGGTGAATCTTAACCCATTCTGGGCGGGAACCCCTTTTGGTGTTAGCATTATGTTATGCTTTAGCTATTGAAAAATAGCAGATCTACAAGCTCATAGCGTGCCACCGAGTGGCGCGCTATGAACTTGTAGGTCTGCTATTTTTGAAAAATCGAAGAACGACTGACATAGAAACATAGCTTTTTCTGAAAACTGTCAGGATGTAGAAGAAATTCATAGAATCGTTCCCAGGTCAAAATGGGTTAAATCAGCCAAAAGACTAATTTGACATCAGTGCCCTTAGATTTACTCTTGTACAGTAAGTAATAAGTATATTGAATTATGCATTATCAATGTACAAGGCATTTACATGAAGGGTGAATCTTAATGTGGCCAGTATGGAGTATCGTAGAACTGCTGTCAGAGCATGAGAAGGCCATCTTGATGAAGGGATTACTGCCCATTCTTAATCTCACACCCAATGTTAATGACAGCTGGACATATCATGTAAAGCCTGAAGCATCTAAAGAGTGTAGAAAACTCTTTTAAAATTAACAGTTTGCATTCATTTTGATTAACACATTTAGGCCTGAGGACGATTCTAAAAAAATGGCTTCTAAATCCTGACAGTTTTTTGAAAAACGTATGTTTCTATGTCAGAGGTGCTCAACCCTTTTGATGTCAAGGACCCCCAGAATTTTCTGTATTTGGCCATGGACCCGAATCTGAAAATATGTTGTTCCTGGGACCCCCCCAGAAGCAAAGATTTGAGTTAAAAATGTTCGCTCTGAAAGAATATACAGTATATTAGGCCTGGGCCGTGGCTCAGTGGTCCAGGCACCTTGGGCTGGTAATCCAGCCTGGCAGTGTGCCGCGGGTTCGACTCCCGATCCCGACGGCCTTTACTGCATGTCTTACCCCCCATCTCTCTCCCCATTTCCTGTCAGCCTACTGTCTGTCCCTCCATAAAAAAAATATAAAATAAAGGCGAAAGCCACACAAAAAAACATTAAAAAAAAGAATATACAGTATATTCAAAGATTATTGTTGGGTTTGAACGTCAGTGCGGTCTTCTGTAGTCCAACCCACTGTGTTTTCACACTCCGTAGCAGTGCATTCCTCCCTCCTCTCTCATTTATACTAGACCAGGGATGGGCAACTTTGACGATGGAGAGAGCCACTATATTTCCACACTCACTCCAGAGGGCCGCATTGCATATTACTGTCGTAGCAAAAATAGCCGATCTACAAGCTCAAAACGCGTCGCGCTGCGACACGTTTTGAGCTTGTAGATCAGCTATTTTTGCTATATTTGAATTGAAATACTGAATTATTGTTTGCTTTTTTTTAATTAGAAACCTGAAAAGTAACCTTTTTATTGATTTTCAAATGGATTTAGTTTTAGTTATGATAACTTTATGAACTAAATACAAATTGTACACAAAAAGAAAATACTACTAATACTAGTCGTTAAGTACTAGTCATTTAATACTAGTCATTAAGTATATTTAAAGCAGGTCATGTTTGCATGTTTGGAATTGCAACAGCTGAAATCAATACTAATATTCTGATATTAACCTGCGGGCCGCATTAAGTGAAGGTGGGGGCCGCATGTGGCCCCCGGGCCGCCAGTTGCCCACCCCTGTACTAGACCATACAGACTGAGAAATAACACCTCCCACAGTGACCATGTTGTTTTTTTAAAGAGAACGGGAAGGTCACTGTGTTTGGCTTTATTTTCTTGGAAGGAAAGCTGTAGGAAAGCTGAGGAGGCCGTTGACTGAGATGTTCAAACAGAGATCGACACACTAGTAGAAATTATTAATGGTTTTATTATTTATTAAAGGAGCATTCAGTGATTTGGGTGATTTGGAAAACCACCCAGTCCGCCCCGGTAACAAAATGTGTACATGCACACACTCTACAGTGGGGGGGAAGTGCAACAGGCCAACAGCATGTGCACCAAGGCCCACCCCCACTCGATCATGATTGGACGAAGGCCCCTCTCATCCTGATTGGATGAAGGCTTTGCCACCCGCCACCAAAACTGAAACTAGGGGTTTTTGACCCCAGGGGCTCACTGGGGACAGGGAGGAACTCCTTATATGGTCAGCACACTCTATAGTAGGGAGGATTATCAAAAAAAAAAAAAAAAAAAGTGATATTTGAATGAAGTGAAATCACTGAATATACCTTTAAGGACAATGCAGCATTTGCATCTCAGCGCACAGGGTTATAATTGCCATATTTTACATTATTAAATGTTATTACATATCATATTAGCATAGATTGGCCTAGATTCTGATGAACAGGTCGCCATCCCTCAAAACGCCACTGCTCTACTATACAAAGTATCCAAAATGCTAAAATAAATTGTGCTACTTTTTACGATTTATGCTTTTTTTTCCCTACAATATAATTTTTCAGATTGTATACACAACTCTGTCAGCCTCACATCATTATTTTGGGGATGGCATTATTGTTGACAATGTGAAATGTATATATAAATAGCCAAAAAAAAAGAAAACATGCTTTGAAATAATAAAATAGGGCTTAATATAAGCAGTACATTTTACCATGCAGGTTCAATGTATTGCAGCTTTTGCAGTCAGAGCACTTATGCAATTCTAATTAACCCATTTTGGGCGGGAACCCCTTTTGGTGTTAGCATTATGTTATGCTTTATCTATTGAAAAAATAGCAGATCTACAAGCTCATAGCGCGCCACCGAGTGGCGCGCTACGAGCTTGTAGGTCTGCTATTTTTGAAAAATCGAAATCGACTTTTTGTTTGATTGATTGAAATATTTATTAACAGTATTAACAGAATTACAGTCCATTTCAAGCACAAACTCAATACAAAGGCTGTTAACTGAGTGGACGACCCAATTAAGCATTACACTTGTTTACAAGAGGGTCCACCATGTTCAATTCATCAAAACATTTAGTGACGTACAAAAGACTGACATAGAAACATAGCTTTTTCAGAAAACTGTCAGGATGTAGAAGACATTTTTAGAATCTGATCTCAGGTCAGAATGGGTTAAGGCATACAGTAGTACAGTACAGTACAGTACAGTAGCAGCGGCTCATTAGCGGCTCAGTGTGGCAGCCTGCTGCTCCCATTAGGACACCGTAGGAGGGAAGGCATGGACATGGCAGATCTGGGTCAAGCGGAGCGTTGTCTAGTAGGGATGACGTAGGGATGAGGGAAAGGGCAACGCGGAAGTTACCTCTGCTCTGCCACGGGCTGCTCCTTCCTTACAGATGGATAAAGGAACAATGGTCATTACAGTGGTGGAAACAAGTACTATTTTTGACCTGAGATCAGATTCTAAAAATGTCTTCTACATCCTGACAGTTTTCTGAAAAAGCTATGTTTCTATGTCAGTCGTTCTTCGATTTAAAAAAAATAGCAGACCTACAAGCTCGTAGCGCGCCACTCGGTGGCGCACTATGAGCTTGTAGATCTGCTATTTTTCAATAGCTAAAGCATGACATGACACCAAAAGGGGTTCCCGCCCAAAATGGGCTAGTAGGGATGACGTTTTTTTGGAGGGAAAGGGCAACGCGGAAGTTACCTCTGCTCTGCCACGGCTGCTCCTTCCTTAGTTACCTCTGCTCTGCCACGGCTGCTCCTTCCTTAGTTACCTCTGCTCTGCCACGGCTGCTCCTTCCTTACATATGGATAAAGAAACAATGGTCATTACAGTGGTGGAAAAAAGTACTATTTTTAACCCATTTAGACCCGAGTTAAAAACATTCACTTTGAAAGAATATATATTCAAAGATTTGCGCCACATTTTTACGTTTTTTCAAAAATAGCAGACCTACAAGCTCGAGTGGCGCGCTATGAGCTTGTAGATCTGCTTTTTTTCAATAGCTAAATTATAACATAATGTTTAAAAGACCAAAAGGGGTTAAATGGCTGAAATGTATATGGGGCTGAAGTGGTTAGTGTATGTTTTGTAATAATATACAAAGCAACTAGTAACTAAAGCTTTCAATTAAATGTAGTGGAGTAAAAGTGTAATATTTGCCAGTGAGATGTAGTGGAGTACAAGTAAAAGTATTGGAAATTGGAAATACTCAAGTAAAGTACAAATACCTCAAAATTGTAATTAAGTATAGTATATATACTGTACGTAAACAACAGCCAGTTGAAATCCTTCCTGGGTTACACATGGATAAAGAAACAATGAGGATTTTACTGAGCAGGTTTCTATTGGGATTATTGGATTAGGTTTTGGATAAATGAAGAAATTAGGCTGTCTGTCTGGCCAACAAAGAACATGTTTTGTTCAAAAACGTAATCTCCACCAATCATCATCATCATCATCACACTTGTTTCACACAGTTGAGGTTAGGAAAGGGTGTAATTTAACTCCTAGGTTTATGTTAAACGGCACTGACTCTGTAAATATCAAATCATCTGCTTTGGAATGCATCAAAACCAAACCCCTGGGGCTCTGTATTTGGTCCACTCTTTTTTTCCCCCCCTCTACACGTTAAATCTTTTCACTGTAAGAGAAAAACTTTTGATCAAATATTTGCCCCCGATTAGGGACTCTTCATGTGCTTAACAGACTCTACCTTACAGATTGGTTAAAATATAATTTTATTGGCCGATGTCGCAGCGGTCACCGGCACCTGACGGCGTGTCGCGGGTTCGGATCCCGATCCCGACGGCCTTTGCTCTCTCCCCATTTGAGCCCTGACACTCTCTCTCTACTGACCTTGACGATGCTCTGTGTTGTAAACCAACAGCGTACCTGTGTACTGTACGTCTAGATGATTTGCTGGTGTGCTTTCTCTGACCCCTATAGCCTGCTAGTAGTACTGTAGATGTCTCCGCTTCGCAGGGTGGAACTAACATACCATAGCGGCCGTTGGCTTTCGTCCACTTAACCTGCTTTCTATGACATACGGTATTGTGTCCTTTTACATGATGTGCAATGTCCTCAAACCATCTCTAATGTGTGTGTCTGTGTGTCTGTGTGTGTGTGTGTGTGTGTGTGTGTGTGTGTGTGTGTGTGTGTGTGTGTGTGTGTGTGTGTGTGTGTGTGTGTGTGTGTGTGTGTGTGTGTGTGTGTGTGTGTGTGTGTGTGTGTATGTGTGTGTGTGTGTGTGTGTGTATGTGCCTCTGTTTATTTATATCTGTGCTTGTTTGTTTTCCCGCTGTCTTTGGGTGTGCACGTGTATCTGCTCTCTGTCTATCCCTGTGTTTGTCTCGTCATGTCCGAATATTTGTCTCTGTCTGTCTGTCCGTCCATCTGACTGTCTTCCTGTCTCTGTCTGCCTGCCTGTGTGTCTGTCTGCCTGTGTCTGTCTGTCCGTCCGTCCGTCCATCTGTGTGTGTGTGTGTGTGTCTGTTCGTCCGTCCATCTGTTTTCCTGTCTGTGTCCGTCCGTCCGTCCATCTGGCTGTGTGTCTGTCTGTCTGTCTGTCTGTCTGTCTGTCTGTCTGTCTGTCTGTCTGTCTGTCTGTCTGTCTGTCTGTCTGTCTGTCTGTCTGTCTGTCCGTCCGCAGGCTGATGAGAGGTATCGTAAGAACATCCAGGGCTCTCCCCAGGCGGCGGGGGCGGTGGCGGCCCCTGTGCCCCCCAAACCCCCCGGGGTGCAGCCCCCTTTGCCCCCTGTGCGCGTGGAGTCCTCCTACCCCAACGGCAACGCGCCGTCCGAGCCGCCTCCCGCCATGCACCGACCCATGGAGCCGCAGGTATAACAAACCACTCACTGCAACCCGCCGATATATAATAATAACACCGCACCCCTACAACAGCCTGTCTCCTCCTGTCCTGCCCGACCTCCGTGTTCTCTCTAGGTCGTCCTCAGACGAGCCCTCCATCGTCGCTTCCAGTCATCCCGGTTCTCCATACATCCGGCCATCTCGTTGGTGTATGGAGTACATCCACCACTATGTTAGTGTGGGATGTCCTTGTGACTGGTGCCCATGTGTTGGTTCCCACAGCACCAGTTTGCTGGCTGGGAGCTCTCGGTGTCTTTGGCAGTGTCCTGCGAGTCTCATTCTCTCTTTTTCTATCAAGGTCGTTAACACGCGGACAGCAGCAGCAGCCCTTGGGGAGTTCACACAGTTCTGACCAGCACCAGTTTTCTTTTTTTCTTCTCTTATTTCACAATAAATTGCGCTGGTTGTCGCTCAATGTCAGGGCTGGGTGATATGGACAAAACCAAATGTCCTACCTAATATCTATAGTGTCTGGCCCGCCTCAATGTCTTAATCCACTTTGACTTTGATCCTAGTTATCAGGTTTGTCTGTTTTCATTTCCTTTGCTCTGACACAAAGTCTCTCACGTTGTCTTTCTGGTTTGTTGCAGGTGGTTTGACAATATGTGTGTGTTTGTGTTCACCCCCATCTGTCGGTTCTTTTCTTAATCTTTCCAGTTCTGATCCTAAAGAGGTTTTCGTCTTAACCATCGTTTTGCAGGTCCGGCTGGACTTGTTCTGGGTTTTTCTGTGGGGATCCTGCTCTGTGGTCCACAGAATGACACGTTTACTGCGTTTTGCTGTGTGTGTGTGTGTGTGTGTGTGTGTGTGTGTGTGTGTGTGTGTGTGTGTGTGTGTGTGTGTGTGTGTGTGTGTGTGTGTGTGTGTGTGTGTGTGTGTGTGTGTGTGTGTGTGTGTGTGTGTGTGTGTGTGTGTGTGTGTGTGTGTGTGTGTGTGTGTGTGTGTGTGTGTGTGTGTGTGTGTGTGTGTGTGTGTGTGTGTGTGTAAAGAAAATGCAATTATTCAAACTTTCCCCCCCAAAAAAACAACAATGTTCAAAAATAGCAGATGTACGAGTTCGCAGTGCGGCACGAAGTGACGAGCTGTGAACTTGTAAATCTGCTATTTTTGAATTGCCAACATTGAAATGGATAAAGTGGTTAAAATGACTGTGAATGATGCTATATTCACATTTGCTGGAACCCCCCCTCCAAGTACCCCTGGGAGTCCCCGAACCACCGGTCTACTGGATGTTCCTGTGTGTCAGAGAGAGAGAGTGTGTTCTGTGGGGCGTTGGAGGAGCTTTTTGAAGCTCTTCTCGTCCATGCTGTTGAGCAGGCTGACTCAGAGTGTGTTCTGTGGGGCGTTGGAGGAGCTTTTTGAAGCTCTTCTCGTCCATGCTGTTGAGCAGGCTGACTCAGAGTGTGTCGTTCATCTCGGCAGAGAGAGAGAGAGACTCATCCCTGCCGAGCGTGAATCATCAACGTTCATTGAAGGCAATTTGCTCTGAATATGTCACAGCCATTTAATTAAAAAAAGAGGCAGTGGTGACTTTTGTATGAGCTGGGGGGGGGGGGGCGTGGCAGCGACTGCAAAATGGATTGACTCATTGTCAAAGCGAGTGCCGTCAGGTATAAGAAGGCGGATTAGTCCGTTTTTAGGCAGACAGACAGGCAGGCAGTGTGTGTGTGTGTGGCGCCGGGATGTTTTCCAATCAAAGATGAATGTCGTTGACAACGCGAAGGCTTTTTCATAGCGGATGAACTGGCAGCTCGTTGAAGACGGAAATGAAAGCGGGATTATTTTTCTTGTCCTCGGGAAGGGGTGGGGGGGGGGATTGCTTTTACAGCTTTGAGTATAGCTGATGGCTGCGCTTAGTGGTCATGTTGAGCACGCAGAAGGTGCACACATGACATAATATACTAGGCGGGTCGGGGGACAAATCGGCTATGTTCCGGTTGCCTGTCCGGCCCATCTATCCAGTATCCACTCTGCAGCTACTGTACAGCTGCTTGTTAGGATGACATTTGGTATACCACCTGAAAATGGCCTCAGGGCCGCTGGCATAGTGGTCCAGGACCCTAGGCTGTTAGCGCCTGAGTGACAGCGTGTCGCAGGTTCGACTCCCAATCCCGACGACTTTTGCTGCGCGTCAGTCAGTCTACTGTTTCTATCAATAAAGACAGAAAACGAATAAATATTTCCTGGAGAGACAGGGAGACCTCTATCATTCTACAGCAATGATTACTATCAGAATAATTATAGAAATGACAAATTACTTTAGTTTTAACCCAAACATATCACTTATTTACCCTGAAAGTTAAAAACTTAGAAACGGCAACATTTTTATAAAAATCCCTGAATGTGTGCATGTGATGTCATGTGAACTGTGCCGTGTATTGTTGTGCGTGTACATGTATTATGTTACTTTACTTTGCACCATTACGTTTGCATGCTAATCTAATTTAATGTCGCCGGCTTTGATGAATCAATTCATGTTCATTCTTGCACTGTCTGGGGAAACCGACTTCTCCTGAGGCTTAGAATAGATGGAGCTGACCAGATGAACGTCCACAAAGAACTCAAACATTCTCCTTCAAAAGAATGTGCACCAGTAGTTTTAAGTCTAATATCTTAAATCCGTGGTTTTCAACCATTTTCATATCAAGGCCCATTACTGGTATTTATTTGGCATTTGATGAGATTTAGCTTCTCATGGAATATTTTGTTATCATTGGATAAGATTTTGTACACAATTCCATGCTGTATTGATGTTGGTACCGTTAGGAGAGACAACATGCAAAGTTTGATCAAAATACCAATTCTTCTACATTCTCTAATTGTGTAGACTTCTTGTAAACTAAGTAATGCAAATGTTTAACAATAATTTGATTTGATTTGATTTGATTTATTTAGAAAAGCAATCATAATACAACATTATAATCAGCGATTCAAGGATTACACAGAAAAGTCCAAAGACTTATTTCCACTGAGGTCCTCTCACACTGAACGGAACAATACTTTAAAATACATCACAAATACATAACAGTACATATACATTACATACACAACACAACAAGTACGACCCTATCCATCCCTCTATGATGACCCTTTATAGGGGAACCTTTTCCAGTAGCCATTGTTTAGTCTTCTGTTTAAATGTCCTCAAATTGGAGGTCAGTTTAACACTGGTTTCCAGGCTGTTCCACTGTGTGGCTCCTATATAAATGAATGAGCCTTTGCCCACTTTACTTTTAAAAGCTTTAACTCTTGAGAGTTAAAGATTTAATAATGTACCAGTCGGTTACCAACTAATTTAGCTGGGGACCACCTGGAACCACCTCAAGGACCACTGGTTGAAAACCACTGTCTTGACCCATTTTGGGCGGGAACCCCTTTTGGTGTTAGCATTATGTTATGCTTTAGCTATTGAAAAATAGCAGATCTACAAGCTCATAGCGCGCCACCGAGTGGCGCGCTACGAGCTTGTAGGTCTGCTATTTTTGAAAAATCGAAGAACGACTGACATGGAAACATAGCTTTTTCAGAAAACTGTCAGGATGTAGAATACATTTTTAGAATCTGATCTCAGGTCAAAATGGGTTAAATATGTCGGTACTATCATCTTATTTGACATAAAGTACATACACATATATAACTACCAGTCAGTGAAATGCTACTGTTTACTGACAGCATACACACAATGCTCTAATAATGCAAATTAACCTTTTGATATTTCGATATCGACCACTGAGTGAGTTCACGTGGGCGGTTTCATCCATTTGTTGTCTCAGGATTTGTTCAGCCTCATCCACTGCCTGTGCCATGCCCTGCCGTACTTGTTGTTCTGTTCACTTTACATCGCTTGTTTACGTTCACCCCTCTGTCACTCAGAAAACATGGTAGAAGATTGTGTGTTTTGTGGCTCGGGCTACAGCTTTCGTTTTGGTTTTGTTTGCTCAATTCTTTCTTTGCCATTTTGTCATGTTATGGCTTGTTGCTTTGTTTACCAGCTTGTGGTTTCAGAAACAAGCGTCCAAACCACTTTCAACCTGACAAGTATAGGCTGAAGTTGTTAACCACAACACTATCTTTCACTACGTGCTAACTCCCAAAGTAGAATTCCTAGAACACTATAAAAGCAATATTATTATAATTTAATATCCAAAGGAAACTAATTGTAATATTCCTATACATAAAAAAAAAAAAAACACACACTATTCGGTGAATCTATCAAATTAATCAAAAGAATAACCTCCAAATAAGAAAGTTTTCAATGGTTACGGCGCTAGTTCAGCCCCAGTGACAACAATCGAGGGTACCATGTTTTCTGAGGGTGTGGGGTCGGCCCCCTCCTCTTTGACAGTGTCTGTCTGTGTTTTCTGAGGGTGTGGGGTCGGCCCCCTCCTCTTTGACAGTGTCTGTCTGTGTTTTCTGAGGGTGTGGGGTCGGCCCCCTCCTTCCTGACGATACCGTGTTTTCTGAGGGTGTGGGGTCGGCCCCCTCCTCCCTGACGATACCATGTTTTCTGAGGGTGTGGGGTCGGCCCCCTCCTCCCTGACGATACCGTGTTTTCTGAGGGTGTGGGGTCGGCCCCTCCTCCCTGACGATACCGTGTTTTCAGAGGGTGTGGAGTCGGCCCCCTCCTCCCTGACGATACCGTGTTTTCAGAGGGTGTGGGGTCGGCCCCCTCCTCCCTGACGATACCGTGTTTTCTGAGGGTGTGGGGTCGGCCCCTTCCTCTCTGACGATACCGTGTTTTCTGAGGGTGTGGGGTCGGCCCCCTCCTCCCTGACGACACCGTGTTTTCTGAGGGTGTGGGGTCGGCCCCTTCCTCCCTGACGATACCGTGTTTTCTGAGGGTGTGGGGTCGGCCCCCTCCTCCCTGACGACACCATGTTTTCTGAGGGTGTGGGGTCGGCCCCCTCCTCCCTGACGACACCATGTTTTCTGAGGGTGTGGGGTCGGCCCCCTCCTCCCTGACGACACCGTGTTTTCTGAGGGTGTGGGGTCGGCCCCCTCCTCCCTGACGATACCGTGTTTTCTGAGGGTGTGGGGTCGGCCCCCTCCTCCCTGACGATACCGTGTTTTCTGAGGGTGTGGGGTCGGCCCCCTCCTCCCTGACGACACCATGTTTTCTGAGGGTGTGGAGTCGGCCCCTCCTCCCTGACGACACCGTGTTTTCTGAGGGTGTGGGGTCGGCCCCCTCCTCCCTGACGATACCGTGTTTTCTGAGGGTGTGGGGTCGGCCCCTCCTCCCTGACGATACCGTGTTTTCTGAGGGTGTGGGGTCGGCCCCCTCCTCCCTGACGATACCGTGTTTTCTGAGGGTGTGGGGTCGGCCCCCTCCTCCCTGACGATACCGTGTTTTCTGAGGGTGTGGGGTCGGCCCCTCCTCCCTGACGGTGTCTGTGTTTTCTGTTGTCCTGTAAGGTCCGCTCCCACCTGGCCGCGTTAAAGAGCAGTGGCAGCGCAGCGATGGCCTCTTCCTCCTCGCCCTCCTCCTCCTCCTCCTCTGCCACCGCTCCTCCTCCTCCCGTCGTGTCCCGATCAAACTCCTTCAGCGAGCCCCCCGCCGCGGCCCCCCCTAGCTTTGCAAACCTCCATCTCCGCAACGGCCAAGAGCAGCCGCACCACCATCACCACTACCACCACAACCACCACCACCCAACATCATCCTCGCCATCCTCCTCCTCCTCATCATCATCCTCATCGTCATCAACGCCTGCACGCACTGACCCCCAGCAGCCCCACCAGCAGCAGCCATCCCAGCCTAGGCCCACATCCCATGAGCCAGGCAACACAGAGGAGGTCCCACCCAGGGTAAGGAGGGGAGGAAATGACGCCCCCCCCACCCCAACCGCAGTAGATGTAGAGTGCTCTTTGTGACTATGAAACTTAACCCATTTTCATTTTATTGATGAAAGTTTAGCTCAATTTAGATACGTACGCTTACCAAAAACGACATCAGTTCTTAGGGAGGAAGTATTTATTGGTTCCTGGGGGACTTTTCTGCGCAAGGGGAAGGGGCGTCTTTTAGAGCAGCTTTTAGCTTTTAGCTCAAGACCCAAAAGAGAAATTAGACGTTTGTCCGGGACCCAAACTAGTGAAAACATATTTTCACTACTTCTTGAAGATTTGTTTTCTAATGTATGGAATTTCTTAGATTTTTCTTTGATTTCTTCATGAAATTACTGAAAAAAAAGAAGAAACAAAAAGCATTGAATTTTGTTTTTAATTCATGAATTATTTTTCTATGTTTTGGGAATGTTTTTTGAAAAAATGTTTTGAAATAATAGTGAAAAACAAAACGTAGGAAACAAAAAAAATAACGGGACCCATAAAAATGTGTCTGCATGTACTGTAGACTGGGTGAGACGAAGGTCGAACCGGATCCTCAGCTATAGCTGCCTTTTAAGCATTCGTTTGAACCCCACCACCCCCCAAAAACAAATACAAAATAACCAGCTCAGTGGCCTTGTGGTTAGAGTGTCCGCCCTGAGACTGGGAGGTCGGGGTTCAATCCCCGGCCGGGTCATACCAAAGACTCTAAAAATGGCACTCGGCATCAAGGGTTGGATTAAGGCCCTGCGACATACTAGCCTAATGTCCATGGGGTGTACTTGTACATCAAGCTGCCTCACGCTAAAGAAACAGGAGATAGGCTCCTGCCCTGTGGGCCTCATGGCTCGGCAAGGCTACTTACCCCCCAAAATGCACTCCCACTTTCCCTGACATTGAGGCATTAGCAGCATTAAACTGTCACCCATTCATCAACGCTGGTACAGACCTCCGTTGACCTCTTATCTCTCTCTCTTCCTCATTGAAGACACATGATGCTGCTTGTCTATCTGGTCCATGTCAGAGGTGGTACTGGCTGTTCTGACTGGCTGTGTGGTCTGCCCTGCACTATGCTGTCTGTTCTGGCTCGTTTATACTTGGCGCGCCGGATGTCTAGCACAGACACCAAAAAAAAGACACTCTACAAGCTCACAAGGTGTCTCACTGTCACGGCATGATGCATTGTGAGCTTTGTAGATCGGCTGTTTTTTCGGTGCGAGACACAAAGTATAAAATAAATCAGGCTTTGCGCTCTGCTTTGGATGCTGCACATCATCAGCTTCATGCATTTCTTTACTCAACCTCCCCACACACCTACCCACGCACCAAGATATGTGTCTCTGTGCTGAAGGCTAGTACCGTACTTGATTGATTGAATTCTTTATTGGCAGAAATATAATCAGTACAGGGTACAGTCAAATCAGTACGGGGTACAGTCAAACAGAAATGTAATCAGTACAGGGTACAGTCAAACAGAAATGTAATCAGTACAGGGTACAGTCAAACAGAAATGTAATCAGTACAGGGTACAGTCAAACAGAAATGTAATCAGTACAGGGTGCAGTCAAACACACTGAACACCTAAAAAAAAAGTCCTTACGGTCTTGTTTCCATTCAGGTCCTGGGTAATGTACAATATTTGTACAAAATACAATACAAATTCGATAAATATCTTAAAACATTGCAACTATAGGAATGTTTTCTTATAGACAGTATTTCTCATTCCTTGGCTATAGCCCGATTTATACTTTATACTGTACATATACGCGTACATACACTGTTAAATAATACACTAATATAAAAATTAGGCATCATGTTATGGAAGACTACTGGGCCCGTATTCACGGAACAGGCTAAAAAGTGCCTCCTAAGTCGCCCGCGTAAACTCGCCAGCTAAGTTATTTATGCTTGAAGTCTGGCGTTGCCTGAAACTGCCCAAAATACAGCTTTTCTTAGATTGGTTCTGAGCAAAAGTGGGAAAGACGGATTTGAAGCATAGCGTGGTGTTTTTCATGAAAAGCAAATTAGCCCAACGTACTTCGAGCAGTGTTATGATTTAAGAGTACAAAGTATACTCCCTGTACAGTAGCTAGGGAGTATACTTTGTGAATAATATTCACAAAGTATACTCCCTAGCTACTGTACAGGGAGTATACTTTGTAAAAATACTGTATCGCACCAGAGACCATATTATGGTCTCTGGTGCGATACAGTATTTTGCATGTATTTCTCAAGAGCTTCATTTTAGTTAAAATGTATTTGGGTTTTAGTGGTGTCTGAGCAGTTGAAAGCTGTAGTGCAACAGTCATACTGTTATTGGTTTGCTATTGGTCGCAGACTTGGGATAGACTTATATGGCTTTTGTTTTGGGAAAGTCCTCCCCTCCTAAATGGCCATAGAGGAACATGACGCTAATGCTGAAAATTAGTGTGTTTGCGTTTTCAGGAATGATTATGTTCATTGTTGTGTACTATATACATTCATATACGTGCAACCAACCACTCTGAAACGCATGTCCATGTGTGTTTCACCACCACGCACACACACACGCACAGTAAGGTGTGTAGAGTGTGTGTGTGTGTGTGAGCCGGTCACTGTCTTTATGATGCAAGGTTCCAGTGAGGACCACATCAAGGTCTCCGGTGTTGTCGCGCAAGGACTCGCCACATCACCACGGCAACGTGCCTGGCAACCAAGGCCCGCAACGCAACGCCACCACCAGGTACAGAAACGTTTAACCCCTTTTGGGCGGGAACCCCTTTTGGTGTTTTTATGCATTGTGTTATGCTTTAGCTATTGGAAAATAGCAGATCTACAAGCTCATAGCGCGCCACCGAGTGGCGTGCTACGAGCTTGTAGGTCTGCTATTTTTGAAAAGTCGTGACAATGTGGTGCAAATCTTTGAATATATATTCTTTCAGAGCATAACGTTTTTAACTCAAATCTTTGCTTCTGGGGGGCGTCCCTGGAACAACATATATTCAGATGGTGGTCGGCGGCCAATTACACATATTTGTTGGGGTCCTTGACATGAAATGTTGAGCACCACTGATACAGAAACATAGGTATTTCAGAAAACTGTCAGGATTTAGAAGACATTGTTTTTTAAATATCGACGTCAGGCCTAAATGGGTTAATGGCCTTCTGTTTTTTTTATTATAACATTTGTATTGATTTCATTATGTTTTCACATAAAGATTTATCACAAATGCAAACCAAGAAAGTAGGACAAACTAGAGATGTATACATTAAAAGCACAAAAACAAACAAGAAAACAAAAAAGGGCAAGCAGCCTATCACAGTAATCATGAAACTATAGATACACAGTACAGTCAGTTATTAATTTAAAAATATATGTATACACACAACACATGTGGGCACATCACAAGGCAAATTGCAAGAGTACAGCTGGGGCTCTCCAATCCAATCAATCACTTCCTTTATAAATCAGAGTAGATAGATCCCTGTAATCTATGAATTATAAAGTTGTTTTCTCTCTTTTAGTTTGGCACTGAATCTTTCCATTGGAAGAACTCTGTAGATTTATCTATATAATACCACTGAGTCACTGGTGGAGGTTTTTCGTGAATCCAATTGAACAAAATGCATTTTCTAGCCACACAGAGCTTATTAAGTAGCTTAGCTCTGCTAGGATCTAATACCACGAATGTTGATGGCAACCCTAATAAACCTTTAATGGCCTTCTGTTTATCTCTGCCTGTCTTTCTTCAAGGTTCGCGGTTGTACTTTATTGTTATAAAAGTCCTTATGCACACTATACGGAGGACAGTTGTGTTGGATACATGCACTGGAAGAGTAGGAAAAGACTGGAATCCCGCACACTGCCTTCACTTTACAGAATTATATTTAAGCAGCAATGTTTCGGTCGGTCAGACCTTCATCAGGCATGCCTGATAAAAAAATAAATAAGATACAAATGTTTGTACTTTCTTATGTACATCTTATGTACAGGCACATAAGAGTAAAACTTATTTTTGTTTGGCTTCCTTCAGACAATGTAGCAGCATAGATCAAACGGCAACAACAGTAAAAAAGAAAATGAAACAAAAAGGATAGAATAAAGACTGAGAAAAAGAGCAAACGAAGAGTAAAATCCCCCCCTCTCTCTCTCTCATAAGTAGGCAACAGTGCAGCACTCTCTCTCTGTTTCTGGCACAACAGCGCCACTTTTGGTACTCATTGGTACTGGTGCTCATTAACGTCACACACACACAAACATACAAACATGAACACACGGGTGAACACACGGTTGACACGGACATTGCTGTTCCTTGGAGTGGTTGCACCACTCAAAAAGAGTATCATATGTACATGTGCGTGTTTTTCCTGTAGTAGCAAAGTTAGGTGAACTTTGTGTGAACAACTTCACAGCAGGCTATGTTCCATAAATATACAACAAATGTAGTTTAGCAACGTGCAATTCGAGCATAATAGTGCGAGAAGAGGACGAAGGTGTGTGTGGGCATTCGTTCATGAAGAAGAAAAAAACATTAAGAGTTCAAATGCAGAGATAAGGGGTTTCTGCCCATATAAAAACGATGCAACAATGCATATTAGTGAAGCCACTTCAGCACCCTCTGGTGGATAGACCACAAACACAATTTTGGTTGGTTTTGGAGGTAGAAGGGGGGGGGGGGGGGGGGGTGGTATTTAACTTTTTTAGTAGGAGTGTGATTTCTGAAATTCTTTTAGGCTTTTTTAAAGCTGCTATAAGCAATAATATGTCAAAATGTTAATGACCTTTTCATTTGTATTTCTTTTGGTATTCATCCAGCCAGCAATGGGTAGAACACTCCCACAAAAAATGTAGTCTCTGTGACACATCTAGGAGCCGCAATCTGCATTCAAAGATTTTCCTAGAAGCTTTGTCATTGGTCGATTTGCCTGTCTGCTTCCTGATTGGTTAGTCATTGCGACCGGGTTTTTTTTCGACCAATCACAAAGCTTCTAGGAACATATTTGAATGCAGATTGCGTCTCCTAGATCTGTCACAGAGTCTACATTGTTTTTGTGAGCGTTCTACCCATTGCTGGCTGTCTGAATACCAAAGAAATAAAAAGGTCATTCATTTTTTTTGCAGCTTTAAGTAAAAAAGAAATCCTAATGTTGTGAAAATCTTTTTGAAAATAACACAAATGTTTTTGGGGAAACTAAAATGTGTCATGCAAATGTGCCATGCAGCCACCCAGAAAATGACTCACCACCTACTGTACTGTTTTGGGGAAACAACAGTGCTCCAACATTGACCTAACGTGTGGCTTGTTCTCTGTCTCTGCAGCAGCAGCAGCAGCGGTGGTGGTGGTGCGGCACCAGAGCCTCGTCTGCTGTGGGAGCGGGTGGAGAAGCTGGTCCCCAGCAGGCCCGCGCCCACGGGGGGCAGCGGACACAGCCCCGCTGCTGCCCCTATAAACAGCACTGGCAGCGGAGGCTCCTCCAGACACAGCCCCGCTGCTGCCCCTATAAACAGCACTGGCAGCGGAGGCTCCTCCAGACACAGCCCCGCTGCTGCCCCGAACAGCACTGGCAGCGGAGGCTCCAGACACAGCCCCGCTTCTGCCCCTAACAGCACTGGCAGCGGAGGCTCCTCCAGACACAGCCCTGCTGCTGCCCCGAACAGCACTGGCAGCGGAGGCTCCTCCAGACACAGCCCTGCTGCTGCCCCGAACAGCACTGGGAGCGGAGGCTCCAGACACAGCCCCGTTGCTGCCCCTAACAGCACTGGGAGCGGAGGCTCCAGACACAGCCCCGCTGCTGCCCCGAACAGCACTGGCAGCGGAGGCTCCAGACACAGCCCCTCCGCTGCCACTAACGGCAGTGGAAGCGGAGGCTCCAGCTCCTCCAGCACCTCCAGTAACTCCAGCTCCAAGCCTGGCTCCCACTGTGGCTCTGGAGAGAGGTTCAGGCCCCGCTGTGAGTTCCACGGTGGATTGGAATGACCCGCATGACTGACAGACTAGACCAATTCAGACCCCAACATAAAAACGCATTAAGTGAACATTTATTTATAAGACCACATTTAAACGATTCTCAGTAAAATACAACTCCAAATTCATTGTGTAGATGTAGTGTATTTACTAGTATATACTAGTACACACGGCATTTGGTCACAAAGATGTGCATACACATATTACACACATGTAACACGTAAATTAAACCATATATATAGAATACACAAAAAACAACCTCAGCGTAAATGTAAATGCCCCGGTTTGTACAGACATACAAACAGCAGTAAAATCCTCAGTGTTCACTTAATATCGAGCCAACTTAGGAGCAGAACCAGAGCCGTTTTCAGACAGATGTTGCTTTGTGCGACCCAGTGACCTGTGACTCCACTGTCCCCCCCCCCCTTCTTCAGCGTCTTCCAAGTCAGAGGGCTCGCCCCTCCAGCGGTCCGAGAATGCTGGGAAAAAACCCGAGGAGAGGAGGGAGGTGGTCAGGCCGAACAGACCGGCGGTGAGATCTCGACCCCAGACTAGCCAGTAGTAGTGGTGGCACTAGCTAGCCTAGAAGTAGTTCTAAGTGCCGGCGGGTGCGAACGGTGCTTTTTGCTGTGTGGTTGGACTAACAGTGCTGCTTGGCTGTGTGAGGGATAACATAGTCGTGTTGCTCACTGGGGGAAAAGCATTGGAATGCGGGTTTGCTTTTGAAATCTGATGAAGTCAATGATTGTGGTAGATTTATTTTGTGTGAGACGGATGATTGTCTGTCCTGACAATGTTTTTTTTTTCTTTTCTCGTCTTTGTGTGTGTCCGTATGTGTCTGAATATTAACCAATGGCCTTCTTTGGATTGTGTCATGTGACCTACTCATGTCTCCCGATAGGGTGAAGTGGTAAGCCTTTGTAAAAATGTCGTTTCTCTCTGGATTGAGCTCTATTGGCTGAAGGGTTCCTCTCACTAAACGCTTTGCTTTCTCTCTCTCTCCCTTTTGGTCTTCTTGGCCTTTGCATGGGCCGTTTTAACTCATCCGTTCTCTCATTAAAACAAAGACTATGATACAATACCTTTTTCACCTTCACTTTCATGTTTCCTGCAGCTTTGTCTTCAATGCTCTAGTAGTCATGGTTTGGTTTCTGGTGGTGGCAGCGGTTTACCGTACAACCGTCATCTCTCTCTCTCCCTCTTCTCGCCTCATCTTATTGGCTCATTGCTACTACTCACACACAGGCTGACTGGCTTCTCACTGGCTGCCGAACCTGTCCGACTCTGACCTCACTTTTTCCTCTTCAACAGTTTTCTGTATCTCCTCCTTACAGCAGAGACTAACCGAAGCATAATCGATATGCTCCCACTGTGTATGTTTGCTTTGACAACACTGTCACAAATGGCTTGTGCAAAGAAACCTTTGCTTGGGTACTGGACACAAAGGAAAGAGCCCGAGAAACAAAATAACCCAAAGCCTGACTTAATATTTTTGGCGGCGTTGCGCTGAAAATAGCTGATCTACAAGCTTGTTAGATTGGCTGTTTTTTTGTGCGTGTCACGGCCGGTACGACCAAGCGTTAAGTTTGACCGTGCGTCCTCTTGACCTTTCAGGACCTCACGGCCCTGGCGAAGGAGCTGCGCGCGGTGGAGGAGGTGCGTCCTCCGCACAAGGTGACGGACTACTCCTCGTCCAGCGATGACTCAGGCACCACCGACGAAGACGACGACGAAGAGGTGGATCAGGACGGAGGTGAAGAGTCCACCTCCGGCCCCGAGGACTCCAAAGCTTTGTATGTACACCACATTTAACCTTTTGGTATTATTTATTGGCCTGTATGAATAAATATAACCCTGACAGTATTAGCATCACACTTCGCCTACTGAGCTACAAAGGACAGACCCAGATTTTGTAATACTTTAGCTATTGAAAAATAGCAGATCTACAAGCTCGTAGCGCGCCACCGGGTGGCGCGCTACAAGCTTGTAGGTCTGCTGTTTTTGAAAAATCGTGAAAATGCGGCACAAATCTTTGAATATATATTCTTTCTTTTTTTTTCGACGTCGGGCCTAAATGGGTTAAACCCAAGTTTGGGAAGGTGCTGAACGACAAACGGTATAAGGAAGAACAAAATAAAACGCTCACACACTTTTTATTGCACCAGAATTATCCATCACATTACTCAGGGAAAATAAGGAACCCTATGTAACATACTGTGTAGGTTGTGGAGTGCTATATCTGGCGGCCGGCTGTCTGTCTATAGCACATTTAACATATGATATATTCATCCTTATCCTTCAGTTCTTCCAGGCTGAGCAACGGAGAGACGGAGTCGGTGAAAACCATGATTGTTCACGACGAGGGCGAAGGTGACGCCAAATGCAAAGACGGCACGCTGGTCGTCAGACAGGTACAGCGACGTCGGACAAAGCAACTCTGTGTAACGCTGGCATATCAGACACTTTCAGTTCTTCCGTTGTGTTTTTTTTTCCATCCATTCCCTGATGTTTTTGCCACTGCATTTGTGTTTTGTTGTGTCTCTCTTGTTGTTGGAGGCGTTGTGTTGGCGGTGGTACAGAGTTGGAGAGTTAGAGAGAGTTTTAGATACAGATACAGTATGACTAAGGCCTTTTAACTGACTTCATATTTGCTGCTTTTTAAAAGGGACAGGGTTATAAACGATCTATTAATTCTTCCAACGTATAGCCTACTGCATACGCTGTACTGTACATACAAAAAAGAAATAAAAATAGTATTACATTATCACATTGTCATTACGACTGAATTATGACAACCGTTTGAAGGAATACTAACATACGTTTCTCTTTCTGTCTGTAGAATAGCCGCCGTAGTTGGCCCTTCTCCCTAGCTAACACCTTCCCTTCCTCTCGGCTCATACGCATCACACCCAGACCCAAGGTTCTGTATCCCTCTTTGTACTTCCAGAGTGCAGGTGACGGCAAACAAAAGCGCCCCGTCCCCAGTCCGGGGCAGGGGCAGGGCCAAAGCCCCGCCGGCCTGCTCACGGGCTTCGCCCCGAGTCCCGGCTCCGTGCCGGGCTCCGGGCCGCTCGGCCACCACACCCCCACCAACCCACACCACCACCAACACCACCATCACCACCACCACCACCCCCCACACCCAGGCGCAGGGCAGCAGCCGCAGCATGCAGACAGGAACGGCTTTGCCGGCCGCATTCACCTCCTCCCCGACCTGATCCAGCAGAGCCACCATCCCTCCTCCTCCCTCCCCTCGTCTCCCTCCTCCTCCATCTCCCCGTCCCCCTCCAGCCTCGCCAGCCCCTCATCCATGTCCCCCCAGAGCCCCCTGGATAAGCTCGCCATCCTCATGGAGGTACGTTGGCTCCCTTGCGCCTCTCGGGCCAAGGCTGCGTTTTCTCTTCCATTCAGTGCTGAAGTAGAAGGAACTGGGGAGAAGTCTGGATCATCATGGCCAGTAGAACACAGTAAAGGCTTATTTCTAATTTAAAAAAATGACCATAGATAGACCAGTGGTTCTCAAACATTTTCATGTCAAGGAAGGTTGAAAGGGTTGAAAAGGGAAAAACCTTGGCAATGCGTGATAAATAGATTAATTAATCCTGGCGGTCAAACTCAGCGGTCGGTGCAGTGGCTGTTCAAAGGCAACTTTAATCATAGGCAGGGAAGCCTGAACGACGGTCTTAAAAGTCCGGCACCGATCCTGTTAAGTAACCCTGGGAGTCCCCCGGACCCCCACTTTGAGAACCACTGACAAGTATGCATTCATATTATTATAATTACTATTTATTATTATTATTATTTAAAAGAAAATGTCCGCTGAAACGACATCATTCGTTTTGGAGGGACACTTGGGTTGCGGTGCACAACCAACCACTCACATGGTGCGTGTGCACTGCTATCCCACAATGCTACGCTAACAGGGCTGTGATGATACGGTCTTCTTCACATCTTCCTCCTATCGCCTGGATCGGTTGGAGCGCCCTCGTTTGTGGCAGCCCTCTCTGGCAATCTGAGTTCTCGTTCCACTTTTCCCTCTACTGACACAAGCTTCTATTAACCAGATGACCCAGGTGGAGGGACACTTTCTGAGACTTTTTTTCAAAGACAATTTAAAAGAAGATTTTTGTGGGTGTTTTTTTTTTATGTTACACTGATAGGAATAGCCTTTAACCAATTTAGAACCCTCTTATTACCTTTACACAATTAACTAAGAATTTTACTTCTCAATACATCATTATGACTGAGAACCTCATCTTCACATGCCGGCCGCTTTGGTCTTGCGTCACACGAGGGACACACTTTAAGAGAAAAGCGCCCGCTGTGTTAATGAACAATTGAACCAACGTGTCTACAGAGTGAGTTTTGTTAGGCTCAAAATAGACATAATAGCCAGATTGATGGCGATATAATTTTGCTGGATCCTCTGCCATAGATTATCCGTCCAAGCAAACCCCCCTGAGATTCATCTGAAGGAATGTATTCCTCACGTTGACTCCTGCTCAGTAAATCACTCAAAATGTTCCCCAGATAACGTTTGACAGCGAGGGCAACGTTTAGAGGAGGAGGACGCCAGGTATTTTAATTGTCCTTCCTCTTTTTATTTTTTTTATTTTTATTTTTGGATTGGAGCATTTCATTTGTTTTACCCTCCACCATGAGCCCTTTGTGTTTTTTTTGCCTGTTCTAATTTTCCCCCCCAGTATATCATCTCTCCTCGTCAAAGTCCCGTTGCATTTCTCTATTTTGCATGTCCTCAGTTTCATCTTTGTTTGCTCATCTCGTCGGTCATCTCTACTGCATGTTGTGTCTCTCGAAACAGACGTTTTCTTCTCCTTTATGATTATGTAGTGTATCTACCTACGAGCATCACATGTAATAAACGAATAACAATATTGTATAAATCAGGGGTTCTCAACCCGTGGGTCGCGACCCCTCGGGGGGTCGCCAAATTATTTTGGGGGGTCCCCAAAATATTTTCAAAAAAATATATATATATATTTTTTTAAATTGTATTTTCACGATTTTTCAAAAATAGCAGACCTACAAGTTCATAGCGCGCCACTCGGTTGCGCGCTATGAGCTTGTAGATCTGCTATTTTTCAATAGCTAAATTATAACAATGCTTAAAACACCAAAAGGGGTTCCCGCCCAAAATGGTTTAAGGTTATTGTAGCAGTCAATTTATATTGGGGGTCGGGAGGGGGCGGGGCGGGGGTCCCGAGACATTGCCAAAGCATTTCCGGGGGTCCCCGGCCAAAAACGTTGAGAACCCCTGATGTAGCACGCAGTAAGAGCCTCATCTCACAGCGTTTCCTCTCCTCCGCTGCAGAGCCAGTCCAGCAGTAACACCATGCAGAAACACAAGTCCTCCTCCTCCTTCACGCCGTTCATCGACCCGCGCCTCCTCCAGGTCTCTCCGTCCACCGGCAGCGCCTTGAACAACGTCGGTAAGAGGACGTTTAGAAAGACGGCAATTTGAACAAATACGGGATAAATCCCTTTGCCTTTTTTTTTTGTGGCTTTCGCCTTTATTTTGGGGACAGACAGTAGGTTGACAGGAAATGGGGAGAGATGGGGGGGTTGACATGCAGTAAAGGCCGTCGGGATCGGGAGTCGAACCCGCGGCACACTGCCAGACTGGATTACCAGCCAAGGTGCCTGGACCGCTGAGCCACAGCCCAGGCCATCCCTTTGCCTTTTTGACAGGAACTGAAAGGTCCACTACATCATCAGTGGTTTTCAACACTTTTCATATCGAGGTCTATTGTTTCTTTGCCATTTGAGCCACGGACCACCATTTGATGAGATTTTTAGCCTCTCGGACTCAAAATATTTTGTTGTCGTTGGATAAGATTTTGACTACAATTCCATGCTGTATTGATGTTGGTACACAGGGAAGTACAGTACAATACAAGGTCTGCTAAAAGGATGAATCCAAGAAAGCCTATATTTGCTTGTTTCCATAGGGGGTCCTTTTGTACTCAATTAATCAAAAACATGTAAAAAACGTCACGTAAACGAGTAGAAAACAAAAAGCAACACTACTATTTACCATTATTAGACCCTGTCTGGTTTATACAGTACATAATTCATGTCATATTCAAGTCTACCTTCATAGCTTTCAAATTTAAAGTTGTTAAATATGTCATATTCTCTTTGGCAAGGTATCGTAATCCTTTGGTTACCTTACGTTAATAAACCCTGCTCACGGTTCGCCTGTAGCGAAACAAAGGCAAGCGTCTCTCTAATGCTGACCCCTTCCTTTGCCATCATTTGACCCTCTCTGGCCCGTCGAATTCTACATCCATCCTAACCGTACACGTACGGGTCGTACACCCCTATACCTACCCTAAGCCCTGCCCTTTGACCTTTTAGGCTACGGTGCCGAAGCCAGGCTGGCGGAGGCGCTGAGGGCCGACCCGTCGAGGAAGGGCTCGGTGGTGAACGTCAACCCGGTGAACACGCGCCCGCAGAGCGACACGCCCGAGATCCGCAAGTACAAGAAGAGGTTCAACTCTGAGATCCTGTGTGCCGCGCTCTGGGGTAAGACCGTGCATTAACTAAGACAATATACGTACTGTAGCACTGTAGTGGTTTTTGACACATTTTCATTTCAAGGTCCGTTATCGGCATTTGAGCCATGGACCACCATTTTATTTAATTTAGCCTCTCAGATCCAAAACGTTACGAATATTTTGTTGTCGTTGGATAAGCTTTTGTCTACAATTCCATGCTTTTGGCAAAATGTTGATCAAAATAACAATAACAATATTGAGTCTTGGTTTTAGTCATCATAGCTGAACATTTTTTTACATGTCTTTAGTCGACGAAATGAACACTGCTAGAACACTCATCAGCAAGTCAATAGATCTAATGTTAAAGAGATGAAATAAAAGACAATAAAATGTTATTTTGTGTGCGTGTGTGTGCGTGTGTGTAGGGGTGAACTTGCTGGTGGGCACAGAGAGTGGGCTGATGCTGTTGGATCGTAGCGGTCAGGGGAAGGTTTATCCTCTGATCAGCCGACGGCGTTTCCAGCAGATGGACGTGCTGGAAGGACTCAACGTCCTTGTCACTATATCAGGTACTAAAAGAGAAAGTGATTCTCAGAGTGGGTGCCCGGGGACCCCCAGGGGTCCTTGAGTGAGTTCCAGGGGGTCCCCAGCTATGATGGATAGTTAGGAACCAAATGGACCCTCATAGGTCTGTAACTCTTGAGTTAAATTAACAGTGATTTTACAATATAAATTGGGGTCCCAGAGATAGAAATGCCATTAAATGGGTTTAGAATCACTGCTAGAGCCGTAGAAATCTTCCCCTGTTTTCAAATGGGGGTCCGCAGCCTAATAGGTGTCAATTTGGGGGTCCTTGACATGAAAGAGTTTGAGAACCTCTGCTGTAGAACAAGTGATTCTCAAAGTGGGTGCCATGGTGCAAGTCCAGGGCTGATGTAGAATATTTAAATTATATTTGGAATTGATCAATATCACTCTTAGACCCTCTACTCTCAACCAGTGGTTCCCAAACTTTTTCATGTCAAGGACCCCCAAATCGACACTAATTAGCCCCGGGGGGGTCTACCAATGCCATAGAACAGTGATTCTCAAACGATTTCACATCAAGGAAGGACACCCAAACGATATTATCTATTTGACCACGGACCCCCCCACTCTGAAAATACCAGGGATTTGTGTTGTGAAAATAATCACAATAATAGCCGAAGCCCCCCCCCCCCCCCCCCGGAACCCCCTCAAAGACCCCACTTTGAGAACCAGTGGCATAGACGTAGAACGGAGTAGATCGGGATGTTTCCGTCCTACGCTGTGCCTCCGTCGTCGCGTCGCACAGGGTAGACGGGGAAGAGGATGACGTCTGTTTGAATTCAGAGTCGTTGTGCACGCCTGTTCCCATAGCGATACGCGTCACCGGGTTGCCCAGCATTAAAGTAGGTGGCTGGGAACACAGAAGTAGGGCGCTTAGTACAGACCCATCTGTACTATTTATATCTGTTTCAGGTACATGCGCGTACGCACACACACACACACACACACACACACACGTACTGTCCTTGTCTGTCATCGGGCAGTGCTGTCACAGGCGGGTGTCACAACCGTATTTCTACTGTAGCTAAACGGATGTTGAGTAAACCGCCTTTGCGCGTCAATACAATGTTATGTAAAACCTTGACTGTCTGTGCTGCTCAATGTTTTGCCACTCAGTCTAGATGAGGGGGGGGGGCGTGTCCCGGTGGCAAAGTGATGCATGTGCAATATACAATATACATACCGTTTCTCCCACTCCCCGTTTCTACCCCATATTCCACCTTTTCCCCTGATTCATCCCTCCCTCCCTCCCTCCTTCCCTCCCTCCCTCCCTCCCTCCCTCCATCCCTCTCTCCCTCCCTCCCTCCCTCCATCCCTCTCTCCCTCCCTCCCACCCTCCCACAGGTAAAAAGAACAAGTTGCGTGTGTACTACCTGTCCTGGCTCAGGAACAAGATCCTTCACAACGACCCAGAAGTAGAGAAGAAGCAGGGCTGGACCACCGTCGGAGAGCTGGAGGGCTGCGTTCACTACAAAGTTGGTATGTAACGTTGCACGACTAATGTTGGGTACATTCATAGTGTTGAATCAACAGTACCGCGACCAGTCCAGGCCCTGGACTGTGGAAACCTTGTACCGCATGTCCAAAGCTGTGCGTATTATTAGCTGCTATTTTAGTCACAAGATCTTGTTAATGTTTTCCATAAACATATTTATGAAGCCCACAGACAGAATTGGCCATATTCACTTTTCACTAACCAAAGTTACGCATGTAACTACGGTTCTATGAATCCCGAATGACCGCCATAGCACTCAGAATCCTCGTGGTCTCGTGAGAACATTCTGTGGGGACTGAACCCCTGGCGACCACTGGAAGATATAGCCTCTTCCAGGTCATCCAGGGGTCACAAGTGACATTGTTGGTATAACATGCACATTTGCATGTGCATTACATGCGCATTTCAGTGCTTTCATCCCTGCGGTCAGCAGACACGTGACGAGGTAGCTAGCACATTTCATAATTTGTATGAAATTACCCCATACTCTGTATGGGGAGTACGGATGGTAACTAGTGTTTTTGCTACAATGTTTTATTGTTGTATACTGATGCCAGCGTGCCAAAGGCAAATGTCCATTTTATGTAAGATTTAATGAACAATAAATAACGTTTTCTTTATCTTTTATAAATCCGGTGTATTTCCCACTGGATTGTAGTGCTCATTAATATGCGCTGTCCCTCCCAAATAAACGTATGAATAAATATGTACAGTATATATGTTTTGCTGTTACCGTGTTCTCACGCGTGTCCTTTTCATTTTGTTCCCCAGTGAAATACGAGAGGATCAAATTCCTGGTGCTGGCTCTGAAGAACTCTGTGGAGGTGTATGCCTGGGCGCCCAAACCCTACCACAAGTTCATGGCCTTCAAGGTGACTGCGTAAAGACCGTCCGTTTTTATCCATCCGAAAAGGTTTAACTCAAAACGTATTCATTGTCAATGAGTTACACAAATTATGGAAACGTCGTGCTCATTTCCATGTCTGACCGTGTGTGTGTGTGTGATTTAGTTTTTACATTGGACGATGGCTTTTTTTGGCCTGTTTTTTTTTTTTGACATGCTTAATTGCATTTTTGTCCAAGCGGCTGAAGGCAAGAGTGTCTGTCTGTCTCCAGTAGGCCAAATGAACACATTTTTCAAATCGTCTTGTTATAGTGCCACCAGGAAGCATTTTTACAAAACTTTTTTTTTATGTTACTCCTACATTTTGTCCAAATCAGTACACATTATCTCTGTAGTCAGATGATCGAGATGGATCTGTCAGATTTTCTTCTTTTCTTTTTTTTATTGGCTAAGATTGGCTTCGGCTTCGGCTAAGTTTGCAGGAGTGGCCCGTTTTGACCAAAATGCCTCAAATCATGAGCTTGTACATCGGCTCTTTTTGCCAAAGAGATTTGGTGTAGACGCTGGGGGAAAAGCGCTCCAAGTACAGCTAGAACTTTGATTGATTGACTACTTTATTTACAGTTTGCAAGGACAGGCACAGGGAAGTACAGTACAATTTCAATGTCTGTTAAAAGGATGAAAACCAGAAAAGCCTTTAGGCTTGTTTCCATTTGTGTCCTCACCAGCGTAAACCCTAAGTCTAGACTCTAGCGAGTCCACGTGCTTCATCGGTTCTTGTATTCTTTGTTTTGTTTTACTGAGAATAAGGTTAGAAATAAGTTTAGGGTTTTACTGGGGTTAAGTTTAGGAATGGGGTTTAAGGTTAGGTTTAACCGTTTAAGCATCATTTACTTGGATTAAATCCCAGGCTGAGCAGTTCCGCTGGCTGTACGCCGGGCGCGAGTTGGTATTCGTTCACAAGCCTCTACTGGTTGACCTGACCTTTCTGTTTCTCTGTTGTTTCTAGTCGTTTGGTGACCTGGTCCACAAGCCTCTACTGGTTGACCTGACCTTTCTGTTTCTCTGTTGTTTCTAGTCGTTTGGCGACCTGGTCCACAAGCCTCTACTGGTTGACCTGACCTTTCTGTTTCTCTGTTGTTTCTAGTCGTTTGGTGACCTGGTCCACAAGCCTGTACTGGTTGACCTGACCTTTCTGTTTCTCTGTTGTTTCTAGTCGTTTGGTGACCTGGTCCACAAGCCTCTACTGGTTGACCTGACCTTTCTGTTTCTCTGTTGTTTCTAGTCGTTTGGTGACCTGGTCCACAAGCCTCTACTGGTTGACCTGACCTTTCTGTTTCTCTGTTGTTTCTAGTCGTTTGGTGACCTGGTCCACAAGCCTCTACTGGTTGACCTGACCTTTCTGTTTCTCTGTTTCTAGTCGTTTGGTGACCTGGTCCACAAGCCTCTACTGGTTGACCAGACCTTTCTGTTTCTCTGTTGTTTCTAGTCGTTTGGTGACCTGGTCCACAAGCCTCTACTGGTTGACCTGACCTTTCTGTTTCTCTGTTGTTTCTAGTCGTTTGGTGACCTGGTCCACAAGCCTCTACTGGTTGACCTGACCTTTCTGTTTCTGTTGTTTGTAGTCGTTTGGTGACCTGGTCAACAAGCCTCTACTGGTTGACCTGACCTTTCTGTTTCTCTGTTGTTTCTAGTCGTTTGGTGACCTGGTCCACAAGCCTCTACTGGTTGACCTGACCTTTCTGTTTCTCTGTTGTTTCTAGTCGTTTGGTGACCTGGTCCACAAGCCTCTACTGGTTGACCTGACCTTTCTGTTTCTCTGTTGTTTCTAGTCGTTTGGTGACCTGGTCCACAAGCCTCTACTGGTTGACCTGACCTTTCTGTTTCTCTGTTGTTTCTAGTCGTTTGGTGACCTGGTCCACAAGCCTCTACTGGTTGACCTGACCTTTCTGTTTCTCGGTTGTTTCTAGTCGTTTGGTGACCTGGTCCACAAGCCTCTACTGGTTGACCTGACAGTGGAAGAGGGTCAGAGGTTAAAGGTCATCTATGGCTCCTGCTCAGGCTTCCATGCCGTGGACGTCGACTCGGGAGCCGTCTACGACATCTACCTGCCCACGCACGTACGTGCACCACACACACACACACACCTTCTACCTGCCCGCGCACGTACGTGCACCACACACACACACACCTTCTACCTGCCCGCGCACGTACTCGCACACGCACACACACTCACACACACACTATATACTGTAGATACGGACCCCGCCGCTAGGGGACGTTATATCCCAGGTCCGTATATATACGGACCCCAATGTATAGTCCGTCTATATAATGGTTGAGTCCCACGGCAGCTTTTAACATTGGTCTGGTTGCTATGGAAACGCCCCACCGTTCCAGCTATGGGATTGAAAATATAATCACCGTGTAAAGCAGTTGAAAGGAGGATTTTCAAACGTCCATAAATCGTAATCCAGGAGAGCTGTCCTTGGTGGATCTTCTGCCATCCAAATTTCGGATTTCATTTGTGCTTCTGACGAAAGGTAAACAGTGTGTGCTTGTGCCAATGATACTAATATAAAGTGTGCAGTGAGTGTGGAACAACATATTTTCAGATGGGTGGTCGGCGGGCAATTACATATATTTTTTTGGGGTCCTTGACACTTTTGTAGGTCTAAATGGGTTAATCATGGAGTGGAGTATGATTGGATTCATTGTGGTTCCTCAGATCACGAGCCACATCCAGTCCCACGCCATCATCATCCTGCCCAACACGGACGGCATCGAGCTGCTGGTCTGCTACGAGGACGAGGGAGTGTACGTCAACACCTACGGACGCATCACCAAGGATGTGGTGCTGCAGTGGGGAGAGATGCCCACCTCAGTGGGTGAGTGTGTTTGTGTGTGTGGGTGGGTGGGTGCGTGCATGCGTGCGTGCGTTCATGCGATGAATGGTGCTGCAGTGCGGCGAGATACCCACCTCAGAGTGTGCGTGTGTGTGCGTGTTAGGGGCTAAAACTAACTGAATTAGAAAACAATAAGTCAAAACTAACTAAAACTAAACTATAATGACAAATACAAAACTATTATAACCTTCCCCTGGTGCACAACATTATGAGCATGGTAATAAAACAATGCCTCTCTCTGTCTCTCCCCTCCAGCCTACATCCGTTCCAACCAGATTATGGGCTGGGGAGAGAAGGCCATCGAGATCCGCTCGGTGGAGACCGGTCATCTGGACGGGGTCTTCATGCACAAGAGAGCCCAGAGACTCAAGTTCCTCTGTGAGAGAAATGACAAGGTAGGACTCGGTAGTTTATTAGAGAAATGACAAGGTAGGACCCGGTAGTTTATTAGAGAAATGACAAGGTAGGACTCAGTAGTTTATTAGAGAAATGACAAGGTAGGACTCGGTAGTTTATTAGAGAAATGACAAGGTAGGACTCAGTAGTTTATTAGAGAAATGACAAGGTAGGACTCGGTAGTTTATTAGAGAAATGACAAGGTAGGACCCGGTAGTTTATTAGAGAAATGACAAGGTAGGACCCGGTAGTTCATTAGAGAAATGACAAGGTAGGACCCGGTAGTTTATTAGAGAAATGACAAGGTAGGACCCGGTAGTTTATTTGCCGTAGCATGTCTAGGACCCCCACATTGACACTCATTAGCCCGCAGACCCCCCATTTGAAAATATTTTCCAAGGAGGACCTTCATAAGAGAAGGTTTTTACGGCTCTAGCAGGTGATTCTCAACCGGTTTAATTTCAAGGACCCCCAGTTTGACATGGATTTAGGCTACGGTCCCCCATTTAATGGCATTTCTATCTCTGGGGCCCCCAATTTATATTGTAAAATCAATGTTATTTTAACTCTGAGAGTGTACAAATGGAACCAAATGGACCCTAACATTGGTACACTCTTCTAAACTATCATTTAGCTGGGGACCCCCTGGAACTCCCTCAAGGATTCCTGGACCCCACTTTGGGAACCACTGCCATAGCTCAGTGCACTCTTTCGCCGTTTCCCTAGAGAAATGTGATGATGTGTCCCCCGGGGACCCAAACCAGTGGAAATAGCCGATCGACAAGCTCACAACATGTCGTAGATCAGTGGTTTTCAACCAGTGGTAAATGGTGCATTTATATAGCGCCTTTATCCAAGGCGCTTTACATAGATTGTGCATTACATTCACCCATTCACACACACATTCATACACCGATGGCAGCGGAAACCATGCAAGGCACCAACTAGCACATCAGGAGCAATTAGGGGTTCAGTGTCTTGCTCAAGGACACTTCGACAGTAACTCTGGGGGAGCCCGGGTTCGAACTGGCAACCTTGCGGTTCCCATCCAGGCACTCTACCCCTGAGCCACCACCGCCCCAAGTGGTCCTTGAGGCGGTTCCATGTGGTCCCCAGCTAAATGATGGAGAGTTGGTAAACAAATGGACCCTTAGATCTTTGACTCTTGAGGGCCTATAATGAAACCAAATGTTACCGTTTCTGACCGAGGCTAAGTGATAGAATATTTTGTAATTTTCGTTTTTTCATTTCATGTGAAAGCAGGGAATCATAGCTTCAAATTGACATTGGTTGTTCAGTTTGACCCACCAGTTTTGGAGTTATGGCGAGTTGAGAAAACAGGCTTGAAAGGTTCACTTCTGTGCATTTATTTCATATTTACATGTAGATTTCAACTATTTACATGTCGATTTCATACTCTATGTGAAGAGTCTGCCTGTGCTATTAACTCATTTTGGATAAAAAAATATTTTTTTCTCCTCCTGAACAGTTACGCCATGACTGTCTCTGTATCAGAAAGAGTCACAAATGGACCCGTACGGGTCCATTTCGTTTCCTAAACATCTACATTAATTTATTCACAAGAAGTCTACATAATTAGAGAATGTTATTTTGATCAATGTTTCAGCCACGTTTGTTATCTGTACCAAATCAATACAGCATGGAATTGTTTAGTTTTGGGTCTGAGTTTAGTTTTGGGTCTGACAGGCTAAATCTCCTCATGATTCCATGGTCCATGGCTCAAATGCTCCAATGAATAATGGACCTAGACATGAAAAGGGTAGAAAACCACTGTTGATAGATAGATCGGCTATTTTCGCTACTTCTAAAAATATATGAAGTATGATTGTAGAACATTTTTTTAATTCCTTTTCAATTTATGAAAAAAACAAAACAAAACAAGAAAGTATGCTTGATAACGTAATAATGTTGGTCTGCATGGATTATCAGTCACCACGACTGATATCAGTCGGCATGTCTTCTATAGAAGTGTGTCCTGCACCAAAAATAGGCTATCTACAAGCTTACACCACGTCGCGCTGGGACGCGTTGTAAGCTTGTAGATAGCCTATTTTCGGTTATTAGTTATTTCAGTCTTCCAGAAAACCCTAATGATCTCGGATATTTCATAAACGCAATCGTTAACGCCTGCAATTGTCTTCAACTGCTGTTCACTGGTTAGCTGTATGGCTACCAAAACATCATCGTGTTACATATTGTGTTAAGTGTGTCGGACACACGGCGCTAGTGTGTGGTGAGTCCTTTCACGCTGTATTAGGACTTGGCCCAGCAACATTTTTCAGTGGTGAGATTTTCTTCAGCTTTAATCCATGGGTCTGTGTCCCTCCATCAGGTGTTCTTTGCCTCGGTGCGATCCGGTGGCTCCAGCCAGGTTTACTTCATGACCCTGGGACGCACCAACCTGCTCAGCTGGTAGAGGCCCAGGAAGCCCACTTCTCCCTCGCTAACACTGGATCCCAAAAACAACAACAACAACAACTTCTCACCGTCGGAAGTCCTTTCCAAGCCAATGGACAACCAAAAAGCCAACCAACCAACCAACCGACCAAGTCGAACCCCGAATAGGCTTCAACACGTAGAACACCTGCAGTGGCAACCCGACCGGGGGGCTTGCCGCCCTGGCTGCATCCAACCGGGCACCTGACCGGGGCTCCTGCCGGTCACCATGTCAACCCGACAGCCGGTCAAAGATGCGTAGTAGTCGTCGTCCCTTAGGCCGCGAAACACCAGATATGACGAAATGTACACATAATACGAGTTTTACGTTAATCGAGGATGAACGGAAGAAAACATATATATAGAGTGGAAAATGAAATGTGAATTATGAGGAGGGGTGGGGGGGGTGGGGGAGGGGGTGAAGGCGATTATTTGCCCCGTTTTCTTGGTGCTTTGTCAGATTGTTGGGCACGTGGCGTAAGGTCGATGGCCGTGCCGATGCATGACCTCCGCGTCTGCCGTTTTTTTCTCGTTTCCCGGGACTGGCCAATGAGCTTGGGGTCTTCTAGCTACTGCTACTACTACTATTACTCTCTGCAACTCTGCATCTTTCCAGAGCCCCCTACTCTTCTCTCGTCCCTGTTAATAGCGTTTATAAGGGGGAGGGGGGAGGGTTGGGGCATGAGGAGGCAGAGTCTCCAGTATTAATGCTTACGGTAGTGTATGTAAATGTACTGTATTAATGTTTGGTCCAATGACTGCTGACTGCCGGTTGGAGGCTGAAGCCGTCAGTCAGAGAAAAGAGAAATAAAGAGGCGGGGAAAAAGCGAGAGAGGCAGCCAATGGACGGGTTGGGTTGGGTTGTGTTGGGAGGAGCCTAAAGGTTACTACCGTAACCCTGGTAGTATGTCGGGGCAGGGCGCGACAGACGTCGTGTGTACCTTGTTGAGTATTGTGCGGTTTGGGCAGGCATTCTTAAAAGGGGAATCTATGTGAGACAGAGAAAGAGATGTTCAACCAGATGGATTTCAGATAGTATTTTTTTGAATTATTATTATTATTCCCTAAAAAAATAAGTGTAACTATGTGGAGTTAAACTATGTCTTTTACTTTTGTTTTTAAAAGATTTACACACATTTAAACATGGTCCACAGTTTGCTTGCTTTTAACTCCGAAACCCACAGAACCATGTTTTAGTTTTTTTCTTTTTTTTGTCTCTGGAGAAGTCGAAGGAGCTAGATGTGGGCGCGGTCCAAAAAAATAAAATAATGGTGTCTATGTATAATAAAAGTTCATTTAATCTCATGGGTAGTGTCAGTGCTCATGTTTATCTTTTCCTGTTGCGAGCGGTCAAAACTCACGAGCTGTGAAGAGTCGGATATAACGAAAAAATAAATAAATAAATAAAAGAGCGTGCTAAAACGTCAAAGGTGATTTTAGTATGTGTGTGTGTGTGTGTGCTTGTAAAAGGGCCAACGGGCAAGGAGGGAGGTCGTGTTGTCATAAATGTAAGTTTTTGTAGCAGGATGGTTACACATGGTCAGCAATGTTTTGTTCGTTTCTTTTCTTTTTCTTTTTCACAATTGCAGATAGCAGGAATGGTGGAGTTTCTCTCTCTGTTTTCGTAACTTTTCTTTTGTATCATGTTTATGAATGCAATGCACTAAGTGTCAAGAATGTAGACAGAAAATACTGTGTGATGGTTGGTCCAAGGCATGACATGATTATTTTCTTTTCACAAAGTGATCAACTTTAGATGTTCAATTTCAAACGGCCTCATACATAAGATGTAAGATTTTTCAGTGGGCAGATCTTTGTAAACTTTTTTTCAAAGTTGTGCGGCTCGTCTCGTCACCAACGCCGTACGAGGTTTGCCAGAGAAGATGCTTCTAGAAACGAATGTGTGAGATCCTCCGCACACCGACGAGATAAGTCATTTCAATCCGTGGTGGAAGAGCCTTTTTGCTCAACATTCAAACACTTAGGCCTAATTCAGGCTCCCACTCAAGTGTCGGGCGCTCTGTCCCTTTCTTGTGATGACGTGTTACTGCAGCACGATTACAACCAGACGCCAAGCAGAACATTTCCTCTTTTGTGAAGAAAGAGAAGACGAATACCCTGTTTTTGCGAGTGAATCTTTGTTTTCCCCCCCCCCACACACACCCTCGCCAGGCACACACCCTTGCTTTATAAGTAGTCTGTTTATGTGAAAGACTGATCAATGGACTGCAATATCAACATTCAACACCTGTCATTCACAGACAGGTGGCGTTTACTCCATTTCCCACGAAACCCTGCTTCAGCGAAGGATGGAACATGGTTCACTCAAAAACGGGCAAAACTCCAGCCCAGTGTCTGCTCTGACTTCACAAGTAAAGTAGCCCCTCCCATCTTTTTCCATGAAAACAATCACACGCACAGGTGTGTCTCCTTTGTGTGTGTGTGTGTGTGTGTGTGTGTGTGTGTGTGTGTGTGTGTGTACAGTACAATCAATACGGAAATTATTTTTCACCAACTCTTCCCTATTTGAAGAAGCCAATAGAAAAAGTGGACCCGAGTTCTGTATTGTCTGAGGTCCACAATATGTTCAAAGGTTCCACGGTCTCTTGTTTTATTCACTTATGTAGGAACATGTGGAAATAATTATCCTATATTAAAACAATATCTCTGATTGGGCGGGGGCGATACTAAGAGGGCAAACTTTAATTAAAAAAAGAAGTATAGACGTGTTGTTATGGAAACCACTACTTGGAAATGCATTTTAAAGATTTAACTTGAAGCATTGTGTAATCTTGCGTTTTTAGAGCTAGTCGAGAAACTTAACGATACAGTAGTTGATTCGGCGTTGTTTCTGTAAGTTTTATGTATTTGGTGAATATGCAGTGGTTTAATATTAACACTCAACCCTAGGTGGACATTTTCTTTTCTTTTTTCCCTTTTTTTTTTTTTTTTTTACAGAAACACTGTTTTGTTACACTAATGTGCATCCTATTTATGTTGTATTCATAAGCATCTTTGCTGCTTTTTGTTTTTGCAAATTTTTTAAAGTTAATTTTTTTTTTGCCATTGTCGCGCTTTATCCCCAAATTCAATAACTTACTCACAGGTCAATAAAGAACACACATTGTACACCTTTTGTAATCTAACCCTGAGAGGGTAGAAATGTAACCAAATGGATCCATAATGTGGTCTATTTGTCTACATTAGTACACTCTCAGAATTAAATGTATTGTTCATTTGGACGTGGACACATCATCGTTCTACTCTCGCAGGCTTTAGATGCCGTTTTGACATGTTTTTATTGTTTCTCTCTCACGTGTTTCTGCCATGCTACTCTAACTTATGTGCTCTGTGTATGACAGGAATGCCCTGTATTTTCCTGAAGGTCTTTTTTCTTTGAATAAACTATGAAAAGTAATTTAAATATGCAGCCTCTGCCGACTGGTGTAATTATTGTTTCCTGCATTAGGCCTCTGGACTGTGAACCTCTCTACCAAGTTTGGAAACTGTAACTGTAGCCCGGCTTACAGTTTCCGAGAGAAACATAATTATGTCCCATTTTCCACCATCCAAGTTTAATTCACAAATAAATCGAGGCATTAAAAAGTCAAGTATCTTGATACAAGTTACATCAGATTTGTTCTGTCCCAGCCACATACAAAATAATGACAAAATACAAAAAAAACTGTTTCAAATACAGGTATTTCAAAGACTGCCATCTGACCATCTCAGCATGTCTGTGTGCACCTGGATCCTCTCGCAGTGACCAGTCCTGAGCAGCTCTACAGCAACAGCTTTGGTAGCACGGTCCTGCTACCAACCAAGCACTGCAGGACCCTGCTTGTATGTATTTTTTTTTGTTTTAACGTTACTACCCAGATCTAAAGGAACCGGGCACAGGTCGGAACGTTTTCCTTGTGGGTGTGCATTGTTTGGTATTGAGTGAGTGATCAATACCAAAGTAGTAGTTAATAGCCAATAGACAATATGACTTCACAAGTGAAGTAACCCCTCCCATTTTTTGAGTGGTGCAAACCACTACAACAACTGGCTTTGTTAGTACCCGTGTGTTTGTGCCTGTACGGGTGAGCATGGTTACTATGGTCACTGACATTACGTCAGACCACAGCTGATCAGGCTATATAAGACCTTGCACTTGCACCACTCAGTTCACACGGGTGTGATTTTTTTATAGACAGTAAGAATACTGTATTCTTACTGTAGCATAGAATAGAAAAATCACACCCGTGTGAAGTGAGGGGCGCTAATATCTTAAAGTCTAACTCATGTTGATTAGGTGATGTAATGGTGATGTAAAACAAATGGTGCCAACACAAACATTAAATGCCATTAACAATAAAGAGACGATATGCGTAATGAGGGACAATATGACGAAATCTCTTCAGCTGTGTTGTGTCAAATACCTATAGTGCCAGTGCAGTAAACATTGTGACATTCAAAATTTCCATTGGAGTGCTGAAAGGACATAACGTTGGACTATGCAGGGCTAGAAGACACTGTTCTGTCGCGCTAGGGCGTAGTCCGTCTTCCTTTTGGGTTTGAGGAGAAAGTAGAGGAAGACCGAGACCACCGTCAGAGCGCAGGACAGGCCCACCATGACCACTACTATCCAGGTGAACATGGTGTCTGAGAGAGAGAGAGAGAGAGAGAGAGCATTAGTCACAGTAAGGCACTGTGAGTGCGCACAATTGGAACTATACACTGACACCACGGCGCGTAAACAGCGCCTCAAACTGTGACTCCGCCCACAACCAGGGGAAGTTGTGATTTGCGCTCGTTCACTGCAATGCAATTTGCGGCATTTTCAAAACAATATTGAGCAGAGTAGTGATTATCAAACGTATTTGCAATGCCATACGTTGAAAGATCTGTTGCCCGTGGACAAGGCACGCTACCTCCGCAAGTTAGATAGCATCGGCATAGATGTTTGTCCGTATGTGATTAAGGATTGGACCAAGTTGCATTGGCAGCCATAGAAAATTCTTACCCCAGGCTAAAACCGGATGTGACGTTTTTGGGCGTTCTTGTCTAGCGTGGTGTCAGTGTATAGGGATCCATTTTTGTGCACTTTGGCATTTTACTGTAGCCTATACTGTATAGTACAGTAGTTCCCAAACACACTGGGTCGCTTTATTCTTAGTTCCCCATGCACTTTTTGTTTTTAATTATTATTTATTATCAAAACATTTTCATTAATTCAAAACAAATATCTTTTTCAGAAATTTCATGAAGAAATCAAAGAACAATCTAAGAGATAACATGAATTAGATTCGAAAACCACGCTGTGAGCTTGTAGATCTGCTATTTTCACTAGCTTGGGTCTTGGGCAGACATCAAATTTCTCTTTTGGGTCCTAATTGGAGCCTAATTAGTTTGGGGACCACTGGTATAGTGCATGGTGCAACAACATTTAATTTTTTATCCAGCACAAAGAATGTTAATGTATATTTACCAACAGAGAATATACAGTATATTTACTTTATGTTGTATACTGTATGTGTAACAAAGACTCTGACTAGGACGTTGGGCTATATGATATATGACATGTTTAATATGACAATCCCTATATTTGGGCCCGAGCCGACCTAGTGCTGATATCGATAGATATGGTAGAACCATATATGGATAGAACCATATATGGATAGATCTAACTGGCTTAGTCATCGTGACAAGCCTGGTCGGAGAATATATAGAGGGTCGGCTTCAGGGAGAAGGCAGAAGTCAAAGCATCCTGGTTTAAGTTCTAACCGGACACCACTGCGGGGGTCCTAAGCTAATTAATCAGCAATACAGCCTTGAGCTATTTTATAGTATGTATATATATGTTGTAAATGGTGCATTTACATAGTGCCTTTATCCAAGGCGCTTTACATATATTTATATATATTTATTCACAGTCACACACACACATTCATACACCGATGGCGGCGGAAACCATGCAAGGCACCAACCAGCACATCAGGAGCAATTAGTCCTCTTGCTCAAGGACACTTCGACGCTAACTCTGGGGGAGCCCGGGTTCGAACTGGCAACCTTGCTTTTGCCATCCAGCCACTCTACCCCTGAGCCACCGCCGCCCAAATATGTTGTATTTCAGGGGTTCTCAACGTTTTTGGCCGGGGACCCCCGGAAATGCTTTGGCAATGTCTCGGGACCCCCGCCCCGCCCCCTCCCGACCCCCAATATAAATTGACTGCTACAATAACCTTAACCCATTTTGGGCGGGAACCCCTTTTGGTGTTTTAAGCATTATGTTATAATTTAGCTATTGAAAAATAGCAGATCTACAAGCTCATAGCGCGCCACCGAGTGGCGCGCTACGAGCTTGTAGGTCTGCTATTTTTCAATAGCTAAATTTTTTATTTATTTTTATCTTTTTTTTTTTTTTTGGAAAATAATTTGGGGACCCCCTAAAATAATTTTGCGACCCCCCGAGGGGTCGCGACCCACGGGTTGAGAACCCCTGTTGTATTTGACATACGTCACAAGTTGAAATCACAGCACTCACCATGAGCTCTCTCAAAGACTGTTCCATTTATAGGAGAGACAATCCGACCAAAATGACATATAGACAAAACAATAAAATAAATTAAAAAGATGATAGGCTTATATAGAGGGTCATTTACTCACTCTCAACAGTGCTGTGACCCCCCCTGGTAGGATGTGTGGGATCAGAGGTCATGGAAAGGTCAGTGGTAGGCCTTGATGTCTGCATTATTGGATCTATGCCTGGTAGTAGGCAATGCGTGCACACACACACACACACACACACACACACACACACACACACACACACACACACACTTTAACAATGTATGTCCACACAAAGGAGATGCATACAAGGACACAAATATAGGTGCATTAGAGTTACATTTACTAATTCATGGCATGTGTTTTCAAGGTACAACAGGCATGTCACTCAGTAGTAGCCCTACTCTATGGGTATAAGCAAAGATGGTTTATGTATGAAGATGGGCGAACTTCATTGGAGCCACTAGAGGCGAAATGGTACACAAAGCCTACAAATGGTCTCCTAAATATAGTAGGCGTGGTTTGCTTCTCCCCGACCTCCACCCTCCCCCCCTGACGACAACACTGTTTCCACACTCAGTCTAGTAGGTGGCGGTAATGCACCATTTAGGTTTGCCAACCGCCATGAAACCCGATAGAAGAAGAAGACAACAACACTGACAAGTCATTTAACAAAGTACATTGAAAACAACTGACAAGGTGTACTTTCGAAATTGTCGTTTTAATTTCTTGAAGTCCTCCAACCATATTAATTCATGATTTGGATCTATCTCATTAAAAAGTCTCTCCCTAATAGAGTTGTAGAATGGACAATAAAAAACGAAATACTTTTCTTTTTCAATTTCCTTTAGATCACACAGACTACATAATCTATCCTCCTCAACCGTGCCTACATATCTGCCTGTCTCAATATGCAGACCAAGTATGCCAGCTCTAATTTGGGCACATAAGGATAATTTCTAATCGTTTTAAATATGTCCATTCATTTCACATTATAATATTCACATATTCTCATCTTAAATATGGGGTCAGACGTCAGAGCCCCCTATGTGTTGTCCGTGAAATTGCAGATGGACAGAGAGAGGCTTCCGGACTCATCTCAAATCTCGCGAGAGTTTGTTGCTGGGATAAAGAAATGTCATTAACAAAGTAGATTTTCTCCTGATTTGTCTCGCTAAAAGAAGCCATTTTACTATGAATATCTTGTAAATATTGTGTGCCTTGTGATGATTTGGTCCAGTATTTAGTTCAGTGACCATGGAGTTAAGGAATGGTTCAGAAGCTGTGTTCACGTTCACTCTCCCATTGGAAATGAATAGACTCCAACATTCTTCCTGTCTCCTAATAATGTTACCACCCACCTCACGCAGATACAGGAAGTAAAGCAAAGTTGGCCTCTCTTGCTAATTCTCCTCTTGGGTATAAGTAACAGCGTCTCCGCCCATATATGACGGCTGCCAATTATAGCAGAGACACCACAATACTTTGCCAGCCTTTTTGCCTCCTTTTTGGGCATCCCAAGTTGTTGGAACCCGCTACTGTATAACAATCAGTCTGTGCATATGCCCTAGGCCAGTGGTTCCCAAAGTGGGGTCCGGGGACCCCCAGGGGTCCTTGAGGGAGTTCCAGGGGGTCCCCAGCTAAATGACAGTTTGGAACCAAATGGACCCTTATGGGTCTGTAATTGGGACCCTTACCTTTACCATTACCCTGTAATGGACCATTATGGGTCCGTAACTCAGTGTACAAATGGAACCAAATGGATTTGGTTCCATTTGTACACTCTCAGAGTTAAATTAACATTGATTTTACAATATAAATTGGGGGTCCCAGAGATGGAAATGACATTAAATGGGGGTCCGTAGCCTAATGCATGTCAAACTGGTGGTCCTTGAAATGAAATCGCTGCTAGAGCCGGGTCCCTGGCATATCTTTTCAAATGGGGGTCCGCGGGCTAATTAATGCCTTATAAAGGTCTCCACACACCGGGTGCGAATCGGATGCGAATTCGGATTTTTAGCTGCGTTTCTCCATCGGTTTTCCGAAAAACGCGGCCGGTGTGCAACCACTTTAACCCTGCGGTATTCCGATACTGCGGGTTGTTGATGTTTGTTTGGACCCACCTTGTACATGGAGCCTGATGGTCCTGCTGACGTTATACCGCTGGTCGTTGATGAGGGCGGTGAGGCGACACGTGTACAGGCCCTGCTGTGAGTGGCTGAATTCAGGGATGGTCATCTGGTGGTCGTCTCCGCCTCTGCGGAAGGCGCCGCCGGCGGCGGCACGCAGCTGGAGCGCCGTGGCACTGGGCTCCTGTTAGGACGGAACCAGGACACCATCGTGTGAAGTGAGGCAATACAAAATGACTGACAAAGAGTGATACAATGTTTGTGTGTCCATTCCAACCAAGGTTATTAATTATTAATAATAATTAATATAATAATAATTATTATAATAATAATCATATAATAATTTATTATACAGTAGTTATTGACTAAAACTGAAAAAATACAAATTTGATGTGAAATAAAGAAAGAAGATAGTTTAGTTAATTGAAATAAAAATGTCATTAGTTTCAGTCCTAAATTTAATTAATCCTTTTTACAAAATAAAAACCAAAAGTAAACTAGTAAACCTGCTTTAACAAAAAATAATTTAACTGAAATTGAAAACTATTGAACTATTAAACCTCTAAAGGCATAGCAGATAAGATATGAAAAATGAAACCCCTAATCCTAGCAGTATACTGTACACACACACACACACACACACACACACACACACACACACACACACACACACACACACACACACACGCACACACGTCTTCCACTCACCTTGAACCATTCCATGTGATCTGTCCAGTTGAAGTGATCGAGTGAGGGACATGCGAGGGTCACACTCTGACCAGCTGTGGCAGACCAGGGATAAGACAGTTTGTCCATATCTATGGAACTGGACTCATACACGTGTAGAGAGATGCTCCCGGCTATACAGTACGTCTCGTTTCTGCAGAGAAGAACAAGGAAGGAACACATATAAATGACGCCACGGAAAAGCCATCTACCGTAAACATAGTTACCATCTATGGGGGCGGCCATAGCTGAGTGGTGAGTATAGTGAGCCTGCCTGGGGAGCCAGAGAGCCTGGTTGTCCCAGGTACGATTCCAGGCCAGGCCAGCAATGTGTCGATGTGTGTCTCTGAGTAAGACTCTAAACTCCTAATTGATTTGCTCCCCGAGTGCCATAGAATGGCTGCTCAGTGCTCACTGCTCCTAGTTTAGGATGCGTAAATGCAGAGGATGAATTTCATGTATGTGCATATAGCCTACAAAACAAAACCCAGGTCGCTTACATTTCATGAGCTTTCATTAGTCAGGCTTCACCTGACAAAAAAGTCAGGACTATTCAAAGTAAAAGTAGTATTAAATGGTAAATGCTGTATGTATAGCGCCTTTCTCCAAAGCGCTTGTGTGTGTGTGTGTGTGTGTGTGTGTGTGTGTGTGTGTGTGTGTGTGTGTGTGTGTGTGTGTGTGTGTGTGTGTGTGTGTGTGTGTGTGTGTGTGTGTGTGTGTGTGTGTGTGTGTGTGCGTGTGCGCTGCGCTGCGTTATTATGATCCAGGGAAGGTCATGGGTAATGTTTTACGTGTGTTAAACTTTAATATTTGACTTTTAAAAACTTGAATTTGACAATGGAAGTCAATGGGGTTCAGATATGGAGCCCATGCACATACATAATTTAGTTCCTTTAAATATTTGATCGTTCTATTAAGCACCTGTAGATGCAGGTGTACTCTCCTGAATCCGAGGCCTGGGATGGGAGGAGCCACAACTGTCCGTCATGCTGCTGGACGTGCCCCTCGAGCCCATGGGCCCTGGCCCCTGTCCCGCGGCCCTCTGAGAAGGTGTGAGTTGCTGTGGTCAAGGCCCTGGCCCCTGTCTGGCCCTCGGAGAAGGTGTGAGTTGCTGCGGTCGAGGCCCTGGCCCCTGTCCCGCGGCCCTCTGAGAAGGTGTGAGTTGCTGCGGTCGAGGCCCTGGCCCCTGTCTGGCCCTCGGAGAAGGTGTGAGTTGCTGCGGTCGAGGCCCTGGCCCCTGTCCCGCTGCCCTTGGAGAAGGTGTAGGTTGCTGTGGTCGAGGTCAGCCGCCGTACATGCAGGGTCCTCTGGAACTTGGGCCAGGTGAGGATCACTGCTTCCCCCGGCAGTCTGAAAAGCTCCAGCTCCGCAGAGACCCGGAAGCATCCGTCTGGGAGAGAAGAAGAAGAGAGCCATTAAATGTGTGAACATAATACGTCAGCACCATTTTATCACTTAATGTATGCTTTGTATTAATAGTGGTCTAAATCAGCAAAGTAACCAGTAACTAACTAAAGATGTGAAATATATTATATTTATATTGGAGTTATATGTATAAGTGTATATCCATATGATGGTACATTATTATACTTTTAGTTAACGATAGTTTGAGGGGTGATTATTATTAGTAGGATGGTATTGGGTTGTGTTCTCTGTCTTCAGTCCAGGTGGTGAGCTGCAGTGTTCTGTGAAAGAGGCTTGGGTGTTGGCTTCATTGTGAAAGAGGCTTGGGTGTTGGCTTCATTGAGGCTGGGGTGTGGTCTGTGGTGTTTGCTTCATTGCCAATCAACACCAGTAATTGATGCTCTGGTCACGGAGGCGTGGCCAGGTTCCTTCTCACCTGTGAGGAACTGATCACCCTCACAGGATTGGGTGGCTGCTCTTGTATCCATGGCAACGCTGAGCTGGCAGGCCTAGACCTCCACTATAAAAGCCAGTCTGACAGTGTTTCCAGACCTGAGCAGACAGCCGTGGACAGAAGAAGCTGTGTTTTACGTAATTTCCGAGTTTTTAGACAGCTGGTGGATGGAAAAGAAGCTCCACCCCCACGGCTGGCTGACTGCCGCGCCGGACAGATTCCCGGAAACGCTCTCCTCCGCCGCGGGGGTGGAGCTTAATTTCCATCCACCAGCTGTCGAAAAACCCCGAAGAGAAGCTGGGAGACAGCCGAAAACGTCCGCGGCTCTTTGGTAAGTGTGGCAACACCTTGAGTCGATGACTGTAGTGACTTTAGCCTGTGACTTTGATTATTAGTTTGATCCCTACGGAAGGATCCCTTTTGGTTTAGTTATAGTTTGTCTATTGTTGTTGTTAGCCCAATTTCAGTTCATTGATCCATTTTATGTACAGTAAATATTCATTCATTTATTCACTTAGTTTTTTTGTTAATAAATTATCTTTTTGCACAAGCTGCTGCTTTCATTTAAGATATGTTACGGGTCTTTGCCCCTAGACACCAAGGGACTCGTAACACAAAGGGGAACACACAAAGCCCCTGCCTCTGAGATATTGTGGAGAAGTATAAACTGTCAAACAAGTAACCAAGTACCTCAGAATTGTATACTTGCCTTTGATTGGCAGAGGAGGTAGAGCTCGCCGTCCATTCACACAGCCAATGAGGAGGGCCACAACATACAGTAGTACCAAGAACACCATAACACTCTGAACGAGAAATCAAAATCAAACCATCAATGAAAAGCTTTCGAACAAGATGCCAACTCTTATTTGGTTGAATAGAATTTGCTCCAAAAATGTCACCTGCATTGTGAGCTACTCAACAAATTTTAAAGCATATATAGCAAATGTTTAACAACTAGTGCCATTTTTTTGGTATACTATACTACTGAAAATAAAATAAAAGTATATGTAGTTGAGAAATTAATAATAGACGATTATGATACTGACATAAATGCTCATTTCAGGAAATTCAGGTCTTCAGGGAGGTGCGTACTGAATTGATCACAAATGCTCAATCACATTTTTGACCTTAATGTTGAAGACGTACATTATATGTAGTCTATTAGAGCGTGTGACATCATCACAGTGTGACATTCCCACCTTCCTGTCACCAGTCAGTGACCAAGCTTTAGGAGATGTGACGAAATGAAACCGCCGACGCTTATGCATGCAATGCAATGGCATGGTTTCTGTGGCTAGAGGTCAGGCTTTTCATAGTCCTCTTGAAGCCCAATCATAGTCTATTGAATTCCATTCTGTATTACATGTTACAGCAAGTTGAGAAAACAGGCTTGAAAGGTTAACTTTTGTGGTCTCTTAACATTACACCTAGCTACATGTTTAAGCATTTATTTCATATTTACATTCGATTTCAGCTCTGACACTTATTTCAGACATGCTCTAGAGTCTGCCTGTGCTATTAACTCATTTTGGATAAAAAAAAGAAAAAAAAAAAGGTTTTTCTCCTCTAGTGAAAAGCTGGAGGTTGCACGATGGCAGGCTCTCAGTCAAATCTGGTCACATTTGTGTGTTTTCTGGAAATGCTTCATTCATTACATAAGCAGGGCAATCCCATACACCCACACAGAGTGATGCATGGTTTCCCCCATGAGATTATATTCTTAGGATTATGACTGTGAGTCATTCCGTAATATTTGTACAGTAGGTGTGTTGGTAAATGAGCATACATACAATCTGCATCATCATATCAACCATATGAATATATCAACCATATGCATTACTTACATTTACAGTATACTGTACACCACCACACACATATACAGTATATATACTTTATCATGATATGTCATGTAACGTTAATGTGTAGTGGTTCCTACACTTTTCTGGATCAGTGCCCACTTCAAGTACATTACACAGAGCATGTTTATTTAATCAAATGTGGACACACACACACACACACACACACACACACACACACACACACACACACACACACACACACACACACACACACAGACAGTTAAAATATCCAATTTAACTCAGAGAGCGTACAAATGGAACCAAAATGGACATTCACTGGATCCATTTGGTTCCTATTGTTCACTCTCTGGTTTTCCAGAGTACTTACGTTCGAGTGGTCCATCACCTGCAGGGTGATGATGTGGTCTGTCTGTCTGTCTGTCTGTCTGTCAGTGATCTATCTGACAGTTAGTTGGTGGAATGTTTTAAACTGCCCACACAACACATTTACAGTGGAAATTTCACAGGTTTCCCAATATAATGTACAGCCCTCTCACTCTCTTAAGTTTGACGAACCACAGAAGAACACCCACGCACGCGCACACACACACACACACACACACACACACACACACACACACACACACACACACACACACACACACACACACACACACACACACACACACACACACACACACACACACACACACACACACACACGCGCACACACACACACAAATATGTAGTAGCCTACCAGCTAACAGTGGTCTTATTTTGACAAGTGTTTACAACAGAGTGCAGCAGATCTTCTGTTTATGTCAGAGGGAGAGGTCAGTTTGTTTACATATTAAGGGAACACACGGCTACACAGGCATGTACAAACAGTGGAAGAAAACAGTTCAATCGGGTGTTATTGGCATGGGAAACATGTTTACATTGCCAAAGCAAGTGCGAAATAAAACACGCAAATGTGTAAACACATTGCAACTTCACAGTTTAGTGTACAAAACTACATACAAAGGAAATAAATAGCAGCAAATCAAAACATATTTAATGGTACCTGCTCTGTTTGTACTGTAGCCTATGTACATTAGGGACTCTATTTTCGCCCATGCTAAACCCCATAGTCATTGGTGGTTCAGGTTGTAATTTCAGTGGATGTACTCTTCCTGTCGCAAGAGCTCACAGATGTTGCTACTATATGTTTGCACATCCCACCCAGCAGATATGGGAGTTTTTTTGTTAGTCATGTTGTCTAATTATTTTGTGCTTCTTTGTAATCTGTGGGTAGTAGCCTACTGTATTCCTATTGTCTTGCTACAGTGGGCAGCAGGTCAGTTTCTACCTCATCATGCGGAACCACAATATACATTTCCATTGTTATGCGGATGACAAGCAATTATACGTCCCCATAAAGCCTGGTCACTCTGACATCACCTGTATCGAGGCCTGCCTCAGTGACCTCAAAAAAATTGCATGTCCAGAAACTTCCTGCAACTAAATGAGTCTAAATCGGAATGAATTATATTTATTTACCCCTCGCTGCCCAAACACACAAATTACTGATAATCTCACCTCCAGTCTTGGTACGCTCTCCAGAAATCAAAACACGAAGGCCCGAAACCTAGGTGTAATGTTTGATCCTGAGCTATCCTTTGATTTGCAGGTGACTAAGGTAGTCCAATCCTGTTTTGTCCAGTTGAAACAACTAGCTAAGGTCAGGCCATTTCCTACTTTTTCAGACTTCGAAAAAGTCATCCATGCTTTTATCTCTTCCAGATTAGATTACTGCAATGCACTTTATTCAGGTATCAGTAAACATTCACAGAATGCAACTGATACAGAATGCAGCTGCCAGGCTACTGACCCGCCCTAAGAGAAGTGAGAACATTACCTGTCCTTGCAGCACTTCATTGGTTACCCGTAAGTTTTAGAATAGATTTTAAGATTGTATTACTTGTTTTTAAAGCTCTAAATGGTCAGGCACCTGCTTAAATCTGTAATAATATAACTCCCTACAAGCCTGGCCGCTGCTTGAGATCATCCAGCAAAACCTTATTGAAGGTTCCAAAGTCTCGCCTTATTACAAAAGGCGACCGGGCCTTTGCCATACGGGCCCCTCGGCTATGGAACTCACTGCCTGAGGACCGGACCGGGCCTTTGCCATACGGGCCCCTCGGCTATGGAACTCACTGCCTGAGGACCGGACCGGGCCTTTGCCATACGGGCCCCTCGGCTATGGAACTCACTGCCTACGGATCTCAGGCTGGCAAACTCAGTATCCTCTTTTAAATATTGGTTTATTGCACAGCCTTTTTATGAAATGTTGTATTGTGTTTGCATGTTTTTTTATTCTTATTGTATTTTTACTGCTATTATTATCTGTAAAGCACTTTGTAAACTTGTTTTTGGAAAGGTGCTATATAAATAAAGTTATTATTAAAGTTATTATTATCTTGTGTGCAGTCAGTGCACACTGCACTGCACAGCAGTGTCCTCTTGGGAGCCAGTGCCTGTGGCAACTGTTCTAAAATGTCAGACTGTGCTCACTGAGTCGGTTCATAAGCATGCAGTAAGGTGTTCTTCAGTTTGGGATGGGTCAATGGTCACAATTAATGTTCTGTTATTCTGCCATTGTGTATTCTGTCCAAAATAGTATTAGGCCAAATAGTATTCCAATACATATGAGCTAGTAACTATGGAGTGAATAGAAACCTGTAAAACCAATGCATCCCCGTAATCTACTCTACAGTGATTTACAAAAGAGCTTTCAAGACATAAAGGCATGAAACCCTTGGCTGTTTTTGTAGAACGTTTTCCTGCAGGTTAAAAACTACACAGGGCATTCAGTCAACACAAGTTACAACTGCAGCTAAATACAATTAATAATGGGTAGTATAAGGTTCAAGTGGTTAAATGGTGCGGTGACACAACAACAGTGTTCTGGAACCTGCAGTTCCTGGATCCAGTGTTAATGACTGACTAACTGTAGTGAGGGAAAGACATGTCATAGGCCTACAGTATGTTGCGTGTTGCGGGAAATTCTCCAGATAGTCAAGTTTACAAACAGTACATAAATATAATGCAACAGGTCAGAAACTCTGGTACAACTGAAAATACCCCTCTACCCCTCAAATGTAAACGCAAACAATATTCTTTTAGCCAGTGACAACACGCCCCTACTAGTGCGTGCAAATAGGGGAAAGGGAATCAACATCATGTGAGGGTGTTGGAGGTTTGTGTGTTTTTGGCTCATTTGTGTGTCTTTATAATACCACAGTTTAAGGGCAGAGTAAGAAATCATATATAATACTGTTAACATTCCATTTCACAAAATCAATGCTGATACCCAATTGTTTGCACCTCCAAGACAATGGCTGACTTGGCCGAGCCTCCATATACCTGAATGTGTGTCTCAAAGAATAGTATACATTTTCCGTATAGATGTGATATCATTTTGTTGTGCTTGTGCTCTTAAGTTATGTGTTGCTCCCCTGTTTTCCCCTAGACCACAAGTCATGCACAGGACCATTGGACCAATAGATGGTACCCATTCATGTCTGTCTGTCGTCATTGCTGTCACAACCGTATTGCTACAGTAGTAGATGAACGGATGTTGAGTAAACCTCCTTTGAGTGTCAGTAGCCCACGTAATGTACGTGTACAACATGCACCAGTGTCCATTTTTTTAAACCATTGTTGCGGTAGGCCTAGTAGTATGGTATGATGTGCACGTCATGGCAAATTTGCATGGTTGATCTGTGCAATTAAGGACCTTATGTCTCTTTCCTTATTTTTGGTGGCCACTATATTTCCACACTCACTCCAGCTCGACGGCCACTATATTTCCACACTCACTCCAGAGGGCCACTATATATTTCCACACTTACTCCAGAGGGCCACCACACTCACTCCAGAGGGCCACTAAATATTATATTGTAATGTTTGCTATTTTTTAACTGGAATCCTGAAAAGTATTATTTTTATGCAATTTTAATTTAAAATACATGAAGCAGGTGAAACTATACATATTGTCTTCGGGTGTGTAGTTTCAACGTGTTTGTTTTACTAGCTTGTCAGACTTGTCATGGACATACTGGAAAACCGACGTTTTGCTACCATCTAGTGTTCACCAGCAGACACTGCATGGGTCTGAAGATTATTTATTATGGGTGCTGTAAATCAGTGCTTCTCAAACCTTCTCATGTCAAGGACCCCCAAATAAATGTCAGGGACCCCCATCTGAACATTATGTTCTACCAGGGACCCCCATCTGAACATTATGTTGTTCCAGGGACCCCCATCTGAACATTATGTTGTACCAGGGACCCCCATCTGAACATTATGTTGTTCCAGGGACCCCCATCTGAACATTATGTTGTTCCAGGGACCCCCATCTGAACATTATGTTGTTCCAGGGACCCCCATCTGAACATTATGTTGTACCAGGGACCCCCATCTGAACATTATGTTGTAACAGGGACCCCCATCTGAACATTATGTTGTACCAGGGACCCCCATCTGAACATTATGTTGTTCCAGGGACCCCCATCTGAACATTATGTTGTACCAGGGACCCCCATCTGAACATTATGTTGTTCCAGGGACCCCCATCTGAACATTATGTTGTTCCAGGGACCCCCATCTGAACATTATGTTGTTCCAGGGACCCCCATCTGAACATTATGTTGTACCAGGGACCCCCATCTGAACATTATGTTGTTCCAGGGACCCCCATCTGAACATTATGTTGTACCAGGGACCCCCATCTGAACATTATGTTGTACCAGGGACCCCCATCTGAAAATATGTTGTACCAGCCTATAGGGACCCCCATCTGAACATATGTTGTTCCAGGGACCCCCATCTGAACATCATGTTGTACCAGGGACCCCCATCTGAACATATGTTGTACCAGGGACCCCCATCTGAACATTATGTTATACCAGGGACCCCCATCTGAACATTATGTTATACCAGGGACCCCCATCTGAAAATATGTTGTACCAGCCTATAGGGACCCCCATCTGAACATATGTTGTACCAGCCTATAGGGACCCCCATCTGAACATATGTTGTTCCAGGGACCCCCATCTGAACATCATGTTGTACCAGGGACCCTCATCTGAACATGTTGTACCAGGGACCCCCATCTGAACATTATGTTATACCAGGGACCCCCATCTGAACATTATGTTATACCAGGGACCCCCATCTGAACACCCAATGGAAAAAAGCACCCACCAAGCACATACTATAGTAGGAATATAGGAATTGAACCCTGTTCTGGTAAAACTAAGTGCCTTAGTTTTAACATTTGAACAGTTCGGCACTGGGGGGACACTGTGGGGGACACTGCTGATGGGGGGGCACTGGGAAGACATGGGGGGGGGGGGGGGTCACTGGGGGTACACTGTCTGGGGGGACACCAGGGGGACAAAAGTAGTGACCACTTTGTAGAAGCTAATGGGGATCCGAATAAAGAATAAATGCGACCTGCAGTCGCAATAATAATAATAAGAATAATATGTTCAGTCACACATTTCAAAGGACTGCAAAGTTTAAACTGATTAAGGGTGAAAATGTAAATGAAATGAAATGAAATCTATATTTACCCAGGGTATCTGGGCTAAGCTCAAGAACTTGTTTCCAGCCAGGCCCTGCTCATAGAACACATTTCATCGTAGTGGTTGATGCCTTGTTCAAGGGCATTTGTCTGGATATAATAAAGATTGATTAGGCCTATTGCTATTGATAATAGATCATTATTGATGAATCCCAGGCATTTGTCTGGATATAATAAAGATTGATTAGGCCTATTGCTATTGATAATAGATCATTATTGATGAATCCCAACCAGTCTGAAGTGAGTGGTGCAACAGCGCCCCCTGTTGGTATTCTAAACATAGGGACATTAATGCTGTTCCTTGGAGTGGCTGCACCACTCAAAAAATGATACACGAGTAAAACATTTTTATGGAATTCTTCATGGAGTGAATCACACAAATGTCTCTATCCTCAATGCATCCTTATTGCAACACACAAGATGACAACTTCCAAAAGACTCTTTGCAGGAAATTGCAACATTCACAACTTTGCTTCTATAGTGTCTAGTGAGTTGGATCCTTTACTCTAAGGTTGGAGCACGTTTCTAAACTGAGATAGAGTCATAGACGTGAATTTATGCCGTTTTTGTAGGAGAATATTAGCCGTAGCTATAGGCGGCTATGCTACTACGATCAATGTGGAGAAGAACGACAACTCGGTAAGTTTTCAAAGTTTATCTATGAATGTGTATTATATAATGTGTGTAACTATAGTCTTCAGCCTGTTTGCATTGTAAGCTGACAAAGCTGTTTGTTTCTCACGTGTAGTCTACTACAAAACCCCACCCACCTGACGTCTACGTCATTCTTTCTACACGATGTTGTGCGTCATTGGGAGGATTTTTTTTAAATACATCCCCCCACCGCCCACCCTTTTTCTCCCTCACTGTATGTTTCTTTTCCCTTTTTACCTCCTTTATGATGAATTCCTGTTCTGTTCTTTGACTACCGGTATATAGAAGTGTCTATTTGTACGTCTCTAAATGTTTTGATGAATTGAACAAGGTGGACCCTCTTGTAAACACGTGTGATGCTTAATTGGGTCGTCCACTCACAGTTAACAGTCTTTGTATTGAGTTTGTGCTTGAAATGTACTGTAATTCTGCAAAGCAAAGTTACTATATTTACCCAGGGTAACTGGACTAAGCATCAGATACTTGTTTACAGCCAGGCCCTGCTCATAGAACATTTCATGGTAGTGGTTCAATGCCTTGCTCAAGGGCACTTCAGCGGTGGTAATTTTAACGTGCCGGTCCGGGGATACGAACTGGCGACCTTCCGGTATCAAGACCGCTCCGCAAACCGTTCGGCCACCGCTGCCACTGCAAACTGTTAATACATATTTCAATCAATCAATCAATGAACATGTAGCCTACAGTATGTGGAAATGGATATCAGTTAATGTTGACCAAAATCAAGCAAAGGATATGTTTTATTATTCCACTCATGTATTGCTGAGAGCACAAGTCTAGAACAAAACTGTTCAATAAACATTAATGATCATGATGTGGTCACCTACAGCAGTGGTTCTCAAACTATTTCATGTCAAGGACCCCCAAATTGACACTTATAAGCCTGTGGACCCCCATTTGAAAAGATATGCCAGGGACCCCCATAAGAGAAGATGTTTACACCTTGTGATTCTCAACCATTTTCATTTCAAGGACCCCCAGTTTGACATGCATTACGGACCCCAATTTAATGGCATTTCTATCTCTGGGACCACCATTTATATTGTAAAATCATGTTTATGTAACTCTGAGAGTGTGCAAATGTACACCATTTGTACACTCTCAGTTACAGACCCATAAGGTTGCATTTGGTTCCTACTATCTATCATTTAGCTGAGGAGTGGGGACCCCCTGGAAGTCCTTCAAGGGGACTTTGAGAACCACTGAACAGCACTTAGCCAAAGCAGTGCATGGGGGGGGGGGGGGTCAGATTCTCAAACACATGAGTATTGAGTAACTGCTTATTTGACATGAAGTAACATCCTGTAGGCTGTAATATATTCTAGTTCTTTTATGTTTGGGCAATATTTTGTATGTTTTGAAACTTGCTTGTGAAATGTACAGGTCTCTTTTTCAACAACAACGACTTCATGGAAGTATGGACGCACGCACGCACGCACGCACGCACGCACGCGCACACACACACACACACACACACACACACACCATAATGTTTAACAAAGTGCAATGCATTACTAGCGTGTTGCAAAAATACAGTACATACATACATACAATACATACATGTATGTATAGCTACCACAGCAAGACAGCAACCCCCGATTTTTCCGTCAAACACGGTGCGAGTCGAGACAGTGAGAAAGAAGAGCGAGTAGACGTTTCCTGTGGGTGAGGGCAGGATGTGGCAGGGGGTATTCTGTCTGTGAGCGACTGAGCTTGCTTTGTGGTTTGTGTTTTACAGTTCTTAGTGTAACTGAAATGTGTGTGAAGGAACAAACATTTACATTCGGCAGCACGTGTATTCTCTCTGAGCAGCTCTCCTGTACTGATTCATTCCTGTAGTAGTGTGTGGTAGAACAGGGGTTTTTGGCTGGGGGACCCTCGGAAATGCTTTGGCCATGTCTCGCGACCACCGCCCCCCCATCCACACCCACAATACAAATTGCCAGCTACAATAACCTTATAATAATAGAGAAAATGCATCATCATAAATAAATACTGAAACCAGATATAATCAAGGAAATGTATGCATGTACTATGTAAACTCTTAATTTCCATTTTCCAGCCATTCAGTTATTTTTTGGAAAATAATCCTTGCCTTTTCTTTTTTACTATTTTGAAAAACATTTTGGAATAGTTAAAATAGCCAATCTGCATCGACACATTGTGAGCTTGTAGATTGGCTATTTTAACTACTAGACCTGTACGTGCCCGTCGGCCACCGGCCTACTTGAGAACGATGCATCTTTGGAACCTAAATAATATCTGTTGTCAACATGTCAATAACACCCGTTTTAACTGTCTGTCTGTGTCCCACGTGGAGATCTCTGTTGTATCTGCCTGTGTCTGAAGAGGGCAAACTGAAGAGTGGACTGGTTAAGTAATCAATTGTCAGGTGTGGGGTTGCCATGGCAATCAATTGGCTGAGGCAGAGGCTGGAAATTGCACAGGTGAGGGGATTTAGGCTGATTAGGCCCACTGGCAGAGCCTGAGCAGAGCCTTTTGTGGTGGTTCTGGAGAACCGTGGGTCCGACCGACTCGATACCGGGGGTGTGGAACGCGTGTGTCGAATTAGAAGTCGTGGGGCAAACGGTTGTCGAGTTACGTGCATTACAACCGTACACACACACACACACACGCAGACACACCGAGACGTGGCGCATTTATAGTAGGATTCAAAAATGTTTTTCAAAATAGTCAAAAAAGGCAAGGTAGTTTAGGCATAAGGGGTTTAGCATGGAAGAAAATATAGCTATAAGAGTCAGTTAAGAGTGAGACTGTGTGGTACAGTGGTAGGCTGGTAGCACGATCTAAGATGATATCTCACCACATACAGTAGTAATACTCACCAAAACCCACCGAAACTCAAATGGAGTCATTGAGTGTCACACACACACACACACACACACACACACACACACACACACACACACACACACACACACACACACACACACACACACACACACACACACACACACACACACACACACACACACACACAAATAATGAATATGAATGCCCCAATTTCTTTACAGAACAAATCTTGAAGGCCCCATGGCCTTTCTCTATACAGCACCACAACATGTTCAATGGCAGAGTGCGGACAATATCTCAAAATGGGCAGATGGCCATGAAATATGTTGAGCTCATTCATGTTCGCCGGAATATTCACTCCAAAGACTCCAATTTGAGTGAGCCCACTTCATCTTCTTGTTCCATGTTCCACCCTCTCAAGCCAAACTGTCTTTTCACACAGTGTGCTTTTTAGACTAGTCTTGTTTTGTATGACTCTTCTGATGTGTTCGCAGCTAGACTCTCACTTGGCAGAGCTTTTGTTTACATTGGTTGATCTGTGTGTCTCTCTCAGGCCCTCCTGCCTGCATGTTAGGGAGGTTTCCTCTCCTACTGTGACTGTCGAGGAAACGCTCGCATCCTTCCTCACTCTTGCTTTCGATCTCCACAGTGCTGGTGTCTCAGCTGCCTTTTCCTTGAGGTGAGTTTTATTTCTTCTATTTTCAGAAGTTCTGTAAGTGCCTCTGTGAAAGAAGTGTTCCTCAAACTGAGATATATATATATATATATATATATATATATATATATATATACTGTATTTAAACTCTGACTTGAACGACAGATCTGATCTTGAATGTCTTTCAGTGTTTTCCAAGCTTTATTTTTATTCCCACCTCACAAAAAACAGACTTCCTATTTTTGGCCACTACACAATGTTTTATACTTTGTGTAAAGTAAAGGTCCTTCAACAGACATCGGTCACAACCCATTGTCTGAGAAACACTGCTCCAGAATACACAACTGTCCTCTACAATGCTACTACAGAAAACCATCAACAATAAGCCTTGTCATCTGAATTAAAACCTTTTTTGAATCTACACTATGCATGTTGAACATTCTGTAGATTTTCTGTGTAGACGTGGAAGTGTGCGCAGCGAGTGAGTAGTGGCATGCTGAGGTTGACGGTTGACTTGTGTGACCATGAGTAAGGAAATGTAATATAGTCAGGACCTGAGTCACCTTTGAACTGTTCTACTTGCAGGAGTAGACTAGCCGACTTTAGTAGGGATTTTCAGACAACAAAGAATAGGCATTACATTCTAACGGTTATTATTCATTCAGCTGTTGATATAGACTGTAGCCATATACACAACCTACTCACTACTCGCCGTAGGCTTATCTTTTCTTGGGCAGTACAGTTTCCATACCAGGCCATAACACCTTCAACTAAGCTGTTGTAGTACAGCCTGAGTGTGCAGTGTCCTACTTAAAACTCTTCAGGTGGCGGAGCTAGTACAGTCGCGGGCCTCGCGGCTGAGCCTTTTTCCTCCCATGCGTGATGTGTGTCTCCCATTTGAGCTCCTCCTCAATGTGTACTCGGAGGAACTTGAACTCGCTGACCCTCTCTCCGCTGCCTCCTGAAGTCCACGATCACTTCCTTGGTCTTGTCGACGTTGAGGGCGAGGTTGTTCTCCCGGCACCAAAGTGCTAGTGAGTTCATCTCGTCTGAATAATCAGACTCGTCGTCGTTGATGAGCGTGTTGTCGGCCGAGTACGTTATGATGGTGTTGGAGACTTGGAGTCATGTGTGGCTGTGCAGTCATATGCGTACAGGGAGTAGAGGAGAGGGCTCAGCACGCATCCCTGTGGTGCTCCAGTGTTGAGGGTCACCTGACCCCAACCTAGTGCCACAGTCCCACCTATTATTCCCTGGAAACATAAAATGCTTAACAGAATGCTGAGACAAACACCCCCAACAGGCCTGAATTAAACAGAGTAGAGTAGACTATAGGCATAGGTGGATTTACCATTGGGCTAGGGTGGGCTGCAGCCCGGGGGCCCCCTATTGGTTGTTTTTTTAATAATTTGAAATTGTAAAGTATTGCAATCCAATTCAAGTGAGATGTATGTTTAGTTATTGCATTTTTAGTATTATGGTTAACACATTGAGAGCTTCTGTTCTGCTGTCTGCACTGCAGACAGTGACACTGTGTTGTGGGGTAGCTGTGGAAACCCCTGCCAATGTCCACTAGTTGTCTTTTCTGCCTGCCTGCCTTTCTCTTTTGGGGGGGCTGGGTACCCCAAAATTACAGCGAAATTAAAACAAAATACAACAGGTCAGTACAAATACATATACATTTGTTAAATGCATTAAAAAAACCGTATGAAGAGTATAAAGGGTAGGCTATAAAATACATGTCCACAAAAACAGCATAATAAAACCCAGGACAAAAACAAGACAGCACAAAAATGACTTACAGAGATTTTTTTCCAAGAGATTTAGGCTATGGGTTTAAAATAGTTTTTTCATATATTCAACAGATCAGGGGGAGGGGGAAATAAGTCCAGGCCAAGTAGGCTGCTAGACGTGAAGCTCTACCCAGGGCCACCATCATAGAAAGGGTCTTAGATCGAATTCCATGTTGAGGCCGTTAGGGGCTAAAGTATTCAAAAAGTGAATCCAAAATGCTTTTCTTTTTAATAGTGATTTATCAAAGTCTTCTCCTCTTCTGGGGACAGGCAGCTTCCCAATGCATATAAGTCACATCTGCTGAAAATGGTTTCATCCAGTGTGAAATATGTTTAGTTTAAACTTTAAAGCTGTGCTCCACACAGCTTTATGGGGAACCTTCACCACCGCCCTTTTGTTTTTTTCTTTCACATTCCTTTTTGAAGCTCATCAGTGTTACATAACTTCCCATAATCAGAGCGGGCTGAACTGCTCGTTGCTCTTTGCTGTTTAGTCTTCATGTGCTTTGTAGAACCTTCTCAGTTCTCACCATCCATCATAATTCAAAGGCTAAGCTGATAGCTAGCTGGCATCAAGACTCCTCAACAGGGTTAGGGTCAGACTACACTATCTGAGATAATGATTATTGAGTATTATTTGAGTTATGGCACTCAGAGTTGAGTTGAATGAGTTCCATCATCTATATTAAAATATTCCCACAATACATTTTTCCCCCATCACAAAATGCTAATATCGCTTAACCGCCACTACATACAATGCAATTCTAGTGCGGTCTACATAACATGCTATAAGTCTGTATCAAATGCTATCTAAGTCTACAAAAAGTGCTATCTAAGGGGGTAGGGTAAGTGCTACGGGCCACGATGGAGTCTGAAAAGGTGGGTTTTCAGACTACGGCGGAAGATTGGGAGTGAGGCTGCAGTTCTGATTGTAATGGGAAGTGCATTCCATAGTTTTGGAGCCAGAAGGGAGAAGAGTTTGGGACGTATGAAGCGTTGTCCCAGGGTTTTTAGTGAGGGTATATCCAGCTTCCCTGCGTTGGCTGATCTGAGTGCGCGGGAGGAAATCAATGAAAACAATCAATTTGAAATTTTTGTGGCATTGTATAGGAGAACAAATTTAAACCCTTGTTCGTGCACACTGCTGTCATCATAATTATATCACAGATCTCACTATACAAACAAACCTGAAAACAAACAAACAAACACACACACACACACACACACACACACACACACACACACACACACACACACACACACACACACACCTTTGTGTGCTCATTTGGTTCGTAGAGCATACATCCATTCAAAACTTTAGCATCTCTTTAGCATCATCCCTCTATCTCCTATCTTTAGATGATTATTCTGCCTTGTTGCTGAATCACGGTTGGTGTTTGCTCGTTCAGGCCAGGGTGACTCAACAGGATGCCAGTTTAGAATGTGTCAAATCACTGTAAGGACTCCTTCACATCAAATCAGTGTCGATGAGTTCTCACCTTCAGAGCATACTGTCACATTCTGTCACAGCTGCAATTAATGGTAACTTTGTTTCACTATGTAGTATGTAACCTCTACTACTGAATATATTTTAATGAATGTGTCTGAAGTATTTTCTGGTTTCACTAGCCTACTATTGTCAAAATATATGCAATTGTGGTAATGTAAGGTGGTGTTTGTAAAGAGTGTCAAACTGGCATAATGTTATCTTGCAGATTTGTTTAGATTCTTCTTCTGTTCAGTGTTGAGGTTTTACACTACAGTACATATGGCCTCTTTACTGCACGGTTTCACAACAGCCACCCTAAAACAGATGGGCAAAGTTCATCTGACTGAACTGGCAAACATATCACTCATCGCATAATGGACACGGACGGAAACATCCACTGTCCCCTGGTAGATTCATGTAGTGTCAGCAAACATTGTGCAACATGTGTTCCCTTTTAAAAGTCCTGTTTCCCCATAACTGGTAGCCGTTTTCTGGTAGCATGTCAGCATTTTCGGTGAGAAAGCCTTGGATTTAGGGTCCCTCCCTTCCTCCCTGGGGTTCAGCAATGGCATTGAGTCAATTCACTTTAAATATACTTTCGAACATGAAGAACATGTGACAAAAAAAAGTTACAAGTTCAAGTCCCTTAGCCTAGACCACAATGGGAAAGACAGGGCAGATGCACTCTCCCCTTTAATTCCCCCGAGCTGCCCTCAAGAAACATATGCCTAATTATCTGCTTCGTTGGAGGCATGGAGTGGACAAGAGTAGACATGCATTACAGAAGCAGTCTCTGTGCATGCATGCGTCAGCGGCAGCTCCAGAAAATTGTGACTGGGGGGGGGGGACGACGACTATAGATATGATCTATAGATATGATCTATAGTCTATCCCAATTTAGAGCGGGGGCTAATGAATGTTGGTTTACATAGAAGTCAGTCAATTGGGTTTGTGGGGAGGGGGGGCTTAGTGGGGGCTAAGAAAAAAGCTTTATTGAAACGTATCAGTTGATACATCAGCATGCATGGTAAAACAGACTACTATGGAACCTGTGAGACGTGCAGGTTTACTGCTAATGAACCCGGTGTGCCGCCCTTCATATCAGTCAAAAACACAATCAGGAATGGAGAGGGAGAATACCTGAAAAGCCCTTCCCTGACTCACTCAGCCAGTTCAGTTGAACTCTGACTTCCAAACGTCACTGACTCCCACGTCTCAGCCCGTATACACCAGAGCCTGGAAAATCTACTTCACACACTCTCCTCACTGTGCCTGGGCCTGTCCCTGGGTGTTTTACTACTGTATACTGTATTACTGATTCCAAACCTCTCACAACAACATCCAGACTGTCAGGACTGAAAGACGTCTGCATGTCAGTTTAAACTTTGCCTCACAGGAAGAAAGGTTTGTTCAATCTAACCTGTCAGTGCCTTAAGGGTACGTCTTTGTCATATGACAGAATAAACTTAATCTTAACATTGTCTTGTTGTGGCATAGAGACTTGAAACTATATTATTTGAATGGTGCTCTCTCTCTCTCTCTCTTGGTTTCCATCGCAATGATCGCATGTGATTGCATTTGCAAATGCGTTCTGGTAAAGGTCTCTACCGATTATACAGTAGCTCTCGCCACAGAAACCCTAACTAAAGCTATCTATACTATCTACCCTAAAAGAATAATGAATGAAAAGAAGAAACGTGATACAGCCTATGGTAAGAGTACCGTAATGTGTTATTGACATGCTGTGCGGTAGCTATTCAAATCTAGAAAATAAATTACAAGTGAAAGCCCACAAATTGGCATTAAAATTTATGCATACTTGAGTAAATGTACTTCCACCACCGCGTGCAACAGACTGTTCTGATAAGAAATTAGGTCAGCAACTTTACAGCTCACTCAACTAGTGATCATCTGCTGTTTGCCATGTATTCTGTGCGTCAGAATAAATGACACACAGTGAGTAGGACATTTAGGGACAGCCAGGGTGACAGAAAAACATCATGGATCACAAGCATCTCAACAAGTCCAGTCCTCCCATCCCTGTCCTCTGAACGTTACAGTGATCATTCATACATTTACCGGCAACGCTGAGTGGGAGTGTCTTCTAGTAGGGCTACAGTACGTCAGTCTGTGTGGTTCCCTGTTGGGCCTCACGCAATGACGCAATCCCTATGCTGTGGTTAGTGAGAGTTCAGGATCACTTCAGCAATGGAGGAATGAATGCATGTGATGTGGCCTGTTAACTGCATTTCGGGACGTTATAGTATCTTGTCAGGTAAGGGGCCAGACATTAGGCCTATATGTACCTTCTCATTGTGTGTTTGTTTACCTGTTCTTCCAGACAGTAAACTGTTAGTCTTTTATTCTAATTGTTTACTTATCTTTAAAATATGATGTTGTAACTCTATGTTGTAAAGGACTGTGTTTGTTTACCTCTCTTTCAGTCATGGGCGTGAGTCAGATACTGGCAGCTGTTCTCTTTCTCCTGTGTCTGGTTGGAGGATCCTCGGCTTTAGGAGGTGAGTTTTACAAGTAATCAAATCGACAGAATGGAGAGATTTAAGGGACAAAATACAGGGAAAGTAGATTATTATAAAACACAGGGAAAGAGACAGATTTTCTGGTTTCACTAGTCCACTATTGTCAAAATATATGCAATATGTGAGTCTGTCAAACTGGCATAATATTATCTTGCCGATTTGTTTAGATTCTGTTCAGTTTTGAGATTTTAAAGCCGTGTACTTAACCGGTATGGCCTCTTTAAAGGTTTGTTTTTATATATGTTTTATGGAGGGACAGACAGTAGGCTGACAGGAAATGGGGAGAGAGATGGGGGGGTGACATGCAGTAAAGGCCAGCGGGATCGGGAGTCGAACCCGCGGCACACTGCCAGACTGGATTACCAGCCAAGGTGCCTGGACCGCTGAGCCACGGCCCAGGCCCGGTATGGCCTCTTTACAGTAAACTACTACCTAGTTAATTGTGTGTATGTATCTAGAATTCTACAAAGGTTTGGTTGATGATGAAGCACGGACTGAGGCATCAGACTGAGGTGTTTAGTAAAATGCCTTTTCACTAGAATGCCCTTGTGGGCATCAGACTGAGTGTTTAGTAAAATGCCTTCTCCCTCTGATGTTGTGAGCGATAAATGCATGTCTGGCCCCCACTAAGCAATAGTCAGCAATTAGATGTCCGTCTAAAATGTGTTTATACCTGGTCTAAAAATGTACGTTTTTTTAGCGGTCTAAGCCTAACTTAGACATTGATTAGCAGTTTTTGTAAACGTCTATATAGATAGACGTTGAAACGACCTTGTTTCAACGTCTGATCTAAGCCTAGACCGCTAAAAAACTTTCATTTTTAGACCATTTATGGCCCTTTTTTCAACAGCCATTTAGACGTCAAAAAGAAAATCAACCAGGTGCTCGATGGAGGTGCAACACATAATAATGTAAAGTAGGGCTGGTGCTTCGAAGATCAGTGGGACTGGAATACTAAAGACAAGGCGGCGATCCGAGCACTCAAAAGGTTAATAAAAATCACACCCGTGTGAACTGAGTGGTGTAAGGTCTTATATAGACTGATCAGCTGTGGTCTGACGCAATGTCTGACGTAATGAAATCACACCTGTGTGAACTGGGTGACCATAGCAACCATGCTCATTTTTGAGTGGTGTAAACCACTCCTACAACTGGCTTTGTTAGTCTGTCTGTCTGTCTGTCTTCAAAAAATGAGCACGGTTGCTATGGTCACCCAGTTCACACAGGTGTGATTTCATTACGTCAGACATTACGTCAGACCACAGCTGATCAGTCTATATAAGACCTTACACCACTCAGTTCACACGGGTGTGATTTATTTTTGGTACGGACAGACACGTAAACTAACAAAGCCAGTTGTAGGAGTGGTTTACACCACTCAAAAATGAGGAGTGGGTGGATAAAAATAGATGTACTTTATTTATAAAGGTTAAAAGAGGCTGACATGTTTCGGAGTCTTCATCAGGGCAAGTAGGCCCTGATGAACACTCGTTTAGAGTCATGAAAACATTTTCATGAAGAATTACTGTACCAGTTAAAACAGCAGAGCTCTTCTCTAAACCCTTGCGTCTATATATGTCTTCCTATTTTCTTCAGAGAACTGTACCGACTACAGGCTGCAGTTTGAACGGGTGTTTTCCGTTCCTGGGGACGTGGCCATGCTGAACAGCACACTAGTATCCCCAGGCGTCTTCGACTTCGGCGTCGTCCCGTACAATGTCACCTGGTACCACCTGCTATCGGGCAGAGAACTGGGCAACGAGACTGGACGCATTCTGGTGCGCGCGGAGACACTGTGGTTCCTCAATGTGACCATGGAGGATGCTGGAGACTATGTGTGCATTGTGAGGTACTATACAGTCTCATTGTGGAGCGAGAGGGTGTCTGTATATTGTGCAATTTATACTCTGTTGTACAACGGCGTTGCATGCCGAAAATAGCATATCTACTGTACAAGCTCACTGATCACTTGGGAATGAAAATTAGTAAATTGGGGAGAAGAGACACACACACACACACACACACACACACACACACACACACACACACACACACACACAGTTTGTCCAAAATCGCATCAGTGCTCTGAAACAGTAAACATTTGCAGTACAGGCTAACTAATACAAAATAAAAACACACAAATAAAGACATTTCTAAATTATATTTTTCTGTAATATGCTCTGATAACAAAGTTTTAATATCAGGACATAGATTGATACCGATATATCTGTGATAGGCCAATACAGTATATCAGTCTAGCTCTATAAAAGAACAATACAAAATGTCGACTTCTAAGACCAGTGAATTTGATAATCATACCAACTATCAAGGCATCACTGAAAGTCGCAGAACAATAATTCTTTCTCTTTTGTTTTTCAACAGCACTCCTTCTCAGTGCTACAGACAGGACACAAAGCTGGTCCTAGACGAGCCTGTCCCTGGACATTGCGGTAGACCGCTGACTACTACCCAAACACTCACCAGTGATGTGAACGACATCTTGTCCTGCCCTCTGAAAGACATCACAGACAAACTGGAGAGTTACTCCCTTGATTACTCCCTCAAATGGTACAAGGTGAGTTGTGGCATGTCGATGGTGAAATGCATTTTAGATAATTAGCTGACACTTTTATCCATAAATGGTAAATGGTAAATGGTGCATTTATATAGCGCCTTTATCCAAGGCGCTTTACATAGATTGTGCATTACATTCACACACACATTCACACACTGATGGCAGCGGAAACCATGCAAGGCACCAACTAGCACATCAGGAGCAATTAGGAGTTCAGTGTCTTGCTCAAGGACACTTCGACACTAACTCTGGGGGAGCCCGGGTTCGAACTGGCAACCTTGCGGTTACCATCCAGCCACTCTACCCCTGAGCCACCGCCGTCCTATTACAACTGAACCTGGAATGGCTTAGGGTTGACGACCGAGTACAGCATCTTGCAATGGGTCGTCTGGTCCACAAGATTCGCTACACCACCAAGATACCCATGTACCTGTCTAAATACTTCCTTAGGTTCGCTCCTATGCCACCAAAATGTGGAACGCCCTCCCAACAGCCATTAAGACATGCGAATTCCTTGGCACTACTTGGTTGTTGTATGTAACGTGCACTGGACATTTTGCACGACATATATAAACACATTAGTCCTGTGTAAAAGGACAATTTTTTTTTTTGTGGCTTTCGCCTTTATTTTATATTTTTTATGGAGGGACAGACAGTAGGCTGACAGAAAATGGGGAGAGAGATGGGGGGATGACATGCAGTAAAGGCCGTCGGGATCGGGAGTCGAACCCGCGGCACACTGCCAGACTGGATTACCAGCCAAGGTGCCTGGACCGCTGAGCCACGGCCCAGGCCGGCAAACGGCACTTTAACAAGACTTTAACTAGATGGCTGTCCTGTCTCCTTCAGTGTCACACTGTAAAACTCCAATATGCTATTAGGCCTACAACCTGTGTTACAGTATGTGTTAATTGCTTCGGTTTCATTTTCAGAACTGTACAGCCATAAAGGATGGAGATGGAAAGTTCACCTACCGTGATGTGACCATGCTCAAGCTGAGAGGAGTGGAACCTCAGGACAGTGACTCCTACACGTGCACTCTGACCTTTAACCTCACAGGGTTCACAGTCTCCATCTCGGAGACCATTTTTGCCTCGGTTAAAGGTGAGTAAATAGTCCACCCCTCCAAACACGTATTAGAAACATTTAAATACAATTTGAAAATAATTAAAGTTAAGATAATAGGGGAAACAAAGGTGGGGTTAGGAAATGACTCAAAAGCCTCAATAATAGGCACGACAAATGGAAAAGTATTCAGCTTTGATTTAAAATAAAATATAAGCCATAAGCCATTATGCCATCTCCCTCAAGTCAGATTCAAGAGGAGCAGCAACCATCTGTCCATACTGTATAGTGCAGACAAATCAAACAATGAAGACAGTCAAATTAATCACATTTGCTCTTTTACTTTCAGAGGAGTATGAATTACCTCCCGAAATCCATGACCCAACCAGTTTCGGGGAGGTTATCAAGGCCCAATGGGGTGAGTAAAAAATTAAAAAGTAAAACATCCAAAATAGAAATAGATAGAAATAAAAATGAATAAACATAAAGCAACAATTATTGTTGTACCGTGGAATGGAAAATGCACAATGTAACTTGCACGGTGCATGTTATGTAAGGGATAATGAATGGCTAGGTGGTCATTGTTGATCACTGAACAGGGTGATTTATCTATAAACAATGACCACCTGCCATTCATTATCCCGCTTATTACACGGCTACTTAATACATTAATTAAAATTGACCCAAAAGTTACAACAAAAAGAAGTATTGCCTTGCTTTAAGTGTAATGAAAGTATTCCAAAGTCTTCCGAGCCTTTGATTAGGCAGCGGGCTGTAATAGAGCGGAGTGGTCTGTTATCCAGAAAGCTGAATTCAGCGATTGACAAATCAGAATCAAGCATTCAACCAAGCTGTGTAATAATAATATTGATCTCTTTCCGTGCGCGTGTGTTTGTCTAGGCTCCAGCTTCACTAAGCGCTGTTGGGTGTTCGTGCCTTGTGTGGGGAGGTCCTATGGTGATGTTTACTGGTTTACCAGCGAAGACAAAAACGGCTACACTGCAGTCTCAGAAGAGCCCTCTGAACGCATTTACATGGAATCACAAAGGTTTGTAGTACTGTAGTGTGACTTTATGCTCCTCTTTGAGACGCACATACAGCGGCCATTCTATTCCGCTTTGCATTTTAGAAACGAGGCATACATAATTAGCCTGGCTAATAAGCCAGACCGAATCAGCCGTTGGCAAAAAAAAGAATTGCCTAGAGGCTCAATTGTACGCCCATTTCCTACACCAGAGAACTGGTGTGGCCAATCGGGACACGATATGCAATATGGGCGGGCTTTGGTACAGTGACTTCAATGCTTGAAACCTTTGACTGACAGTAGCTCTGACCAATTGCGTCAAAGAGAAAATGTTTGAAACCGCCCCCCGGGAAACAAGATCCATACACAGCATCTCCAGACTCAAATACCACACGACAGTGTGATTTGAGGCTGGCTTATTGCCAGGCTAATACATAATATCCATGTAAGAACAAATTATTTTTCTTTTCCTCTCCTGTTCACAATGCTCTCCTCTCCTACATTAGTTCAACCAGAGAAGAGAGTCCAAGGAAAGGTGTGTGGTTGGAGCGCCTGTTGAAGTTCTCCCACCTGACAGAGCAGGACTTCTACAAGAACTACACCTGCTTTGCCTGCAATGACAGAGGCTGTCCCCACAGTCAATTCACTCTGCTGCCAACAGGTACACAATGACAGAGGCTGTCCCCATAGTCAATTCACTCTGCTACCAGCAGGTACACAATGACAGAGGCTGTCCCCATAGTCAATTCACTCTGCTGCCTGCAGGTACACAATGACAGAGGCTGTCCCCATAGTCAATTCACTCTGCTGCCAACAGGTACACAATGACAGAGGCTGTCCCCATAGTCAATTCACTCTGCTACCAGCAGGTACACAATGACAGAGGCTGTCCCCATAGTCAATTCACTCTGCTGCCTGCAGGTACACAATGACAGAGGATGTCCCCATAGTCAATTCACTCTGCTACCAGCAGGTACACAATGACAGAGGCTGTCCCCATAGTCAATTCACTCTGCTGCCTGCAGGTACACAATGACAGAGGCTGTCCCCATAGTCAATTCACTCTGCTACCAGCAGGTACACAATGACAGAGGCTGTCCCCATAGTCAATTCACTCTGCTGCCTGCAGGTACACAATGACAGAGGCTGTCCCCATAGTCAATTCACTCTGCTACCAGCAGGTACACAATGACAGAGGCTGTCCCCATAGTCAATTCACTCTGCTACCAGCAGGTACACAATGACAGAGGCTGTCCCCATAGTCAATTCACTCTGCTTCCAGCAGGTACACAATGACAGAGGCTGTCCCCATAGTCAATTCACTCTGCTACCAGCAGGTACACAATGACAGAGGCTGTCCCCATAGTCAATTCACTCTGCTTCCAGCAGGTACACAATGACAGAGGCTGTCCCCATAGTCAATTCACTCTGCTACCAGCAGGTACACAATGACAGAGGCTGTCCCCATAGTCAATTCACTCTGCTGCCAACAGGTACACAATGACAGAGGCTGTCCCCATAGTCAGTTCACTCTGCTGCCAACAGGTACACAATGACAGAGGCTGTCCCCATAGTCAATTCACTCTGCTACCAGCAGGTACACAATGACAGAGGCTGTCCCCATAGTCAATTCACTCTGCTGCCTGCAGGTACACAATGACAGAGGCTGTCCCCATAGTCAATTCACTCTGCTGCCAACAGGTACACAATGACAGAGGCTGTCCCCATAGTCAATTCACTCTGCTACCAGCAGGTACACAATGACAGAGGCTGTCCCCATAGTCAATTCACTCTGCTGCCTGCAGGTACACAATGACAGAGGATGTCCCCATAGTCAATTCACTCTGCTACCAGCAGGTACACAATGACAGAGGCTGTCCCCATAGTCAATTCACTCTGCTGCCTGCAGGTACACAATGACAGAGGCTGTCCCCATAGTCAATTCACTCTGCTACCAGCAGGTACACAATGACAGAGGCTGTCCCCATAGTCAATTCACTCTGCTACCAGCAGGTACACAATGACAGAGGCTGTCCCCATAGTCAATTCACTCTGCTTCCAGCAGGTACACAATGACAGAGGCTGTCCCCATAGTCAATTCACTCTGCTACCAGCAGGTACACAATGACAGAGGCTGTCCCCATAGTCAATTCACTCTGCTGCCAACAGGTACACAATGACAGAGGCTGTCCCCATAGTCAGTTCACTCTGCTGCCAACAGGTACACAATGACAGAGGCTGTCCCCATAGTCAATTCACTCTGCTACCAGCAGGTACACAATGACAGAGGCTGTCCCCATAGTCAATTCACTCTGCTGCCTGCAGGTACACAATGACAGAGGCTGTCCCCATAGTCAATTCACTCTGCTGCCAGCAGGTACACAATGACAGAGGCTGTCCCCATAGTCAATTCACTCTGCTGCCAACAGGTACACAATGACAGAGGCTGTCCCCATAGTCAATTCACTCTGCTACCTGCAGGTACACAATGACAGAGGCTGTCCCCATAGTCAGTTCACTCTGCTACCAGCAGGTACACAATGACAGAGGCTGTCCCCATAGTCAATTCACTCTGCTACCTGCAGGTACACAATGACAGAGGCTGTCCCCATAGTCAATTCACTCTGCTGCCAACAGGTACAAACCAATGAACAAAGCAAAGCAAAGCAAAGTTCTTTGTTTACCCAGGGAAGTGGACTAAGCTCGAGATGCTTGTTTACAGCCACACCCTGCTCATAGAACATTTCATGGTAGGGGTTCAATGCCTTGCTCAAGGGCACTTCAGCGGTGGTAATTTTAACGTGCCGGTCCGGGGATTCGAACTGGCGACCTTCCGGTATCAAGACCGCTCCGCAAACCGTTCGGCCACCGCTGCCCCAACCAGTGGCTACAGTGGTGCACACTGTATGTGTACTGTATGTTTGATAGACATTTTTATTTTGCATATAATATGAGACACTCGATACAAATGCTGATCTGTAGGCTACAGAAGAGTTTGTACAAGAGGCTATTAATAGTAAGTGACTGAGAAGTCAGCACGAGGAGGAAACAGAAGTAGTTGAAGTATGAAGAAAGAACAGGATGGAATTGGCAGACCACTTGACATTTTTCACTGCACCTTCACATCTGGTCAATCACAGTAGAATACGGGCGGGTATTTCCGGTCTGTACTTTTCGGGAGGTTACAGAAAAAAAACCTTGAAACCATTTTAAGGGGGAAGCAGATTGCAGGCAATATGCTATGCTTTCCTAACTGCTGTTCTGAGGAAGCGTGCAGGGGAAGGCCATCATGTCTGTTTTAAATTCTCACCACTAACATCCTTCTCTTGTGCACATGAGCCTTGGTGATATTGTATGGGTATGTTCTATTTTCCCTCCTCAGATCCCACCATACTGCTGCCCATTGGATTGGTGCTGGGAGGTGTCACTGTCCTCTTCGTCAGCACTGTTGTCTTCTACTACATTTTCAAGATCGACATTGTGCTGTCGTTCAGAAGGGCTTTCCCTGTTTTCTACAAGAACACAGGTAAGAGTTCACAGTGCTGTTTAATCAAAATGAAGTGCTTGTGTACACGCACACGCACATGCACACACACACACACACACACACATGTTTATACTCTGTTGTACAACGGCGTTGCATGCTGAAAATAGCATATCTACTGTACAAGCGCACTGATCACTTGGAAATGAAAATGAGTAAATTGGGGAGAAGAGACACACACACACACACACACACACACACACACACACACACACACACACACACTGCAAAACACTGAAGATATTGACAGGACATAGAGTACACAGAGTGCAGTTGCTCACATTTTGATGTGGTCGAACACATCCAAATCCTGATGCATACTGTATTAGCCTGGCTAATAAGCCAGACTCAAATCCCACTGTCGTGTGGTATTTGAGTCTGGAGATGCTGTGTATGGATCTTGTTTCCCGGGGGGCGGGTTCAAACATTTTCTCTTTGACGCAATTGGTCAGAGCTACTGTCAGTCAAAGGTCTCAAGCATTGAACATCACTGTACCAAAGCCCACCCATATTGCATACCGTGTCCCGATTGGCCACACCAGTTCTCTGGTGTAGGAAATGGGCGTACAATTGAGCCTCTCCAGACCGTAATCCGCCGGCAGGCAATTTGTTTTTGCCAACGGCTGATTCGGTCTGGCTTATTAGCCAGGCTAATACTGTATAGCTCATGGCTAACTATATTGCACTTTAGATTAAACCTGTACCATATTCCGTGTTCTCTGTTAGAGTCTGACGGTAAACGCTACGACGCCTACATAGCGTACCCACGGGGCTTTGGGACTGGAGCCAGTGGAGAAGTGGAGATGTTTGCTCTCCACACACTGCCTCAGGTGTTGGAGAGGACCTGGGGCTACAAGCTGTTTATAGCCGGCCGTGACAGCCTGCCTGGACAAGGTACGCTATCTTACGGAAACAAAAGTACAACTGCACAAAGTCGCTGAATGTTGAATGAACGCACTATCCAGTCGGCTACTAGCGTGTTCCCACACAAAGTATCTTCTGTCTCTAATTCTCTCCTCTATCGCTTTCCTTTCCGTCTCCAGCCATTGTGGACTCGGTGGAGGAAAACATCCAGGCCAGTCGCTGCCTCCTCCTGCTCTACACCGCCTCCACCTTCAACAGCAGTGACAGCAGTGACAATAACAACCAGTGTTCCAGTAGTGACGTTAAATGTAATATGTCTGACAGCAGTAGCCACAAGGATCACAGTGACAGTCACAGTGGTCATAGCAGTTACCACAACATAAACATCAGTGACAACTGTACCAGTTCAGATACATCCTGCACCGATGGAGACATTCCAGGACCTGGCCAGCAGTTTGAACACGACACCGCCATGTACAGAGCACTGATGGAGGGATCCCTGAAGGTCAATATTGTCTGTCTGTCTGTCTATTTGTCTCTCTCTCTCTGTACAATGAATGTAATGTCTAAATCATTATTGCTCACTGTGCATAATTTCCTGTTTCCTCCCTTGTTTTCTCATTCTGCAGGTGGTCTTGGTGGAGATGGAAGAGGTCAGCCCGGCCCAGCTAGCCCTCTTCCCGGAGTCGGTGCGTCACCTGCGGAAGAAACAGGGAGCTGTGTGCTGGTGGAAGAACCAGAAGACTTCGAGAGGCTGGGGGACACGTTTGCGGGAGAGACTTGGAGCCGATGAGGAGAAAGGCGGACAGGAGGCTTCATCCTTGCCTCTGTCGTCGTCCTCCAGATTTTGGAAGGAGGTTAGGTACCACATGCCTGTGAGGGGTAAAAGAGCCGTTCGTCCAGAGAATATGTCACTGTTGGCCTTGTGATGGGGGTCCTACCAATTTTAACTGGATGGACAGTGCTTTACCATGAAAATGAATGAAGTCATGTCTGTGGGTAAGGTTGTTTCAGCTGACGGCAGCCGTTTTCCAGACAAATATTTGAGATTGGAATTGAACCTCCTTAGACACAAATAGATCAAGATGGGGAGATGTGTCTGCGACCGAGAAGAAAGGGGACGAATGACTTGCTCAAAGGCAAAACTGAGGAAATTCACATCTGACCACACAATGTAATGCCTGGTTTTGTTGGAGGTGGAATCCAAACTAGCAACCTTTTAGTCGTATGTAAACTACACTGGAATTGAATGGATTCATTATAAGCAAAAAGGAGCAGAAATCACTGAATCACTGAACTGCAATAATGTAAATATGTGAAATGACTTGTAAGTATGTAGAATATTCTTTTTGCGGCTTTCGCCTTTATTTTATATTTTTTATAGAGGGACAGACAGTAGGCTGACTGCCGCTGACAGGAAATGGGGGAGAGAGATTGGGGAGTGACATGCAGCAAAGGCCGTCGGGATCGGGAGTCGAACCCGCGGCACACTGCCAGACTCGGACTTCAGGTTTGCAGGTTTTATTCACTGACTAGACTTTGCTAATTCCACTGCTTTGCTACTGAAAAGAAGTATCCATCTATTCAGGGAATCTGAATAGAACTAACAGGTAACACCTTACTCGGGGACGTGCAGAGAGTGTCGGAGAGGCGGGGGCTGAAATCCCGTAAGAGGGCACTTTTGGACAAAAATAGCAGATCTACAAGCTCACAACGCGTCGCGATGCGTTGAGAGCTTGTAGATCAGCTATTTTCGGGGCGTAACCCAGCACTCTTTTGCTAGTAGAGATGCGGTGTATACGATCCGTCTAAACAAATTTGTTCAACGCAAAATGCTGTGTTCAAGACTTCGGGAAAGACTTCGGGAAAGAAATCAATTCTCCAGAATGCTGCCTTCCGGCATGGCATGGAAAGGAGAGGACTGAGGAGGGCATTTGCATTTCTTTCACCATGTAGTAAATGCTGCATTCGTGGTCTAGAAAGGGTAGTTGTTTTACAGATGGGTAAAAGGGCAGGGGCTGAAGCCCCCTTTGATGTCTGTGTGCACGTCCCTCTGCATGACTGTTAGTGTTGGTTGAAAGTGATGTGAGATCCTTGACATCATTTTGACACGTGTTAACTTTGACAGATGTTTTAGCTTTTTACATGCAGTAACATTCCTTACATTCATGAACTTTGTTTTTATAATAATAAAGTGCAATGCATTATTGTAACAACAACAAGTCTACGCAGCCCTACTCTTGTGGTAAAAGAAAATCACACCCGTGTGAACTGAGTGGTGCAACTCCCCTCTCTCTCTCTCTCTCTCTCTCTCTCTCTCTCTCTCTCTCTCTCTCTCTCTCTCTCATTAGCAGGCAACAGTGCAGCACTATCTCTCTCTCTGTTTCTGGCACAACAGCGCCCCTACTGGTACTCATGAGTCACACATGAGTCACACACAAACATAGTCACACACAAACATAGTCACACACAAACATAGGTTAACACGGACATTGCTGTTCCTTGGAGTGGTTGCACCACTCAAAAAAACCAAAAACGAGAGCAAGCAAGATGGTGTGAGATGGTGAGAAAGAGAGAGTAGATAGATGGTTCCTGTGTGTGAGAGAGAGTAGATAGATGGTTCCTGTGTGTGAGAGAGAGTAGATAGATGGTTCCTGTGTGTGAGAGAGAGTAGATAGATGGTTCCTGTGTGTGAGAGAGAGTAGATAGATGGTTCCTGTGTGTGAGAGAGAGTAGATAGATGGTTCCTGTGTGTGAGTGTGGGCAGGCACATTCTGTATGCATGCTTGAGTGTTTGTTGTAAACTGAACAGTGTAAACATTCACAGAGTATTCTGTCCATAACGAGCTCTCCTGAGCTGAATAATTCCAATTTCCTGCAGTAGTGTGTGTAAATAGTTTTCTCTGTAAATGTCCACAGATGTCCGTTAACATCCCGTAATCAGGGAATTAAGCGGGAAAAAAACATTTGGCATTAATGCCCGTTTTTGCCTACTTTCACCCTGTGGGTGGTAGGCTACATCAGGGGATTCCTGCGCTGGTCCAAATCAAGGGGACAGCTGGAGCCCAGGTGGTTTCACAAAATCACACCTTTGCACTCACCTGCAAGGAAGAATCCATTTAACTCTTGAGTTACCACTCTCCATTTACCACTTGAGTTTTGCACAGTGCACACAACCGAAAGCTGAAAGAGCAGGCAAGAGTTATTATTATTCATTCAACTGTTGATATACTTAACCATAAATTGATAGACTAGTATATTCATCCATAGACGTTTAATGCATATAAACCTGTGACCGAGAGAGAGAGATGGAGAGAGAGAGAGAGAGAGAGAGAGATGGAGAGAGAGCATGCAGGCTGAACTCAAACCCTAGTCCTTTGAGTCTGAACCACACGAATGTTTCCATCTCCACTCATTTGCTGTATCTCTATTTACATCTATCACCCTAAAGTCTTCCTGTTGTGTTCATACAGCATAGAGAGAGACTTGAAAGCAGATGTTCCTATTGCACACTTCTCATCTTGGTTTCCATCGCATGTGATTGCATCTGCGTTTTGGTAAAGGTCATGACCGTAACCATTTATACAGTAGCACACCGCAGACAAACCCAACTAGATGATAAGCGATAAAAAAAAAACAATGAAAAGAAAGATGAACATCTATCATCATATAGTAAGTGGTGGAATAAGTAAACAGATTTGTTTTACTTAAGGTAGGGTAAGTGATATCTTTTGGTTAAAACAAAAACGTTTTAGTTAAAAGCTTAAATCACTATATTCAATTTACAATTTAGGCATTTAGCAGACGCTCTTAATCCAGAGCGATTTACATTAAGCAATAACAAAAGCATGGCATACATCACATATATAAAAAGTACTTATCATGAATCATGCGTAAACTAAGAACGTAACAGTGGAGTATCTATATGTAAACTATACATACTATACTATATATTATATATTATACATGTGTACTATAAAGTGCTATGACTACATAAAATGCATTTCTAGTGCTGTCTACGTAACAAGCTATAAGTCTGTTTAAAATACTATCTAAGTACATAAAGTGCTATCTAAGGGGCTAGGCTATATTCTGATAGTAATCATTGCTATAGTGTTTGTCCAGTAACAGAGGTCTCCCTGTCTCTCCAGCTCTTTAATAAATAAAAATCACACCCGTGTGAACTGAGTGGTGCACGGGTACATCACATACTAACCATAGCAACCATGCTCGTTTTTTTGGTTGCTAACCATAGCAACCATGCTCGTTTTTTTGGTACGAACAAACACAGGTACACGGGTACAAAGCCAGTTGTTGGAGTGGTTTGCACCACTCAAAAATTACATGTTCAGGTAAGTGACAAAATTCCAGCCAATCAGGAGAGAGCCATTTATCATCTTATTTTCTTATATAGTGTTCCAGTTCCAATTTTTGTCTGCTCATTTCCTTGTGTCATCACTTACAATTCCACTTGTTTAATGAAATCTGTATCCTGACTGCATTCTCTATATTTCCTGACTGGATCAAATTGGTATCCCGACCTGAAAATGCATTTTCTCTTTAATAAAAAGCTGGAGACATATTATGGAGACTCCCGTTACTGAATATACACTCTAGATAGCAATGAGTACTGTCACAATATATAACTTTTTAACACTTATTTTAACCAAAGAAAATCACTTACCATTATCATCACTTACCGCAGTAATAGTATTAAAAATTGTAATAGTATTCAAAATTGGCATTAAAATATATTAACAGAATGGCCCATTTCACAGTTACCGGTACAGTTATATTATTGTATTGTAATTGCGACCGCAGGTCCCATTTACTATGAAAATCTGCATATCCCATCCGTCAGTTAGTCACCCCATGCCTCCATATATGGTCACGCCTCGTGACATCATGCCGCCATATATGGTCACGCCTCGTGACACGTCACGCCACCATATATGGCCATCTCCATATATGAAGATCACTACACTGATCTCACTCTAACCCTGGATAACCATACATGGAGAAGACTGGATCATCACCTAGATCTGCATATATGGATCCGGCTAGCAACTCTACATCTGACCTCAGAACGGTCCTTCCCCACACGTCCTTCCTGTTCTGACATTCCATATGTTGATCTGACCTCATCAAACCCTGTACACTCAAGACACGCTCCATAAATATGGCCAGTACATAATTGATTCCATACAGTATGTTGATCTGACCCCCCCAGCAGTCTGCCGTCACCCAGGCGGATGCGTGCACGCGACCTCGCCCTCAGGGCGTCTTACTGGTTAGTAATGCATTGATGTGCTCATCACTTTAATGATGTGTGTGTGTGTGTGTGTGTGTGTGTGTGTGTGTGTGTGTGTGTGTGTGTGTGTGTGTGTGTGTGTGTGTGTGTGCGTGTGCGTGTGTGTGCGCGTGCGTGCGTGCGTGCGGTCGGTCGGTCAGGGGATCTTATAGTAGCCTAATCTGATCGACATTAGGAATTGACTTTAAAGAAACATGTTTTTTCCTGTTTTTTTCAGAAATGTTTGGTTCATTTTCCTAATTTTCTAGCCCACAAAAAAATTCCGTGTCCTTGATATTTTGGCATAACCTGATCAACAGTAGGAATTGACTTTAAAGAAATGATACGTAGCTTGTGGAGTTAGTTCAGTCAGATATACTCAATCAATTAATTACGTGTATCTAGAGCTATTTTTCAGGTTTCAGGCCCATGTCATTGGACAGTAAAATTAGCAATATGTTCTCATTACAATGTAAACATTAACATATATAATATTGATCGGACCACTGATTTTCTTTCCAATCTGCCATGTATTTTATTTTTTATTTTTTAATTGGCAGGGCCTCAAAACCCAAAAGCCACCCCCTCTGCACGAGCCTGGAGTGGAGATGTGTGACAGCTGTAGACCAACAGTCTTGCAAAACAACCTTGGCTTTACATCATAGGCAGTGGAGGAAAAAGTAGGCTACTCAAATGTTTTACTTTAAGTAAAAGTATCAATACTGCAATGTGGAAATTCTACGTTATATAGTAGTAAAGTAAAAGTCCGGAATTCAAAATTTACTTGAGTACAGTAAAAGTACAAAAGTATTGACATAAAAAAGTACTTAAGTACCAAAAACCTTTTGAAAATAGAAGCTGTACAAGCTCACAATGCGTCGCATTGGGAGCTTGTAGATCGGCTATTTTCAAATATGGTCAAACTATGTGGGAATCCAGGTGAATGGTGCACCTACTGCACCTGACCTAGTCACATGACCAGCAGGAAGTACAATAGTCTTGTTCCTCCTAGCATTGAGCCATTTTGACTCTGCTGCAGGAAATGGTGTTCCACTATCATGCATGGTGAAGGAGAAAGCACATGGTAGGCCTTGTTTGTTGCAGCTAATGCTGCTAATCGGCTTTTGTTTGGTTGAGCCGAGCACATGCCACTGTTGGCCATATTGTTCATTTTTGCACTTTAGTCTGTTTCCATATTGTCTTATTTGACCTTAATAATCAAATGTATTTGTTTATTTCAGTCTTCAAATTGCTTCAAAGTGCTCTCCTGCTGTGTCTAGAGACTTTGAGATACTGGTTAAACAGTGTACATCTTATGCACTGTATGAATCTGTATTTCAATCCAGTTTTAGTTTTGTAACACTACTGTCTTTTCTTTTAGCTGTGGTGTTGTTGATGTCCCCGCATGCCCTCGCATTGATTGTGCTGTTGTATATTCACTGCAAATCAAAGTAGGTTTTATTGTTTGTTCCTTTTTAATAATTATTTGAATGCAGTGTTTGCTTTTGTTTTACTACTAGGGCTGGCTAGTAGTAAAACATAATGTTTCCTTAAAAGGACCAGTCCAGCCACTGTTTTCCACTATTATTTTACCCGTTTTGTTTGTTTGAATTATTTACTTTACTATGTAAATTTGGTTTGGCATATTTATCTTATTTTGATTTGTTTGTTTGCTGTGTGCCATTAGTTTAGAGGCCCCGGTAGGCCCTGAAGCCTTCACTCCTTATCACCCATTTGTCCCTTGTGGGCTTAGTCCCATTTTTTCATGATTATAATAACCCCTCCTTCCCTTGGTGTTTTAACATGACTTCCTTTTTATGCTTCAATAAACTTGACCTTTTATGAAAATCGACTCCAGCCATCTGTTGAGTTAGGCCTATTCTATTGAATCTATTCACAGACGTGATGACATCAATAATTAATTAATAATCAAGACTCCATCTTGGCCCTTAGAACTTGCCCTAGCCGCGACGACCTTACAGGCGTATGCAAAGGATCAACTTATGTAACTCAGATAGCATTTTATGTAGAAATAGCACTATATAGTATAATATATGCATAGTTTCATTATATTCCACTGTTAAGTTCTTAGCTTACGTAAGATTCATGATAACTATTTTTGTATTATGTGTATTGCCATGATGAAGAGTGTCTGCTAAATGCCTAAATTGAAGTTAAAATTGAAATTGACCTTTTGGTACTTAACCTATTTGGGGTTACCTTACCTTCAGTTTGTCGAATATAAATACAATATATGGTTAATGTGTTTGTAGGATCCCTCACTCCTATCTGTGAGTGTGGCGTAGTCATTATCTCGTATTATATTAGCCCTGCCCCTGCTACAAAAACATTGTTTTGAACATTGAAATTCCTTTCAAGAAGATGAACAAACTCATCGAAAGGAACTCTTCCATGTATAATTTATTTTAGAACACATGTACATGCCAGGCTTTGCCAGCGTTTACCTAATCAATTCTAACTTGCCAATCAAAAAGGTTATTATTCAACAGAAGAGTTCAAGGTGAATGTGTTATCAGTATCTTTTAACTATTTTTTTTATTTTTGTACGTGTGTAGGGAACAGTTTATGGTCTTCGCTACTCCTGCACAAATGGACAGAACAACGACCCACTGCGCGAACAGAGCACCAAGGACCCACTGCGCAGATAGGATGGACGACCCAGGGTGGATGGAGAAACATCAGTGAGTACAACTCGGTACCCCCTGCTCTCTCTAAGGCTGAGCTCACACCTTTAATGCAATTCTCGTGCTCGTTGGATGCATGTTGTGTAGTGTCATGGCCGCCCAATGTATTTCCAATGGAGGTCACATGGTTTGACACAACATTGTGTTGTGTGAGGGGGAGGGGCGCAGCGAATGCACCCCTCCCCCTCACACGTACACGTGTGTACAGAATTCAAACTAAAAAATGTTTTGTCACAGACAGAAGTCATTCTTTATTATTCTTTAACTTTATTTCCCTTTGCAACTGCATCGGAGTTCAGCCTTAATTAACAACCTATCTGTCAGCTGTCTGTCTCTGCGCTCTCAGCTGTCCCACTAATTGAATGGCTGAAGTTGAATTGCACTGTCAGAGAAGACGGAAGCGCACAAACTTTATCCCTAAACTTTACCCCCCCCCCCCCCCCACTCCCACCCCCCGTGCTGACAGTGCCTGTCCTGTTTCTGGTTTAGCTTTACGTGCGGGATGCATGAATCTCTCCTTCGCCGGTCAGTGCGGGTTGTTTATGTATATGTACTGCATGGCTCAGAAAAGAAAAGGACGTTATCGGGTTGTCGGAGGAGAACGAAGACATGTTGTTCACGTCGTGAATGTGGAAGGTAATAGCAGATTGTATTCTGATGTGTCAACTGTTGCTGGCTGCTATTACCTATGTCTTATATTGTTTTCTGACGGTCGCTGCTGTTCCCCTAGTGTTAATGTTATATTTTGTATTGTGTTCTTATGGTTGGCCGCTGCTGCACTGTGTGCCAATTATGCCCCATATCTGTTGCGTTATCTTTTCTGGTCTCTGTGCCAATGTGCGTGTGGCGTGTGCCTTCACTGTTTAGTGTTTACTATTACATTTTTATGTTTTGATAATCAGCACCTTGCCATAGATACATACACTGTGTGTTGCCTAGCTAGTGTATGTCTTTTCTAATGGGTTTCTGTGCCATATTGGAGAGGCCATATTGGAGTGGCCCCGTTTGACAAGCTCTGTATTTGAGCACGATCGTGCACCCCCACCCGCCCCATGTTAAAGTGAGCTCCCCCCGTCATAAAACGACGCATCGACTCAACTTCGACTTTACTGTCTGACAAGTCGACTGAGAAAAATCTCAACTCTTTAATTCCCTCCTGCAGATCAGCTTCCACCAACTTCTCCTAATACCACCTTCTTCTAATACCACCTTCTAACACGTCCTAACACCACCTCTTAACACCACCTCCTTCCATGTTTGTGGAAGCTGATCTGCAGAAGACATTCACTCACTCCCCCTGATACCTGCGCCTGCCTTCTATGCAGGGGACAATTCCCAATACAAGGATTGGAGTTACAGACAAACATCATCAAATGACACAGGAGTGACAGAGCCAATTGGCCTCTAATGGCAACACACTACTGTTTGACCCAAAATAAGCTTCCTCTCTGCACAATGGAACACCCATAGCAACCCAGACGTGGCCTTTGCAGTGTGTCAGCAATGGAAATGCGTCAGTACCTCAGTCAAGTGCAGTATCTTGTTGACTTGTTTTGGAAGTCTTGAGGCGTTTGATATCGCTATAACATTGTCTTGCTATTTTCCATTTTTAACTCCTCCGGTTGCTGTGCACCGTTGCTAGGCCCCCGCACTTTGCACTCGTTTTTTCCCTTTTTTCTCTGAAACTAATGCGCTCTCCGTGGTTTTGAACTGATCGGCGATGGTCAAGGTCTTTTCTGATTATCTGGTGAGCGCGATGGGAACATTGGTGTTTTCTAGAGCAAGGATGGACCTCATTTTAGCTCTCTAGCGTTGATGCTATGCTTTAGCATCCAAGATGGAAGCCAAAAGCGGACGCGCGTCATAGTGGAATAGCCTGAAATCACCAGCACCCAAGTGCCATACCACTTTTGTCCAGCAGACGGCACTCATTATGTTAACGGCCAACATGAGTTACATGAATCCATTTTCGGCGATAAGTCCGTTCTCTCACGCACTCAGTATATTGAACCATCTAGTGGCCTAACATTATGGTAGTTGTTATGGTCGGGCCAAGCCTCGGGCTGGACCAGTAGGGTAGGGTAGGGCCGGGCCTTAATTATCAGGCCCGTTGAGAACTCTGTCGCCGTCTCCCCTCCTTCCTTTTCTCCTCCCCTCTCCTCTTCTCCTCCTCCCATTGGTTGTGTGGGTTCGTTTCCCATCAGTGCGATTGTTATTAAAGGGGAATTCCACCAAAGGGTGGCGCTATAGCACTCAATTGAAAATGCAAACTTTGAACAGGCATAGTTCATGAACCGGTTGACCGTCGGCAATGAAACCTCGACACACATATCCGGTTCCTCATACCGAACAAGTTTTTACTCTTACTTTTGACCTCTGACCTCTAGATCACCCGCCATTTTGAATTATATGACAATCAATTAAAATGCATCTCCTCCCAGGATCTTTGATCAAAATGCACGAAGTGTTCTACACGTGAACTTTGGACCTATATGGACATGGGAAAGTATAGTATGTTTTTTTTACGTAAAGAAATTAAGGTTTTATGAGCCAATGAAAATTCCCATTTTGTGAAAGTCCTTCTTTACTTTGTTCTGTTGTATTGCCTGTGGCTTTGCTGACCTCTGCTGGTCTAAAGTGCCTCACCTGTCAATCACCTGAGAGTTCTGGCTGCCACACCCTGTGTCAGCTGTTCGTGATTAGTGGCAGGCTATATAAGAAGAGCTGTGGCCAGCAGCTCATTGTCTCCCAAACACCCAAACTGAACAGGTGTTCCCTTTTTGTTATTAGATACGTTTCAGATGGGCTGGTCGTAAGTATTCTTTTGGGTGTCCATCAGTCCCTGTTTTGCAATGCAGGATTTTAAATAAATGTGTAATATTTTTGTAAACTTTGATCTGACTTTGTGTCCTTTTTATTAGCCCTTGGTTGAGCCAAGTTTAAAGGGCCGTAACAATGCTAGAAACTGATTTGTTTAGTGGGAAACATGTATAAAGAACTTGATCCTGATCAAATCAAGTTCTTTACTCATGAATTGATAGTTTATTTGATGTTGTACAACATTGATTTTGAAATGGACTGATTTGGACACCTGGCCTTTCAAGTCAGGTTTTTTTTTGTCCTGAAAGGATTCCCTTCCATGGATGGTTCTGGTACCGGATGGTACCCAGACCTGGCAGACCGACCCGGAACTTCGAACCCCCCTTCCCCCCACAAATCTGGTTCTCCAAATTGGAGAATGAGACCGATTTCCATGAACTGAATAGGAACTGAACTGGGACTTTTCAAGTCAACTACTTAAAGTGGCCCCCATTTGTTTGTTGTTTTTCATGAATGTTCAAAGCTGTTTATTTTCTCTGAAGTTTAATAATAATTTTTCAGTTAACCTTTAATCCCTGTTTCAGACTCTCATTTCATTGGTTTTCACTCACTCATTGAGCTCCTCATCCGAATCTGGTAAATGTTCTGGTTTATACGCCGTCAATTCATTTATCTTTATAGCCACCTTCATTAGTTATTAGTTATAGTTATGTAATGGCGTGCAGCGGCATAGGTATATGGTGACACGTGAGTGAATGTCATTGCATGTAACTGCTTAGGTATGTGTGTGAATGTAATGGCTTGCACTGGCATAGGTTTATTCCAGACACGTGGGTGAACTTGAATGTTTTGCGTGTAGCATGCATATGTTTGTGGCGACACGTGGGTGAAACTTTATCATTAAAACAATAAATGTAAGTGTGTCTCACAGATGAGGCATAGCTTGTCCACAGGTCGTTGTGTTTGTCTTCGTCTTGTCCTGCACACATCTGACAAGCCCCTTAAATCAGGTATCATATCTATGTGACTCTTCCCTTTGCATCAGGTATCATCTGTGTGACTCTTCCCGACACCCAAAAGCTCTGTGGCACTGAATCGTCCATAATCATGTCTGCTGTTGCCAGGTTCTACTTAAAGGTATATTCAGTGATTTCACTTAATTAAAATATCTCATTTTTTTGTGATTTAATCCTCCCTACTATAGAGTGCACTGACCATGTAAGGAGTTCCTCCCTGTCCCCTGTTAACCCCTGGGGTCAAAACACCTTAGGTTTTGTTTTTGGCTATAGGGCCCAGCCTTCATCCAATCAGGATGAGAGGGGCCTTCCTCCAATCATGATCGAGCGGGGGAGCACCTTGGTCCACATGCTGTTGGCCTGTTGCATGTAGAGCGTGTGCATGTGCACATCTTGTTACCGTGGCGGACCGGTGGGGGTTCCAAATCACTGAATGTTCCTTTAATCAGAGTGAATTTTTGTGGCTCTTGAAGCGGAGACAGGTACTGGCCCATCTCTTCCAAAACAAGTCAACAACACTTTCACCGTTCAGCATGTATATGAGTCTTTTGTGAACAGCTCAAGTGGCATGACTGAGGTGCTGACATATTTCCATTGTTGACCCATGGCAAAGGCCAGGTCTGGGTTGGTATTGGTGTTCCATCGTGCAGAGAAGAAGCTTGGGGGCTCTTTTGTGTCAAACAGCAGTGAGTTGGTGCTAGAGGCCCATTGGCTGTGTCTCTCCATTTGATGATGTTTAGTTGTAACCCCAAACCTTGTGTTGGGAATTGAAGTCCCCTGTATATATGGCAGGTGCAAATACCAGCAGGAGTGAAGGAATTTACAATATCATGTATTCTGCAGATCAGCTTCCACCAACTTCTTCTAATACCACCTAATACCACCTCCTAACACGTCCTTCTAACACCACCTCCTTCCATGTTGGTGGAAGCTGATCTGCAGAAGACGGGATCCATTCGGAGCATTAGTCCGACATGCAGGAACAGCGGTCGGACTACCGCTCAAACGGTGTTGCTCCTGCGCTTGCGGTTATGTTTAGGTTCGGTTAGAGAATGGTTCTCGATGGATTGGGGTTACAGCAAATCATCAAATGGAGTGACGGAGCCAATGGGCCTCTAACGCCAACACACTACTGTTGTTTGACACAAAAGAAGCGTCCTCTCTGCACAATGGAACACCCATACCAACCCAAACCTGGCCTTTGCCGTGGGTCAGAAATGGAAATGAGTCAGTACCTCAGTCATGCCACTTGAACTGTTCACAAAAGACTCATACACACTGAAGGGTGAAAAAGTGCTTGTTGATTAGTTTTGGAAATCTTGAGGTGTTTGATATCGCTATAACATTGTCTTGGTATTTTACTTTTTAACCGCTCCGGTTGCTGTGCACCGTTGCTAGGGCCCCACCCGCACCATGTCTGTATGACCAACCACATTTTAGTCGTGGCTTTTGCATTTTGCTTTTTTCTCTGAAACTATTGCGCTGTCCGTGGTTTTTAACTGATCGGCGATGTTCGGAGGTCTTTTCTGATTATTCGGTGAGCGCGATGGGAACATTGGTGTTTTCTAGAGCAAGGATGGACCTCATTTTAGCTCGATGTGTTAACAGCCAACGTAAGTTACATAAATCCTTTATTTTTCGGCGATAAGACACTCTAACACACTCACTCAGTATATTGATAGTATTTTTATGGTTGGGCTGAGCCTTGGGCCGGCCCAGTTAGGGTAGGGTAGGTCTGGGCCTTAATTTTCTCCCCCTTCCCCTCGCCATCACCATCCCCCTCATCCCTTTTCTCTTCCCCTCTCCTCTTCTCCTCCCCTTGTTTCCCATCAGTGTGATTGTTATTAACACTGTAGACTCACGGTCCAGTAAGGCCTGCCACTAACTCAACATCCGGGGAGCCACTCCCCGGAGTTTATTTTTGTCTCCCACTCTGCAGTTCCATGGACTTGTATTATGGACCCAGCTGGCTATGAAGAGTGACCGTGGACCAGGCTTCTTCACGGAGCCTTCACTGAGCCCATCAACAGTGTGACTGTGGACCCGGCCTCGTCACAGAGCATGACCATGGACTGCTATCTTAACATTATTATACCACTTCATATTATCTGACATCATTGTGGCAACATGTTGGTGAATGTCCTCGCTTGTAGCAGGCATTATGTAGGTGGGGACACGTGGGTGAATGTCATTGCTTAGGTATGTGACGCTTCCCTTTGCATCAGGTATCATCTGCTTGACTCTTCCCGACACCCACAAGCTCTCTGGCACTGAATCGTCCATAATCATAACGTCTGCTGTTACCAGGTTCTTCTTAATCAGAGTGTATTTTTGTGGCTCTTGAAGCAGAGACAGGTACTCTCCCATCTCTTCCAAAACAAGTCAACAAGATACTGACATATTTCCATTGCTGACCCACGTCAAAGGCCAGGTCTGGGTTGGTATGGGTGTTCCATTGTGCAGAGAAGAAGCTTGGGGCTCTTTTGGGTCAAACCGTAGTGTTGGTGCTAGTGGCATCATCTTCATTTGATGATTTTTGGCTGTAACCCCAAACCTTTTGTTGGGAATTGAAGTCCCCTTTATATAATATTTCTAACTATTAGGATAATTTCTTTGGGGTTTTTCCATTACATTTTTCTGGTGGTCTGGACATATTTTAATTTAAGGTCCTGCTTCAGACTTACAATATTCACTTATAAATATAAAATAAAAACATTCTCATCATAATCACCGTCTCTCTCCATTTGATGGTTTGCTGTAACCCTCTTCACATAGCCTGAGTGTGACTATGGACTCTTCCTCCTCACAGAGCACAACCATGCACTGCTACCATATTATTATTACACCCCTACACAGAGCATGTCCATGGACTGCTACCATGTTATATTACACCACTACAGTGTTTTATCTTAACATTCTTATTCCACTATCTGACATTGTGATACGATATATTATCGTATAACACTATTACGTTTATTTCTATTGCTACTACTTGTATTTGCCTGTATTTCCTTGTCTCTCTATTTTTCTCTCCCCCGACACGGTCGAGGCAGATGGCCGCCCACCATGGAGTCGGGTTCTGCTTGACGTTTATAAGTCCAATACCCCAAATCTCGGCCACTTGCTCACTCACACTCTGTCACTCCAGCATGGTGTTACGGTGAAATTGGTGACCTGCTGAAATATGTGACCATCGATCTTGTGGACTTCACACAACTTTATGGAGATCTTTTAATACAAGGCCTAAATACCATTAGGTTGAACTCTGTTAATAAATGAACCGTAACAATTTACATTCAGACACTGACATGTGATTGTCTACACGATTATCACATATTTCAGCAGGTCACCAATTTCATCGTAACGCCACCATGCTTGAGTGAGCGAGTGGCTGAGATTTTGCGGTATTGGAATTTGGCTACAGGTGTTTTTTATGTAAAATGTGGATTATTGTGTGAGTGGATTGGACTATGTTCAAAAGGACATTTGAGGTTTTGGTGGTATGGATAAAATACCTGCTTCTAAAATGTGGAATGGTTTGATTGATGATTTTTATTTTTTTAATAAACTACAGCGTCACACAGAAAGCATCAAAAGTAGCAGATCGACAAGCTCGAAACGCGAAGAGACCCTTTTCTAGCTGTGTGTGCGTGTGTGCGTGTGCGTGCGTGCGTGCGTGCAAGCTGCTTTTCTCCTGACAGGGGAACATGCCACCAGCATCCTCGGCGGGAATTGAACCTGGGACCTTCCTCCTCCTACACCTCCCAGCAGCCGTCGGTCTCCTCCTCCTACGCCTCCCAGCAGCCGCCGGTCTCCTCCTCCTACACCTCCCAGCAGCCACCGGTCTCCTCCTCCTACACCTCCCAGCAGCCGTCGGTCTCCTCCTCCTACGCCTCCCAGCAGCCGCCGGTCTCCTCCTCCTACACCTCCCAGCAGCCACCGGTCTCCTCCTCCTACGCCTCCCAGCAGCCGCCGGTCTCCTCCTCCTACGCCTCCCAGCAGCCGCCGGTCTCCTCCTCCTACACCTCCCAGCAGCCGTCGGTCTCCTCCTCCTACGCCTCCCAGCAGCCGCCGGTCTCCTCCTCCTACGCCTCCCAGCAGCCGCCGGTCTCCTCCTCCTACACCTCCCAGCAGCCGTCGGTCTCCTCCTCCTACGCCTCCCAGCAGCCGCTGGTCTCCTCCTCAAAACCTTGCCCCAGCAGCTGGCCTCCTCCCAGACAACAGCCCTCCAGTACGCAGCCCATCAGCCTCCAGTCCAGCGGTACCCGGCCCAGCCCCCAGCCCGACTTAAAGCCAAGCCGTACCCAGTGCATCCTCCGTCACCTCTCTACCCAGCGGTTAGTCTCCAGGCATTCCCATGCCTCCACTCAAAGTGCCCCCTATGCCTCCCCTCCAAGTAGTGCCTGCTCAACCAGAGCCCTGTCCAGCACCAGCTCCTTTCCAGGCTCCTACCACGCCTCCCCTGAGCGCGCCCTGAACCACCATCGCTGCTGCACGTCCAGACGCACCCAGTGCCATCCCCATCGCTGCACACACCCAGCACCTCCTCTGCAGCAGCCGTGGTCCTTAACTCCCCCACCAACACCGGTTCCCTGACTGGATCCAACCCCCTGGTCGACCCCCAGACCTTCATCCGAGGTGGCTCTGCCACCAGACCAGGGTTGTGAGCTCTCATGGGGTGGCTAAGGATGTATAGGAAGTATAGCCAGCCCCAAATCGACATGGGACAGTGGCAATGTTTGTTTTCTGTGTCGTGTTATCAAATACAGTAGATATTTGTAGAAAACCCCACCACTCTTTAGCTGAGAGTGGTGGTGTGAGTCTGTGAGAGCAGATTGCCTTGTTTGCCTTGTTTGGTGGTGGGTGGAGCTAATACTAATTTGGCACACCTGGGGCTATATAATCCTAGTAGGAGCCACACAAACATTTGCTTTTCTCACTGGAGAGGTGCTGGGGGACACCACAGCTATCCTGTGTTTGATGTTGATGCATTATTCGTAAGTTTGCTCCTTGTTTACCAGAATGTCCTTTTTAGTATTTTATTTGTTTAAGTTTGTTTATAGTTTGAATTGTTATGCCTAAGACCTTCGTTTTGCTTATAAGTCTGATTATGCCTTTGTTTTTTTTGCACTACTGATTGTTACCCGTTTCCTTTCTTGTCAGTTAAAATTATCATTCATAATCACTTCCATCTTGTCCATCATCATCATTCTCACCATGTTCAAATCACCTGTATAAACTACATGAATAAACTGCTGTGAAACTTCAAGCCGGTCTGGTGCTCTAAGGCACACTGGTGTAGATATTTTTCAGTAGGCATACATTGTCAAGGATTTCCGAAACCATGAACTATAGCATGTCGTTTTTTCATGATTTTCAATTTCTTTGTTATGCCTAAGACCTTCGTTTTGCTTATAAGTCTTATGCCTTTGGGTTTTTTGCACTACTGATTGTTACCCGTTTCCTTTCTTGTCAGTTAAAATCATCATCACTTCCATCTTGTCCATCACCTAACCCTAACCCTCATCACTTCAAGCCGGTCTGGTCCTGGTGCTCTAATAGGCACACTGGTGTAGGGGTGTATGTACAACCAGCAAACTTCCTTGGCATGCTATAGTATGCCGTCTGAGATGGGCTATAGCCCATGGTCAAACATGATGAAAAACTAGGATTTGAAAGAGACGAAAATCACTCCGAGTCCATTGTCTCGAGTGATTTTCGTCATTTTTTCAAATCCTCAAAAATGATGAAAAACGACGTGCTATAGTATGCCGTCTGACATGGGCTACAGCCCATGGTCAAAAATGATGAAAAACTATTTTGCCTTTTTTTTCAAATCCTCAAAAATGATGAAAAACGGCATGCTATAGTATGCCGTCTGAGATGGGCTACAGCCCATGGTCAAAAATGATGAAAAACTATTTTGCCTTTTTTTTCAAAAATGATGAAAAACGGCATGCTATAGTATGCCGTCTGAGATGGGCTATAGCCCATGGTCAAACATGATGAAAAACTAGGATTTGAAAAAGACGAAAATCATTCCGAGACCATGGGCTATAGTCCATTGTCTCGAGTGATTTTCGTCTTTTTTTCAAATCCTCAAAAATGATGAAAAATGGCATGCTATAGTATGCCATCTGAGATGGGCTATAGCCCATGGTCAAACATGATGAAAAACTAGGATTTGAAAAAGACGAAAATCATTCCGAGACCATGGGCTATAGTCCATTGTCTCGAGTGATTTTCGCCTTTTTTTTTCAAATCCTCAAAAATGATGAAAAACGGCGTGCTATAGTATGCCGTCTGAGATGGGCTATAGCCAATGTTCAAAAATGATGAAAAACGAGGATTTGAAAAAAAGACAAATAGCTCCGAGACCATGGGCTATAGTCCATTGTCTCGAGTGATTTTCGTCTTTTTTTCAAATCCTCAAAAATGATGAAAAATGGCATGCTATAGTATGCCGTCTGAGATGGGCTATAGCCCATGGTCAAACATGATGAAAAACTAGGATTTGAAAAAGACGAAAATCACTCCAAGACCATGGGCTATGGTCCATTGTCTCGAGTGATTTTCGTCTTTTTTTCAAATCCTCAAAAATGATGAAAAACGAGCATTTGAAAAAAAGACGAAAATCACTCCGAGACCATGGGCTATAGTCCATTGTCTCGAGTGATTTTCGTCTTTTTTTCGAATCCTCAAAAATGATGAAAAACGGCGTGCTATAGTATGCTGTCTGAGATGGGCTATAGCCAATGTTCAAAAATGATGAAAAACGAGGATTTGAAAAAAAGACGAAAATAGCTCCGAGACCATGGGCTATAGTCCATTGTCTCGAGTGATTTTCGTCATTTTTTCAAATCCTCAAAAATGATGAAAAATGGCATGCTATAGTATGCCGTCTGAGATGGGCTATAGCCCATGGTCAAACATGATGAAAAACTAGGATTTGAAAAAGACGAAAATCACTCCAAGACCATGGGCTATAGTCCATTGTCTCGAGTGATTTTCGTCTTTTTTTCGAATCCTCAAAAATGATGAAAAATGGCATGCTATAGTATGCCGTCTGAGATGGGCTATAGCCCATGGTCAAATATGATGAAAACTAGGATTTGAAAAAGACGAAAATCACTCCAAGACCATGGGCTATAGTCCATTGTCTCGAGTGATTTTCGCCTTTTTTTTTCAAATCCTCAAAAATGATGAAAAACGGCGTGCTATAGTATGCCGTCTGAGATGGGCTATAGCCAATGTTCAAAAATGATGAAAAACGAGGATTTGAAAAAAAGACAAATAGCTCCGAGACCATGGGCTATAGTCCATTGTCTCGAGTGATTTTCGTCTTTTTTTCAAATCCTCAAAAATGATGAAAAATGGCATGCTATAGTATGCCGTCTGAGATGGGCTATAGCCCATGGTCAAACATGATGAAAAACTAGGATTTGAAAAAGACGAAAATCACTCCAAGACCATGGGCTATAGTCCATTGTCTCGAGTGATTTTCGTCTTTTTTTCAAATCCTCAAAAATGATGAAAAACGAGCATTTGAAAAAAAGACGAAAATCACTCCGAGACCATGGGCTATAGTCCATTGTCTCGAGTGATTTTCGTCTTTTTTTCGAATCCTCAAAAATGTTGAAAAACGGCGTGCTATAGTATGCTGTCTGAGATGGGCTATAGCCAATGTTCAAAAATGATGAAAAACGAGGATTTGAAAAAAAGACGAAAATAGCTCCGAGACCATGGGCTATAGTCCATTGTCTCGAGTGATTTTCGTCATTTTTTCAAATCCTCAAAAATGATGAAAAATGGCATGCTATAGTATGCCGTCTGAGATGGGCTATAGCCCATGGTCAAACATGATGAAAAACTAGGATTTGAAAAAGACGAAAATCACTCCAAGACCATGGGCTATAGTCCATTGTCTCGAGTGATTTTCGTCTTTTTTTCGAATCCTCAAAAATGATGAAAAATGGCATGCTATAGTATGCCGTGATTGCCGTCTGAGATGGGCTATAGCCCATGGTCAAATATGATGAAAATTGATTTGAAAAAGACGAAAATCACTCCAAGACCACGGGCTATAGTCCATTGTCTCGAGTGATTTTCGTCTTTTTTTCAAATCCTCAAAAATGATGAAAAACGAGCATTTGAAAAAAAGACGAAAATCACCCCAAGACCATGGGCTATAGTCCATTGTCTCGAGTGATTTTCGACTTTTTTTTCGAATCCTCAAAAATGATGAAAAACGGCGTGCTATAGTATGCCGTCTGAGATGGGCTATAGCCAATGGTCAAAAATGATGAAAAACGAGGATTTGAAAAAAAGACGAAAATAGCTCCGAGACCATGGGCTTTAATCCATTGTCTCGAGTGATTTTCGTCATTTTTTCAAATCCTCAAAAATGATGAAAAATGGCATTCTATAGTATGCCGTCTGAGATGGGCTATAGCCCATGGTCAAACATGATGAAAAACTAGGATTTGAAAAAGAGACGAAAATCACTCCGAGACCATGGGCTATAGTCCATTGTCTGGAGTGATTTTCGTCTTTTTTTCAAATCCTCAAAAATGATGAAAAACGAGCATTTGAAAAAAAGACGAAAATCACCCCAAGACCATGGGCTATAGTCCATTGTCTCGAGTGATTTTCGACTTTTTTTCGAATCCTCAAAAATGATGAAAAACGGCGTGCTATAGTATGCCGTCTGAGATGGGCTATAGCCAATGGTCAAAAATGATGAAAAACGAGGATTTGAAAAAAAGACGAAAATAGCTCCGAGACCATGGGCTTTAATCCATTGTCTCGAGTGATTTTCGTCATTTTTTCAAATCCTCAAAAATGATGAAAAATGGCATTCTATAGTATGCCGTCTGAGATGGGCTATAGCCCATGGTCAAACATGATGAAAAACTAGGATTTGAAAAAGAGACGAAAATCACTCCGAGACCATGGGCTATAGTCCATTGTCTGGAGTGATTTTCGTCTTTTTTTCAAATCCTCAAAAATTATGAAAAACGATGTGCTATAGTATGCCGTCTGAGATGGGCTACAGCCCATGGTCAAAAATGATGAAAAACAAGCATTTGAAAAAAAGACGAAAATCACTCCGAGTGTGGAAAGCAAAGTGTCACAGTAAAGACTGGGGTGGGATTGCACCCTGGACCTTTATTTTTTGGTTTGAACTTGAGTGGGGTTTGAACTCCCGATCATGTGGCAGCGTCCTAACACACTGAGCCACTGGGTCCAGACAATTCACACTGCTTTTTTGTTGGTTTTCTTCTTCTGAAATCGGTCCCATGGTCTCGGAGGGTTTTTCATCATTTTTGAGGATTTGAAAAAAAGACGAAAATCACTCCGAGACCATGGGCTATAGTCCATTGTCTCGGAGTGATTTTCGTCTTTTTTTCAAATCCTCAAAAATGATGAAAAACGGCATGCTATAGTATGCCGTCCGAGGCCATGGGCTATAGCCCATGGTCTCGGAGGGTTTTTCATCATTTTTGAGGATTTGAAAAAAAGACGAAAATCACTCCGAGACCATGGGCTATAGTCCATTGTCTCGGAGTGATTTTCATCTTTTTTTCAAATCCTCAAAAATGATGAAAAACGGCAAGCTATAGTATGCCGTCCGAGGCCATGGGCTTAACTTGAACCCACGACCTGTGGTTCTAATAGACAGCAGCTTATCACAGAGGCCACCATGCTCTCTGAGAATCTCCTCAGCTTTCCATCTCTTTCCAGTTCTCTTCTGGATGTTATGCTCCAAAACATGCTGCAAAGTGAAAGTAGCAGGAACTCAGCTGGATTTGAACTAACAACCTCTGGCTCACATGGACATCATCTTAACAAGGGTGCCACTGGGATCTCAGTGATTTTTAGGTTGTAAGTTGTTCTTCTTGGTGTCACTTTTCAAATGGGGCCTTGGGATCATGTACAGAGCATTTGAATGGTGCTGTGCATCAAAGGTGTCTTTAGTGCTTTTAAGTGTTATCGTGGATGTTAATCAGATAATACAGAGGAGAAACCATGACAGGACACAGACAGCCTCCCCATTGGTGGATGTGATCCTGGCAGCCAGCCCAGGTGTGTTCTGGTCCTGTTGATTGAGCTGAGAAGGACTGAAGGTTTATAGGTCATGCTCAGCTCAATCAACAGGACCAGAACACACACTTGTTACTTTTCTTCCAGTTTATTATACTCGTCGTTTTATAGCCCATGGTCTCGGAGTGATTTTCGTCTTTTTTACAAATCCTCAAAAATGATGAAAAACGGCATGCTATAGTATGCTGTCCGAGGCCATGGGCTATAGCCCATGGTCTCGGAGTGTTTTTCATCATTTTTGAGGATTTGAAAAAAAGACGAAAATCACTCCGAGACCATGGGCTATAGTCCATTGTCTCGGAGGGATTTTCATCTTTTTTTCAAATCCTCAAAAATGATGAAAAACGGCATGCTATAGTATGCCGTCCGAGGCCATGGGCTATAGCCCATGGTCTTGGAGGGTTTTTCATCATTTTTGAGGATTTGAAAAAAAGACGAAAATCACTCCGAGACCATGGGCTATAGTCCATTGTCTCGGAGTGATTTTCGTCTTTTTTTCAAATCCTCAAAAATGATGAAAAACGGCATGCTATAGTATGCCGTCCGAGGCCATGGGCTATAGCCCATGGTCTCGGAGTGTTTTTCATCATTTTTGAGGATTTGAAAAAAAGACGAAAATCACTCCGAGACCATGGGCTATAGTCCATTGTCTCGGAGTGATTTTCATCTTTTTTTCAAATCCTCAAAAATGATGAAAAACGGCATGCTATAGTATGCCGTCCGAGGCCATGGGCTATAGCCCATGGTCTCGGAGTGTTTTTCATCATTTTTGAGGATTTGAAAAAAAGACGAAAATCACTCCGAGACCATGGGCTATAGCCCATTGTCTCGGAGGGATTTTCATCTTTTTTTCAAATCCTCAAAAATGATGAAAAACGTCATGCTATAGTATGCCGTCCGAGGCCATGGGCTATAGCCCATGGTCTCGGAGGGTTTTTCATCATTTTTGAGGATTTGAAAAAAAGACGAAAATCACTCCGAGACCATGGGCTATAGTCCATTGTCTCGGAGTGATTTTCATATTTTTTTCAAATCCTCAAAAATGATGAAAAATGGCATGCTATAGTATGCCGTCCGAGGCCATGGGATATAGCCCATGGTCTCGGATTGTTTTTCATCATTTTTGAGGATTTGAAAAAAGACGAAAATCACTCCGAGACCATGGGCTATAGTCCATTGTCTCGGAGTGATTTTCATCTTTTTTTCAAATCCTCAAAAATGATGAAAAATGGCATGCTATAGTATGCCGTCTGAGGCCATGGGCTTAACTTGAACCCACGACCTGTGGTTCTAATAGACAGCAGCTTATGACAGAGGCCACCATGCTCTCTGAGAATCTCCTCAGCTTTCCATCTCTTTCCAGTTCTCTTCTGGATGTTATTCTCCAAAACATGCTGCAAAGTGAAAGTAGCAGGAAATCAGCTGGATTTGAACTCACAACCTCTGACTCACATGGACATCATCTTAACAAGGGTGCCACTGAGCTCTCAGAGATTTTTAGGTTGTAAGTTTTTCTTGTTGGTGTCACTTTTCAAATGGGGCCTTGGGATCATGTACAGAGCATTTGAATGGTGCTGTGCATCAAAGGTGTCTTTAGTGCTTTTAAGTGTTATCGTGGATGTTAATCAGATAATACAGAGGAGAAACCATGACAGGACACAGACAGCCTCCCCATTGGTGGATGTGATCCTGGCAGCCAGCCCAGGTGTGTTCTGGTCCTGTTGATTGAGCTGAGAAGGACTTATAAACCTTGAAGGTTTATAGGTCCTGCTCAGCTCAATCAACAGGACCAGAACACACACTTGTTACTTTTCTTCCAGTTTATTATACTCATCGTTTTATAGCCCATGGTCTCGGAGTGATTTTCGTCTTTTTTTCAAATCCTCAAAAATGATGAAAAACGGCATGCTATAGTATGCCGTCCGAGGCCATGGGCTATAGCCCATGGTCTCGGAGGGTTTTTCATCATTTTTGAGGATTTGAAAAAAAGACGAAAATCACTCCGAGACCATGGGCTATAGTCCATTGTCTCGGAGTAATTTTCATCTTTTTTTCAAATCCTCAAAAATGATGAAAAACGGCATGCTATAGTATGCCGTCCGAGGCCATGGGCTATAGCCCATGGTCTTGGAGGGTTTTTCAACATTTTTGAGGATTTGAAAAAAAGACGAAAATCACTCCGAGACCATGGGCTATAGTCCATTGTCTCGGAGTGATTTTCGTCTTTTTTTCAAATCCTCAAAAATGATGAAAAACGGCATGCTATAGTATGCCGTCCGAGGCCATGGGCTATAGCCCATGGTCTCGGAGTGTTTTTCATCATTTTTGAGGATTTGAAAAAAAGACGAAAATCACTCCGAGACCATGGGCTATAGTCCATTGTCTCGAGTGATTTTCGTCTTTTTTTCGAATCCTCAAAAATGTTGAAAAACGGCGTGCTATAGTATGCTGTCTGAGATGGGCTATAGCCAATGTTCAAAAATGATGAAAAACGAGGATTTGAAAAAAAGACGAAAATAGCTCCGAGACCATGGGCTATAGTCCATTGTCTCGAGTGATTTTCGTCATTTTTTCAAATCCTCAAAAATGATGAAAAATGGCATGCTATAGTATGCCGTCTGAGATGGGCTATAGCCCATGGTCAAACATGATGAAAAACTAGGATTTGAAAAAGACGAAAATCACTCCAAGACCATGGGCTATAGTCCATTGTCTCGAGTGATTTTCGTCTTTTTTTCGAATCCTCAAAAATGATGAAAAATGGCATGCTATAGTATGCCGTGATTGCCGTCTGAGATGGGCTATAGCCCATGGTCAAATATGATGAAAATTGATTTGAAAAAGACGAAAATCACTCCAAGACCACGGGCTATAGTCCATTGTCTCGAGTGATTTTCGTCTTTTTTTCAAATCCTCAAAAATGATGAAAAACGAGCATTTGAAAAAAAGACGAAAATCACCCCAAGACCATGGGCTATAGTCCATTGTCTCGAGTGATTTTCGACTTTTTTTTCGAATCCTCAAAAATGATGAAAAACGGCGTGCTATAGTATGCCGTCTGAGATGGGCTATAGCCAATGGTCAAAAATGATGAAAAACGAGGATTTGAAAAAAAGACGAAAATAGCTCCGAGACCATGGGCTTTAATCCATTGTCTCGAGTGATTTTCGTCATTTTTTCAAATCCTCAAAAATGATGAAAAATGGCATTCTATAGTATGCCGTCTGAGATGGGCTATAGCCCATGGTCAAACATGATGAAAAACTAGGATTTGAAAAAGAGACGAAAATCACTCCGAGACCATGGGCTATAGTCCATTGTCTGGAGTGATTTTCGTCTTTTTTTCAAATCCTCAAAAATGATGAAAAACGAGCATTTGAAAAAAAGACGAAAATCACCCCAAGACCATGGGCTATAGTCCATTGTCTCGAGTGATTTTCGACTTTTTTTCGAATCCTCAAAAATGATGAAAAACGGCGTGCTATAGTATGCCGTCTGAGATGGGCTATAGCCAATGGTCAAAAATGATGAAAAACGAGGATTTGAAAAAAAGACGAAAATAGCTCCGAGACCATGGGCTTTAATCCATTGTCTCGAGTGATTTTCGTCATTTTTTCAAATCCTCAAAAATGATGAAAAATGGCATTCTATAGTATGCCGTCTGAGATGGGCTATAGCCCATGGTCAAACATGATGAAAAACTAGGATTTGAAAAAGAGACGAAAATCACTCCGAGACCATGGGCTATAGTCCATTGTCTGGAGTGATTTTCGTCTTTTTTTCAAATCCTCAAAAATTATGAAAAACGATGTGCTATAGTATGCCGTCTGAGATGGGCTACAGCCCATGGTCAAAAATGATGAAAAACAAGCATTTGAAAAAAAGACGAAAATCACTCCGAGTGTGGAAAGCAAAGTGTCACAGTAAAGACTGGGGTGGGATTGCACCCTGGACCTTTATTTTTTGGTTTGAACTTGAGTGGGGTTTGAACTCCCGATCATGTGGCAGCGTCCTAACACACTGAGCCACTGGGTCCAGACAATTCACACTGCTTTTTTGTTGGTTTTCTTCTTCTGAAATCGGTCCCATGGTCTCGGAGGGTTTTTCATCATTTTTGAGGATTTGAAAAAAAGACGAAAATCACTCCGAGACCATGGGCTATAGTCCATTGTCTCGGAGTGATTTTCGTCTTTTTTTCAAATCCTCAAAAATGATGAAAAACGGCATGCTATAGTATGCCGTCCGAGGCCATGGGCTATAGCCCATGGTCTCGGAGGGTTTTTCATCATTTTTGAGGATTTGAAAAAAAGACGAAAATCACTCCGAGACCATGGGCTATAGTCCATTGTCTCGGAGTGATTTTCATCTTTTTTTCAAATCCTCAAAAATGATGAAAAACGGCAAGCTATAGTATGCCGTCCGAGGCCATGGGCTTAACTTGAACCCACGACCTGTGGTTCTAATAGACAGCAGCTTATCACAGAGGCCACCATGCTCTCTGAGAATCTCCTCAGCTTTCCATCTCTTTCCAGTTCTCTTCTGGATGTTATGCTCCAAAACATGCTGCAAAGTGAAAGTAGCAGGAACTCAGCTGGATTTGAACTAACAACCTCTGGCTCACATGGACATCATCTTAACAAGGGTGCCACTGGGATCTCAGTGATTTTTAGGTTGTAAGTTGTTCTTCTTGGTGTCACTTTTCAAATGGGGCCTTGGGATCATGTACAGAGCATTTGAATGGTGCTGTGCATCAAAGGTGTCTTTAGTGCTTTTAAGTGTTATCGTGGATGTTAATCAGATAATACAGAGGAGAAACCATGACAGGACACAGACAGCCTCCCCATTGGTGGATGTGATCCTGGCAGCCAGCCCAGGTGTGTTCTGGTCCTGTTGATTGAGCTGAGAAGGACTGAAGGTTTATAGGTCATGCTCAGCTCAATCAACAGGACCAGAACACACACTTGTTACTTTTCTTCCAGTTTATTATACTCGTCGTTTTATAGCCCATGGTCTCGGAGTGATTTTCGTCTTTTTTACAAATCCTCAAAAATGATGAAAAACGGCATGCTATAGTATGCTGTCCGAGGCCATGGGCTATAGCCCATGGTCTCGGAGTGTTTTTCATCATTTTTGAGGATTTGAAAAAAAGACGAAAATCACTCCGAGACCATGGGCTATAGTCCATTGTCTCGGAGGGATTTTCATCTTTTTTTCAAATCCTCAAAAATGATGAAAAACGGCATGCTATAGTATGCCGTCCGAGGCCATGGGCTATAGCCCATGGTCTTGGAGGGTTTTTCATCATTTTTGAGGATTTGAAAAAAAGACGAAAATCACTCCGAGACCATGGGCTATAGTCCATTGTCTCGGAGTGATTTTCGTCTTTTTTTCAAATCCTCAAAAATGATGAAAAACGGCATGCTATAGTATGCCGTCCGAGGCCATGGGCTATAGCCCATGGTCTCGGAGTGTTTTTCATCATTTTTGAGGATTTGAAAAAAAGACGAAAATCACTCCGAGACCATGGGCTATAGTCCATTGTCTCGGAGTGATTTTCATCTTTTTTTCAAATCCTCAAAAATGATGAAAAACGGCATGCTATAGTATGCCGTCCGAGGCCATGGGCTATAGCCCATGGTCTCGGAGTGTTTTTCATCATTTTTGAGGATTTGAAAAAAAGACGAAAATCACTCCGAGACCATGGGCTATAGCCCATTGTCTCGGAGGGATTTTCATCTTTTTTTCAAATCCTCAAAAATGATGAAAAACGTCATGCTATAGTATGCCGTCCGAGGCCATGGGCTATAGCCCATGGTCTCGGAGGGTTTTTCATCATTTTTGAGGATTTGAAAAAAAGACGAAAATCACTCCGAGACCATGGGCTATAGTCCATTGTCTCGGAGTGATTTTCATATTTTTTTCAAATCCTCAAAAATGATGAAAAATGGCATGCTATAGTATGCCGTCCGAGGCCATGGGATATAGCCCATGGTCTCGGATTGTTTTTCATCATTTTTGAGGATTTGAAAAAAGACGAAAATCACTCCGAGACCATGGGCTATAGTCCATTGTCTCGGAGTGATTTTCATCTTTTTTTCAAATCCTCAAAAATGATGAAAAATGGCATGCTATAGTATGCCGTCTGAGGCCATGGGCTTAACTTGAACCCACGACCTGTGGTTCTAATAGACAGCAGCTTATGACAGAGGCCACCATGCTCTCTGAGAATCTCCTCAGCTTTCCATCTCTTTCCAGTTCTCTTCTGGATGTTATTCTCCAAAACATGCTGCAAAGTGAAAGTAGCAGGAAATCAGCTGGATTTGAACTCACAACCTCTGACTCACATGGACATCATCTTAACAAGGGTGCCACTGAGCTCTCAGAGATTTTTAGGTTGTAAGTTTTTCTTGTTGGTGTCACTTTTCAAATGGGGCCTTGGGATCATGTACAGAGCATTTGAATGGTGCTGTGCATCAAAGGTGTCTTTAGTGCTTTTAAGTGTTATCGTGGATGTTAATCAGATAATACAGAGGAGAAACCATGACAGGACACAGACAGCCTCCCCATTGGTGGATGTGATCCTGGCAGCCAGCCCAGGTGTGTTCTGGTCCTGTTGATTGAGCTGAGAAGGACTTATAAACCTTGAAGGTTTATAGGTCCTGCTCAGCTCAATCAACAGGACCAGAACACACACTTGTTACTTTTCTTCCAGTTTATTATACTCATCGTTTTATAGCCCATGGTCTCGGAGTGATTTTCGTCTTTTTTTCAAATCCTCAAAAATGATGAAAAACGGCATGCTATAGTATGCCGTCCGAGGCCATGGGCTATAGCCCATGGTCTCGGAGGGTTTTTCATCATTTTTGAGGATTTGAAAAAAAGACGAAAATCACTCCGAGACCATGGGCTATAGTCCATTGTCTCGGAGTAATTTTCATCTTTTTTTCAAATCCTCAAAAATGATGAAAAACGGCATGCTATAGTATGCCGTCCGAGGCCATGGGCTATAGCCCATGGTCTTGGAGGGTTTTTCAACATTTTTGAGGATTTGAAAAAAAGACGAAAATCACTCCGAGACCATGGGCTATAGTCCATTGTCTCGGAGTGATTTTCGTCTTTTTTTCAAATCCTCAAAAATGATGAAAAACGGCATGCTATAGTATGCCGTCCGAGGCCATGGGCTATAGCCCATGGTCTCGGAGTGTTTTTCATCATTTTTGAGGATTTGAAAAAAAGACGAAAATCACTCCGAGACCATGGGCTATAGTCCATGGTCTCGGAGTGATTTTCGTCTTTTTTTCAAATCCTCAAAAATGATGAAAAACGGCATGCTATAGTATGCCGTCCGAGGCCATGGGCTATAGCCCATGGTCTCGGAGGGTTTTTCATCATTTTTGAGGATTTGAAAAAAAGACGAAAATCACTCCGAGACCATGGGCTATAGTCCATTGTCTCGGAGTGATTTTCATCTTTTTTTCAAATCCTCAAAAATGATGAAAAACGGCATGCTATAGTATGCCGTCCGAGGCCATGGGCTATAGCCCATGGTCTTGGAGGGTTTTTCAACATTTTTGAGGATTTGAAAAAAAGACGAAAATCACTCCGAGACCATGGGCTATAGTCCATTGTCTCGGAGTGATTTTCGTCTTTTTTTCAAATCCTCAAAAATGATGAAAAACGGCATGCTATAGTATGCCGTCCGAGGCCATGGGCTATAGCCCATGGTCTCGGAGTGTTTTTCATCATTTTTGAGGATTTGAAAAAAAGACGAAAATCACTCCGAGACCATGGGCTATAGTCCATTGTCTCGGAGGGATTTTCATCTTTTTTTCAAATCCTCAAAAATGATGAAAAACGGCATGCTATAGTATGCCGTCCGAGGCCATGGGCTATAGCCCATGGTCTCGGAGTGTTTTTCATCATTTTTGAGGATTTGAAAAAAAGACGAAAATCACTCCGAGACCATGGGCTATAGTCCATTGTCTCGGAGGGATTTTCATCTTTTTTTCAAATCCTCAAAAATTATGAAAAACGGCATGCTATAGTATGCCGTCCGAGGCCATGGGATATAGCCCATGGTCTCGGATTGTTTTTCATCATTTTTGAGGATTTGAAAAAAAGACGAAAATCACTCCGAGACCATGGGCTATAGTCCATTGTCTCGGAGCGATTTTCATCTTTTTTTCAAATCCTCAAAAATGATGAAAAATGGCATGCTATAGTATGCCGTCTGAGGCCATGGGCTTAACTTGAACCCACGACCTGTGGTTCTAATAGACAGCAGCTTATGACAGAGGCCACCATGCTCTCTGAGAATCTCCTCAGCTTACCATCTCTTTCCAGTTCTCTTCTGGATGTTATTCTCCAAAACATGCTGCAAAGTGAAAGTAGCAGGAACTCAGCTGGATTTGAACTCACAACCTCTGACTCACATGGACATCATCTTAACAAGGGTGCCACTGAGCTCTCAGTGATTTTTAGGTTGTAAGTTGTTCTTGTTGGTGTCACTTTTCAAATGGGGCCTTGGGATCATGTACAGAGCATTTGAATGGTGCTGTGCATCAAAGGTGTCTTTAGTGCTTTTAAGTGTTATCGTGGATGTTAATCAGATAATACAGAGGAGAAACCATGACAGGACACAGACAGCCTCCCCATTGGTGGATGTGATCCTGGCAGCCAGCCCAGGTGTGTTCTGGTCCTGTTGATTGAGCTGAGACGGACTGAAGGTTTATAGGTCATGCTCAGCTCAATCAACAGGACCAGAACACACACTTGTTACTTTTCTTCCAGTTTATTATACTCGTCGTTTTATAGCCCATGGTCTCGGAGTGATTTTCGTCTTTTTTACAAATCCTCAAAAATGATGAAAAACGGCATGCTATAGTATGCCGTCCGAGGCCATGGGCTATAGCCCATGGTCTCGGAGTGTTTTTCATCATTTTTGAGGATTTGAAAAAAAGACGAAAATCACTCCGAGACCATGGGCTATAGTCCATTGTCTCGGAGTGATTTTCGTCTTTTTTTCAAATCCTCAAAAATGATGAAAAACGGCATGCTATAGTATGCCGTCCGAGGCCATGGGCTATAGCCCATGGTCTCGGAGTGTTTTTCATCATTTTTGAGGATTTGAAAAAAAGACGAAAATCACTCCGAGACCATGGGCTATAGTCCATTGTCTCGGAGGGATTTTCATCTTTTTTTCAAATCCTCAAAAATGATGAAAAACGGCATGCTATAGTATGCCGTCCGAGGCCATGGGCTATAGCCCATGGTCTCGGAGAGTTTTTCATCATTTTTGAGGATTTGAAAAAAATACGAAAATCACTCCGAGACCATGGGCTATAGTCCATTCTCTCGGAGGGATTTTCATCTTTTTTTCAAATCCTCAAAAATGATGAAAAACGGCATGCTATAGTATGCCGTCCGAGGCCATGGGCTATAGCCCATGGTCTCGGAGTGTTTTTCATCATTTTTGAGGATTTGAAAAAAAGACGAAAATCACTCCGAGACCATGGGCTATAGTCCATTGTCTCTGAGGGATTTTCATCTTTTTTTCAAATCCTCAAAAATGATGAAAAACGGCATGCTATAGTATGCCGTCCGAGGCCATGGGAGGGTTTTTCATCATTTTTGAGGATTTGAAAAAAAGACGAAAATCACTCCGAGACCATGGGCTATAGTCCATTGTCTCGGAGGGATTTTCATCTTTTTTTCAAATCCTCAAAAATGATGAAAAACGGCATGCTATAGTATGCCGTCCGAGGCCATGGGATATAGCCCATGGTCTCGGATTGTTTTTCATCATTTTTGAGGATTTGAAAAAAAGACGAAAATCACTCCGAGACCATGGGCTATAGTCCATTGTCTCGGAGTGATTTTCATCTTTTTTTCAAATCCTCAAAAATGATGAAAAATGGCATGCTATAGTATGCCGTCTGAGGCCATGGGCTTAACTTGAACCCACGACCTGTGGTTCTAATAGACAGCAGCTTATGACAGAGGCCACCATGCTCTCTGAGAATCTCCTCAGCTTTCCATCTCTTTCCAGTTCTCTTCTGGATGTTATTCTCCAAAACATGCTGCAAAGTGAAAGTAGCAGGAAATCAGCTGGATTTGAACTCACAACCTCTGACTCACATGGACATCATCTTAACAAGGGTGCCACTGAGCTCTCAGAGATTTTTAGGTTGTAAGTTTTTCTTGTTGGTGTCACTTTTCAAATGGGGCCTTGGGATCATGTACAGAGCATTTGAATGGTGCTGTGCATCAAAGGTGTCTTTAGTGCTTTTAAGTGTTATCGTGGATGTTAATCAGATAATACAGAGGAGAAACCATGACAGGACACAGACAGCCTCCCCATTGGTGGATGTGATCCTGGCAGCCAGCCCAGGTGTGTTCTGGTCCTGTTGATTGAGCTGAGAAGGACTGAAGGTTTATAGGTCATGCTCAGCTCAATCAACAGGACCAGAACACACACTTGTTACTTTTCTTCCAGTTTATTATACTCGTCGTTTTATAGCCCATGGTCTCGGAGTGATTTTCGTCTTTTTTACAAATCCTCAAAAATGATGAAAAACGGCATGCTATAGTATGCCGTCCGAGGCCATGGGCTATAGCCCATGGTCTCGGAGTGTTTTTCATCATTTTTGAGGATTTGAAAAAAAGACGAAAATCACTCCGAGACCATGGGCTATAGTCCATTGTCTCGGAGTGATTTTCGTCTTTTTTTCAAATCCTCAAAAATGATGAAAAACGGCATGCTATAGTATGCCGTCCGAGGCCATGGGCTATAGCCCATGGTCTCGGAGTGTTTTTCATCATTTTTGAGGATTTGAAAAAAAGACGAAAATCACTCCGAGACCATGGGCTATAGTCCATTGTCTCGGAGGGATTTTCATCTTTTTTTCAAATCCTCAAAAATGATGAAAAACGGCATGCTATAGTATGCCGTCCGAGGCCATGGGCTATAGCCCATGGTCTCGGAGAGTTTTTCATCATTTTTGAGGATTTGAAAAAAATACGAAAATCACTCCGAGACCATGGGCTATAGTCCATTCTCTCGGAGGGATTTTCATCTTTTTTTCAAATCCTCAAAAATGATGAAAAACGGCATGCTATAGTATGCCGTCCGAGGCCATGGGCTATAGCCCATGGTCTCGGAGTGTTTTTCATCATTTTTGAGGATTTGAAAAAAAGACGAAAATCACTCCGAGACCATGGGCTATAGTCCATTGTCTCTGAGGGATTTTCATCTTTTTTTCAAATCCTCAAAAATGATGAAAAACGGCATGCTATAGTATGCCGTCCGAGGCCATGGGAGGGTTTTTCATCATTTTTGAGGATTTGAAAAAAAGACGAAAATCACTCCGAGACCATGGGCTATAGTCCATTGTCTCGGAGGGATTTTCATCTTTTTTTCAAATCCTCAAAAATGATGAAAAACGGCATGCTATAGTATGCCGTCCGAGGCCATGGGATATAGCCCATGGTCTCGGATTGTTTTTCATCATTTTTGAGGATTTGAAAAAAAGACGAAAATCACTCCGAGACCATGGGCTATAGTCCATTGTCTCGGAGTGATTTTCATCTTTTTTTCAAATCCTCAAAAATGATGAAAAATGGCATGCTATAGTATGCCGTCTGAGGCCATGGGCTTAACTTGAACCCACGACCTGTGGTTCTAATAGACAGCAGCTTATGACAGAGGCCACCATGCTCTCTGAGAATCTCCTCAGCTTTCCATCTCTTTCCAGTTCTCTTCTGGATGTTATTCTCCAAAACATGCTGCAAAGTGAAAGTAGCAGGAAATCAGCTGGATTTGAACTCACAACCTCTGACTCACATGGACATCATCTTAACAAGGGTGCCACTGAGCTCTCAGAGATTTTTAGGTTGTAAGTTTTTCTTGTTGGTGTCACTTTTCAAATGGGGCCTTGGGATCATGTACAGAGCATTTGAATGGTGCTGTGCATCAAAGGTGTCTTTAGTGCTTTTAAGTGTTATCGTGGATGTTAATCAGATAATACAGAGGAGAAACCATGACAGGACACAGACAGCCTCCCCATTGGTGGATGTGATCCTGGCAGCCAGCCCAGGTGTGTTCTGGTCCTGTTGATTGAGCTGAGAAGGACTGAAGGTTTATAGGTCATGCTCAGCTCAATCAACAGGACCAGAACACACACTTGTTACTTTTCTTCCAGTTTATTATACTCGTCGTTTTATAGCCCATGGTCTCGGAGTGATTTTCGTCTTTTTTTCAAATCCTCAAAAATGATGAAACACGGCATGCTATAGTATGCCGTCCGAGACCATGGGCTATAGCCCATGGTCTCGGAGGGTTTTTCATCATTTTTGAGGATTTGAAAAAAAGACGAAAATCACTCCGAGACCATGGGCTATAGTCCATTGTCTCGGAGTGATTTTCATCTTTTTTACAAATCCTAAAAAATGATGAAAAACGGCATGCTATAGTATGCCGTCCGAGGCCATGGGCTATAGCCCATGGTCTCGGAGGGTTTTTCATCATTTTTGAGGATTTGAAAAAAAGACGAAAATCACTCCGAGACCATGGGCTATAGTCCATTGTCTCGGAGTGATTTTCGTCTTTTTTTCAAATCCTCAAAAATGATGAAAAACGGCATGCTATAGTATGCCGTCCGAGGCCATGGGCTATAGCCCATGGTCTCGGAGTGTTTTTCATCATTTTTGAGGATTTGAAAAAAAGACGAAAATCACTCCGAGACCATGGGCTATAGTCCATTGTCTCGGAGTGATTTTCATCTTTTTTTCAAATCCTCAAAAATGATGAAAAACGGCATGCTATAGTATGCCGTCCGAGGCCATGGGATATAGCCCATGGTCTCGGATTGTTTTTCATCATTTTTGAGGATTTGAAAAAAAGACGAAAATCACTCCGAGACCATGGGCTATAGTCCATTGTCTCGGAGGGATTTTCATCTTTTTTTCAAATCCTCAAAAATGATGAAAAACGGCATGCTATAGTATGCCGTCCGAGGCCATGGGATATAGCCCATGGTCTCGGATTGTTTTTCATCATTTTTGAGGATTTGAAAAAAAGACGAAAATCACTCCGAGACCATGGGCTATAGTCCATTGTCTCGGAGTGATTTTCATCTTTTTTTCAAATCCTCAAAAATGATGAAAAATGGCATGCTATAGTATGCCGTCTGAGGCCATGGGCTTAACTTGAACCCACGACCTGTGGTTCTAATAGACAGCAGCTTATGACAGAGGCCACCATGCTCTCTGAGAATCTCCTCAGCTTTCCATCTCTTTCCAGTTCTCTTCTGGATGTTATTCTCCAAAACATGCTGCAAAGTGAAAGTAGCAGGAAATCAGCTGGATTTGAACTCACAACCTCTGACTCACATGGACATCATCTTAACAAGGGTGCCACTGAGCTCTCAGAGATTTTTAGGTTGTAAGTTTTACTTGTTGGTGTCACTTTTCAAATGGGGCCTTGGGATCATGTACAGAGCATTTGAATGGTGCTGTGCATCAAAGGTGTCTTTAGTGCTTTTAAGTGTTATCGTGGATGTTAATCAGATAATACAGAGGAGAAACCATGACAGGACACAGACAGCCTCCCCATTGGTGGATGTGATCCTGGCAGCCAGCCCAGGTGTGTTCTGGTCCTGTTGATTGAGCTGAGAAGGACTGAAGGTTTATAGGTCATGCTCAGCTCAATCAACAGGACCAGAACACACACTTGTTACTTTTCTTCCAGTTTATTATACTCGTCGTTTTATAGCCCATGGTCTCGGAGTGATTTTCGTCTTTTTTTCAAATCCTCAAAAATGATGAAACACGGCATGCTATAGTATGCCGTCCGAGACCATGGGCTATAGCCCATGGTCTCGGAGGGTTTTTCATCATTTTTGAGGATTTGAAAAAAAGACGAAAATCACTCCGAGACCATGGGCTATAGTCCATTGTCTCGGAGTGATTTTCATCTTTTTTACAAATCCTAAAAAATGATGAAAAACGGCATGCTATAGTATGCCGTCCGAGGCCATGGGCTATAGCCCATGGTCTCGGAGGGTTTTTCATCATTTTTGAGGATTTGAAAAAAAGACGAAAATCACTCCGAGACCATGGGCTATAGTCCATTGTCTCGGAGTGATTTTCGTCTTTTTTTCAAATCCTCAAAAATGATGAAAAACGGCATGCTATAGTATGCCGTCCGAGGCCATGGGCTATAGCCCATGGTCTCGGAGTGTTTTTCATCATTTTTGAGGATTTGAAAAAAAGACGAAAATCACTCCGAGACCATGGGCTATAGTCCATGGTCTCGGAGTGATTTTCGTCTTTTTTTCAAATCCTCAAAAATGATGAAAAACGGCATGCTATAGTATGCCGTCCGAGGCCATGGGCTATAGCCCATGGTCTCGGAGTGTTTTTCATCATTTTTGAGGATTTGAAAAAAAGACGAAAATCACTCCGAGACCATGGGCTATAGTCCATTGTCTCGGAGTGATTTTCATCTTTTTTTCAAATCCTCAAAAATGATGAAAAACGGCATGCTATAGTATGCCGTCCGAGGCCATGGGATATAGCCCATGGTCTCGGATTGTTTTTCATCATTTTTGAGGATTTGAAAAAAAGACGAAAATCACTCCGAGACCATGGGCTATAGTCCATTGTCTCGGAGGGATTTTCATCTTTTTTTCAAATCCTCAAAAATGATGAAAAACGGCATGCTATAGTATGCCGTCCGAGGCCATGGGCTATAGCCCATGGTCTCGGAGTGTTTTTCATCATTTTTGAGGATTTGAAAAAAAGACGAAAATCACTCCGAGACCATGGGCTATAGTCCATTGTCTCGGAGTGATTTTCGTCTTTTTTTCAAATCCTCAAAAATGATGAAAAACGGCATGCTATAGTATGCCGTCCGAGGCCATGGGCTATAGCCCATGGTCTCGGAGTGTTTTTCATCATTTTTGAGGATTTGAAAAAAAGACGAAAATCACTCCGAGACCATGGGCTATAGTCCATTGTCTCGGAGGGATTTTCATCTTTTTTTCAAATCCTCAAAAATGATGAAAAACGGCATGCTATAGTATGCCGTCCGAGGCCATGGGCTATAGCCCATGGTCTCGGAGAGTTTTTCATCATTTTTGAGGATTTGAAAAAAATACGAAAATCACTCCGAGACCATGGGCTATAGTCCATTCTCTCGGAGGGATTTTCATCTTTTTTTCAAATCCTCAAAAATGATGAAAAACGGCATGCTATAGTATGCCGTCCGAGGCCATGGGCTATAGCCCATGGTCTCGGAGTGTTTTTCATCATTTTTGAGGATTTGAAAAAAAGACGAAAATCACTCCGAGACCATGGGCTATAGTCCATTGTCTCTGAGGGATTTTCATCTTTTTTTCAAATCCTCAAAAATGATGAAAAACGGCATGCTATAGTATGCCGTCCGAGGCCATGGGAGGGTTTTTCATCATTTTTGAGGATTTGAAAAAAAGACGAAAATCACTCCGAGACCATGGGCTATAGTCCATTGTCTCGGAGGGATTTTCATCTTTTTTTCAAATCCTCAAAAATGATGAAAAACGGCATGCTATAGTATGCCGTCCGAGGCCATGGGATATAGCCCATGGTCTCGGATTGTTTTTCATCATTTTTGAGGATTTGAAAAAAAGACGAAAATCACTCCGAGACCATGGGCTATAGTCCATTGTCTCGGAGTGATTTTCATCTTTTTTTCAAATCCTCAAAAATGATGAAAAATGGCATGCTATAGTATGCCGTCTGAGGCCATGGGCTTAACTTGAACCCACGACCTGTGGTTCTAATAGACAGCAGCTTATGACAGAGGCCACCATGCTCTCTGAGAATCTCCTCAGCTTTCCATCTCTTTCCAGTTCTCTTCTGGATGTTATTCTCCAAAACATGCTGCAAAGTGAAAGTAGCAGGAAATCAGCTGGATTTGAACTCACAACCTCTGACTCACATGGACATCATCTTAACAAGGGTGCCACTGAGCTCTCAGAGATTATTAGGTTGTAAGTTTTTCTTGTTGGTGTCACTTTTCAAATGGGGCCTTGGGATCATGTACAGAGCATTTGAATGGTGCTGTGCATCAAAGGTGTCTTTAGTGCTTTTAAGTGTTATCGTGGATGTTAATCAGATAATACAGAGGAGAAACCATGACAGGACACAGACAGCCTCCCCATTGGTGGATGTGATCCTGGCAGCCAGCCCAGGTGTGTTCTGGTCCTGTTGATTGAGCTGAGAAGGACTTATAAACCTTGAAGGTTTATAGGTCCTGCTCAGCTCAATCAACAGGACCAGAACACACACTTGTTACTTTTCTTCCAGTTTATTATACTCGTCGTTTTATAGCCCATGGTCTCGGAGTGATTTTCGTCTTTTTTTCAAATCCTCAAAAATGATGAAACACGGCATGCTATAGTATGCCGTCCGAGACCATGGGCTATAGCCCATGGTCTCGGAGGGTTTTTCATCATTTTTGAGGATTTGAAAAAAAGACGAAAATCACTCCGAGACCATGGGCTATAGTCCATTGTCTCGGAGTGATTTTCATCTTTTTTACAAATCCTAAAAAATGATGAAAAACGGCATGCTATAGTATGCCGTCCGAGGCCATGGGCTATAGCCCATGGTCTCGGAGGGTTTTTCATCATTTTTGAGGATTTGAAAAAAAGACGAAAATCACTCCGAGACCATGGGCTATAGTCCATTGTCTCGGAGTGATTTTCATCTTTTTTTCAAATCCTCAAAAATGATGAAAAATGGCATGCTATAGTATGCCGTCTGAGGCCATGGGCTTAACTTGAACCCACGACCTGTGGTTCTAATAGACAGCAGCTTATGACAGAGGCCACCATGCTCTCTGAGAATCTCCTCAGCTTTCCATCTCTTTCCAGTTCTCTTCTGGATGTTATTCTCCAAAACATGCTGCAAAGTGAAAGTAGCAGGAAATCAGCTGGATTTGAACTCACAACCTCTGACTCACATGGACATCATCTTAACAAGGGTGCCACTGAGCTCTCAGAGATTATTAGGTTGTAAGTTTTTCTTGTTGGTGTCACTTTTCAAATGGGGCCTTGGGATCATGTACAGAGCATTTGAATGGTGCTGTGCATCAAAGGTGTCTTTAGTGCTTTTAAGTGTTATCGTGGATGTTAATCAGATAATACAGAGGAGAAACCATGACAGGACACAGACAGCCTCCCCATTGGTGGATGTGATCCTGGCAGCCAGCCCAGGTGTGTTCTGGTCCTGTTGATTGAGCTGAGAAGGACTTATAAACCTTGAAGGTTTATAGGTCCTGCTCAGCTCAATCAACAGGACCAGAACACACACTTGTTACTTTTCTTCCAGTTTATTATACTCGTCGTTTTATAGCCCATGGTCTCGGAGTGATTTTCGTCTTTTTTTCAAATCCTCAAAAATGATGAAACACGGCATGCTATAGTATGCCGTCCGAGACCATGGGCTATAGCCCATGGTCTCGGAGGGTTTTTCATCATTTTTGAGGATTTGAAAAAAAGACGAAAATCACTCCGAGACCATGGGCTATAGTCCATTGTCTCGGAGTGATTTTCATCTTTTTTACAAATCCTAAAAAATGATGAAAAACGGCATGCTATAGTATGCCGTCCGAGGCCATGGGCTATAGCCCATGGTCTCGGAGGGTTTTTCATCATTTTTGAGGATTTGAAAAAAAGACGAAAATCACTCCGAGACCATGGGCTATAGTCCATTGTCTCGGAGTGATTTTCGTCTTTTTTTCAAATCCTCAAAAATGATGAAAAACGGCATGCTATAGTATGCCGTCCGAGGCCATGGGCTATAGCCCATGGTCTCGGAGGGTTTTTCATCATTTTTGAGGATTTGAAAAAAAGACGAAAATCACTCCGAGACCATGGGCTATAGTCCATTGTCTCGGAGTGATTTTCATCTTTTTTTCAAATCCTCAAAAATGATGAAAAACGGCAAGCTATAGTATGCCGTCCGAGGCCATGGGCTTAACTTGAACCCACGACCTGTGGTTCTAATAGACAGCAGCTTATCACAGAGGCCACCATGCTCTCTGAGAATCTCCTCAGCTTTCCATCTCTTTCCAGTTCTCTTCTGGATGTTATGCTCCAAAACATGCTGCAAAGTGAAAGTAGCAGGAACTCAGCTGGATTTGAACTAACAACCTCTGGCTCACATGGACATCATCTTAACAAGGGTGCCACTGAGATCTCAGTGATTTTTAGGTTGTAAGTTGTTCTTCTTGGTGTCACTTTTCAAATGGGGCCTTGGGATCATGTACAGAGCATTTGAATGGTGCTGTGCATCAAAGGTGTCTTTAGTGCTTTTAAGTGTTATCGTGGATGTTAATCAGATAATACAGAGGAGAAACCATGACAGGACACAGACAGCCTCCCCATTGGTGGATGTGATCCTGGCAGCCAGCCCAGGTGTGTTCTGTTCCTGTTGATTGAGCTGAGAAGGACTGAAGGTTTATAGGTCATGCTCAGCTCAATCAACAGGACCAGAACACACACTTGTTACTTTTCTTCCAGTTTATTATACTCGTCGTTTTATAGCCCATGGTCTCGGAGTGATTTTCGTCTTTTTTACAAATCCTCAAAAATGATGAAAAACGGCATGCTATAGTATGCTGTCCGAGGCCATGGGCTATAGCCCATGGTCTCGGAGTGTTTTTCATCATTTTTGAGGATTTGAAAAAAAGACGAAAATCACTCCGAGACCATGGGCTATAGTCCATTGTCTCGGAGGGATTTTCATCTTTTTTACAAATCCTCAAAAATGATGAAAAACGGCATGCTATAGTATGCCGTCCGAGGCCATGGGCTATAGCCCATGGTCTCGGAGTGTTTTTCATCATTTTTGAGGATTTGAAAAAAAGACGAAAATCACTCCGAGACCATGGGCTATAGTCCATTGTCTCGGAGTGATTTTCATCTTTTTTACAAATCCTCAAAAATGATGAAAAACGGCATGCTATAGTATGCCGTCCGAGGCCATGGGCTATAGCCCATGGTCTCGGATTGTTTTTCATCATTTTTGAGGATTTGAAAAAAAGACGAAAATCACTCTGAGACCATGGGCTATAGTCCATTGTCTCGGAGTGATTTTCATCTTTTTTTCAAATCCTCAAAAATGATGAAAAATGGCATGCTATAGTATGCCGTCTGAGGCCATGGGCTTAACTTTAACCCACGACCTGTGGTTCTAATAGACAGCAGCTTATGACAGAGGCCACCATGCTCTCTGAGAATCTCCTCAGCTTTCCATCTCTTTCCAGTTCTCTTCTGGATGTTATTCTCCAAAACATGCTGCAAAGTGAAAGTAGCAGGAATTCAGCTGGATTTGAACTCACAACCTCTGACTCACATGGACATCATCTTAACAAGGGTGCAACTGAGCTCTCAGGGATTTTTAGGTTGTAAGTTGTTCTTGTTGGTATCACTTTTCAAATGGGGCCTTGGGATCATGTACAGAGCATTTGAATTGTGCTGTGCATCAAAGGTGTCTTTAGTGCTTTTAAGTGTTATCGTGGATGTTAATCAGATAATACAGAGGAGAAACCATGACAGGACACAGACAGCCTCCCCATTGGTGGATGTGATCCTGGCAGCCAGCCCAGGTGTGTTCTGGTCCTGTAGATTGAGCTGAGACGGACTGAAGGTTTATAGGTCATGCTCAGCTCAATCAACAGGACCAGAACACACACTTGTTACTTTTCTTCCAGTTTATTATACTCGTCGTTTTATAGCCCATGGTCTCGGAGTGATTTTCGTCTTTTTTACAAATCCTCAAAAATGATGAAAAACGGCATGCTATAGTATGCCGTCCGAGGCCATGGGCTATAGCCCATGGTCTCGGAGTGTTTTTCATCATTTTTGAGGATTTGAAAAAAAGACGAAAATCACTCCGAGACCATGGGCTATAGTCCATTGTCTCGGAGGGATTTTCATCTTTTTTACAAATCCTCAAAAATGATGAAAAACGGCATGCTATAGTATGCCGTCCGAGGCCATGGGCTATAGCCCATGGTCTCGGAGTGTTTTTCATCATTTTTGAGGATTTGAAAAAAAGACGAAAATCACTCCGAGACCATGGGCTATAGTCCATTGTCTCGGAGTGATTTTCATCTTTTTTACAAATCCTCAAAAATGATGAAAAACGGCATGCTATAGTATGCCGTCCGAGGCCATGGGCTATAGCCCATGGTCTCGGATTGTTTTTCATCATTTTTGAGGATTTGAAAAAAAGACGAAAATCACTCTGAGACCATGGGCTATAGTCCATTGTCTCGGAGTGATTTTCATCTTTTTTTCAAATCCTCAAAAATGATGAAAAATGGCATGCTATAGTATGCCGTCTGAGGCCATGGGCTTAACTTTAACCCACGACCTGTGGTTCTAATAGACAGCAGCTTATGACAGAGGCCACCATGCTCTCTGAGAATCTCCTCAGCTTTCCATCTCTTTCCAGTTCTCTTCTGGATGTTATTCTCCAAAACATGCTGCAAAGTGAAAGTAGCAGGAATTCAGCTGGATTTGAACTCACAACCTCTGACTCACATGGACATCATCTTAACAAGGGTGCAACTGAGCTCTCAGGGATTTTTAGGTTGTAAGTTGTTCTTGTTGGTATCACTTTTCAAATGGGGCCTTGGGATCATGTACAGAGCATTTGAATTGTGCTGTGCATCAAAGGTGTCTTTAGTGCTTTTAAGTGTTATCGTGGATGTTAATCAGATAATACAGAGGAGAAACCATGACAGGACACAGACAGCCTCCCCATTGGTGGATGTGATCCTGGCAGCCAGCCCAGGTGTGTTCTGGTCCTGTTGATTGAGCTGAGACGGACTGAAGGTTTATAGGTCATGCTCAGCTCAATCAACAGGACCAGAACACACACTTGTTACTTTTCTTCCAGTTTATTATACTCATCGTTTTATAGCCCATGGTCTCGGAGTGATTTTCGTCTTTTTTACAAATCCTCAAAAATGATGAAAAACGGCATGCTATAGTATGCCGTCCGAGGCCATGGGCTATAGCCCATGGTCTCGGAGTGTTTTTCATCATTTTTGAGGATTTGAAAAAAAGACGAAAATCACTCCGAGACCATGGGCTATAGTCCATTGTCTCGGAGTGATTTTCGTCTTTTTTTCAAATCCTCAAAAATGATGAAAAACGGCATGCTATAGTATGCCGTCCGAGGCCATGGGCTATAGCCCATGGTCTCGGAGTGTTTTTCATCATTTTTGAGGATTTGAAAAAAAGACGAAAATCACTCCGAGACCATGGGCTATAGTCCATTGTCTCGGAGGGATTTTCATCTTTTTTTCAAATCCTCAAAAATGATGAAAAACGGCATGCTATAGTATGCCGTCCGAGGCCATGGGCTATAGCCCATGGTCTCGGAGAGTTTTTCATCATTTTTGAGGATTTGAAAAAAAAAAGAAAAACACTCCGAGACCATGGGCTATAGTCCATTCTCTCGGAGGGATTTTCATCTTTTTTTCAAATCCTCAAAAATGATGAAAAACGGCATGCTATAGTATGCCGTCCGAGGCCATGGGCTATAGCCCATGGTCTCGGAGTGTTTTTCATCATTTTTGAGGATTTGAAAAAAAGACGAAAATCACTCCGAGACCATGGGCTATAGTCCATTGTCTCTGAGGGATTTTCATCTTTTTTTCAAATCCTCAAAAATGATGAAAAACGGCATGCTATAGTATGCCGTCCGAGGCCATGGGAGGGTTTTTCATCATTTTTGAGGATTTGAAAAAAAGACGAAAATCACTCCGAGACCATGGGCTATAGTCCATTGTCTCGGAGGGATTTTCATCTTTTTTTCAAATCCTCAAAAATGATGAAAAACGGCATGCTATAGTATGCCGTCCGAGGCCATGGGATATAGCCCATGGTCTCGGATTGTTTTTCATCATTTTTGAGGATTTGAAAAAAAGACGAAAATCACTCCGAGACCATGGGCTATAGTCCATTGTCTCGGAGTGATTTTCATCTTTTTTTCAAATCCTCAAAAATGATGAAAAATGGCATGCTATAGTATGCCGTCTGAGGCCATGGGCTTAACTTGAACCCACGACCTGTGGTTCTAATAGACAGCAGCTTATGACAGAGGCCACCATGCTCTCTGAGAATCTCCTCAGCTTTCCATCTCTTTCCAGTTCTCTTCTGGATGTTATTCTCCAAAACATGCTGCAAAGTGAAAGTAGCAGGAAATCAGCTGGATTTGAACTCACAACCTCTGACTCACATGGACATCATCTTAACAAGGGTGCCACTGAGCTCTCAGAGATTATTAGGTTGTAAGTTTTTCTTGTTGGTGTCACTTTTCAAATGGGGCCTTGGGATCATGTACAGAGCATTTGAATGGTGCTGTGCATCAAAGGTGTCTTTAGTGCTTTTAAGTGTTATCGTGGATGTTAATCAGATAATACAGAGGAGAAACCATGACAGGACACAGACAGCCTCCCCATTGGTGGATGTGATCCTGGCAGCCAGCCCAGGTGTGTTCTGGTCCTGTTGATTGAGCTGAGAAGGACTTATAAACCTTGAAGGTTTATAGGTCCTGCTCAGCTCAATCAACAGGACCAGAACACACACTTGTTACTTTTCTTCCAGTTTATTATACTCGTCGTTTTATAGCCCATGGTCTTGGAGTGATTTTCGTCTTTTTTTCAAATCCTCAAAAATGATGAAACACGGCATGCTATAGTATGCCGTCCGAGACCATGGGCTATAGCCCATGGTCTCGGAGGGTTTTTCATCATTTTTGAGGATTTGAAAAAAAGACGAAAATCACTCCGAGACCATGGGCTATAGTCCATTGTCTCGGAGTGATTTTCATCTTTTTTACAAATCCTAAAAAATGATGAAAAACGGCATGCTATAGTATGCCGTCCGAGGCCATGGGCTATAGCCCATGGTCTCGGAGGGTTTTTCATCATTTTTGAGGATTTGAAAAAAAGACGAAAATCACTCCGAGACCATGGGCTATAGTCCATTGTCTCGGAGTGATTTTCATCTTTTTTTCAAATCCTCAAAAATGATGAAAAATGGCATGCTATAGTATGCCGTCTGAGGCCATGGGCTTAACTTGAACCCACGACCTGTGGTTCTAATAGACAGCAGCTTATGACAGAGGCCACCATGCTCTCTGAGAATCTCCTCAGCTTTCCATCTCTTTCCAGTTCTCTTCTGGATGTTATTCTCCAAAACATGCTGCAAAGTGAAAGTAGCAGGAAATCAGCTGGATTTGAACTCACAACCTCTGACTCACATGGACATCATCTTAACAAGGGTGCCACTGAGCTCTCAGAGATTATTAGGTTGTAAGTTTTTCTTGTTGGTGTCACTTTTCAAATGGGGCCTTGGGATCATGTACAGAGCATTTGAATGGTGCTGTGCATCAAAGGTGTCTTTAGTGCTTTTAAGTGTTATCGTGGATGTTAATCAGATAATACAGAGGAGAAACCATGACAGGACACAGACAGCCTCCCCATTGGTGGATGTGATCCTGGCAGCCAGCCCAGGTGTGTTCTGGTCCTGTTGATTGAGCTGAGAAGGACTTATAAACCTTGAAGGTTTATAGGTCCTGCTCAGCTCAATCAACAGGACCAGAACACACACTTGTTACTTTTCTTCCAGTTTATTATACTCGTCGTTTTATAGCCCATGGTCTCGGAGTGATTTTCGTCTTTTTTTCAAATCCTCAAAAATGATGAAACACGGCATGCTATAGTATGCCGTCCGAGACCATGGGCTATAGCCCATGGTCTCGGAGGGTTTTTCATCATTTTTGAGGATTTGAAAAAAAGACGAAAATCACTCCGAGACCATGGGCTATAGTCCATTGTCTCGGAGTGATTTTCATCTTTTTTACAAATCCTAAAAAATGATGAAAAACGGCATGCTATAGTATGCCGTCCGAGGCCATGGGCTATAGCCCATGGTCTCGGAGGGTTTTTCATCATTTTTGAGGATTTGAAAAAAAGACGAAAATCACTCCGAGACCATGGGCTATAGTCCATTGTCTCGGAGTGATTTTCGTCTTTTTTTCAAATCCTCAAAAATGATGAAAAACGGCATGCTATAGTATGCCGTCCGAGGCCATGGGCTATAGCCCATGGTCTCGGAGGGTTTTTCATCATTTTTGAGGATTTGAAAAAAAGACGAAAATCACTCCGAGACCATGGGCTATAGTCCATTGTCTCGGAGTGATTTTCATCTTTTTTTCAAATCCTCAAAAATGATGAAAAACGGCAAGCTATAGTATGCCGTCCGAGGCCATGGGCTTAACTTGAACCCACGACCTGTGGTTCTAATAGACAGCAGCTTATCACAGAGGCCACCATGCTCTCTGAGAATCTCCTCAGCTTTCCATCTCTTTCCAGTTCTCTTCTGGATGTTATGCTCCAAAACATGCTGCAAAGTGAAAGTAGCAGGAACTCAGCTGGATTTGAACTAACAACCTCTGGCTCACATGGACATCATCTTAACAAGGGTGCCACTGAGATCTCAGTGATTTTTAGGTTGTAAGTTGTTCTTCTTGGTGTCACTTTTCAAATGGGGCCTTGGGATCATGTACAGAGCATTTGAATGGTGCTGTGCATCAAAGGTGTCTTTAGTGCTTTTAAGTGTTATCGTGGATGTTAATCAGATAATACAGAGGAGAAACCATGACAGGACACAGACAGCCTCCCCATTGGTGGATGTGATCCTGGCAGCCAGCCCAGGTGTGTTCTGTTCCTGTTGATTGAGCTGAGAAGGACTGAAGGTTTATAGGTCATGCTCAGCTCAATCAACAGGACCAGAACACACACTTGTTACTTTTCTTCCAGTTTATTATACTCGTCGTTTTATAGCCCATGGTCTCGGAGTGATTTTCGTCTTTTTTACAAATCCTCAAAAATGATGAAAAACGGCATGCTATAGTATGCTGTCCGAGGCCATGGGCTATAGCCCATGGTCTCGGAGTGTTTTTCATCATTTTTGAGGATTTGAAAAAAAGACGAAAATCACTCCGAGACCATGGGCTATAGTCCATTGTCTCGGAGGGATTTTCATCTTTTTTACAAATCCTCAAAAATGATGAAAAACGGCATGCTATAGTATGCCGTCCGAGGCCATGGGCTATAGCCCATGGTCTCGGAGTGTTTTTCATCATTTTTGAGGATTTGAAAAAAAGACGAAAATCACTCCGAGACCATGGGCTATAGTCCATTGTCTCGGAGTGATTTTCATCTTTTTTACAAATCCTCAAAAATGATGAAAAACGGCATGCTATAGTATGCCGTCCGAGGCCATGGGCTATAGCCCATGGTCTCGGATTGTTTTTCATCATTTTTGAGGATTTGAAAAAAAGACGAAAATCACTCTGAGACCATGGGCTATAGTCCATTGTCTCGGAGTGATTTTCATCTTTTTTTCAAATCCTCAAAAATGATGAAAAATGGCATGCTATAGTATGCCGTCTGAGGCCATGGGCTTAACTTTAACCCACGACCTGTGGTTCTAATAGACAGCAGCTTATGACAGAGGCCACCATGCTCTCTGAGAATCTCCTCAGCTTTCCATCTCTTTCCAGTTCTCTTCTGGATGTTATTCTCCAAAACATGCTGCAAAGTGAAAGTAGCAGGAATTCAGCTGGATTTGAACTCACAACCTCTGACTCACATGGACATCATCTTAACAAGGGTGCAACTGAGCTCTCAGGGATTTTTAGGTTGTAAGTTGTTCTTGTTGGTATCACTTTTCAAATGGGGCCTTGGGATCATGTACAGAGCATTTGAATTGTGCTGTGCATCAAAGGTGTCTTTAGTGCTTTTAAGTGTTATCGTGGATGTTAATCAGATAATACAGAGGAGAAACCATGACAGGACACAGACAGCCTCCCCATTGGTGGATGTGATCCTGGCAGCCAGCCCAGGTGTGTTCTGGTCCTGTTGATTGAGCTGAGACGGACTGAAGGTTTATAGGTCATGCTCAGCTCAATCAACAGGACCAGAACACACACTTGTTACTTTTCTTCCAGTTTATTATACTCGTCGTTTTATAGCCCATGGTCTCGGAGTGATTTTCGTCTTTTTTACAAATCCTCAAAAATGATGAAAAACGGCATGCTATAGTATGCCGTCCGAGGCCATGGGCTATAGCCCATGGTCTCGGAGTGTTTTTCATCATTTTTGAGGATTTGAAAAAAAGACGAAAATCACTCCGAGACCATGGGCTATAGTCCATTGTCTCGGAGGGATTTTCATCTTTTTTACAAATCCTCAAAAATGATGAAAAACGGCATGCTATAGTATGCCGTCCGAGGCCATGGGCTATAGCCCATGGTCTCGGAGTGTTTTTCATCATTTTTGAGGATTTGAAAAAAAGACGAAAATCACTCCGAGACCATGGGCTATAGTCCATTGTCTCGGAGTGATTTTCATCTTTTTTACAAATCCTCAAAAATGATGAAAAACGGCATGCTATAGTATGCCGTCCGAGGCCATGGGCTATAGCCCATGGTCTCGGATTGTTTTTCATCATTTTTGAGGATTTGAAAAAAAGACGAAAATCACCCTGAGACCATGGGCTATAGTCCATTGTCTCGGAGTGATTTTCATCTTTTTTTCAAATCCTCAAAAATGATGAAAAATGGCATGCTATAGTATGCCGTCTGAGGCCATGGGCTTAACTTTAACCCACGACCTGTGGTTCTAATAGACAGCAGCTTATGACAGAGGCCACCATGCTCTCTGAGAATCTCCTCAGCTTTCCATCTCTTTCCAGTTCTCTTCTGGATGTTATTCTCCAAAACATGCTGCAAAGTGAAAGTAGCAGGAATTCAGCTGGATTTGAACTCACAACCTCTGACTCACATGGACATCATCTTAACAAGGGTGCAACTGAGCTCTCAGGGATTTTTAGGTTGTAAGTTGTTCTTGTTGGTATCACTTTTCAAATGGGGCCTTGGGATCATGTACAGAGCATTTGAATTGTGCTGTGCATCAAAGGTGTCTTTAGTGCTTTTAAGTGTTATCGTGGATGTTAATCAGATAATACAGAGGAGAAACCATGACAGGACACAGACAGCCTCCCCATTGGTGGATGTGATCCTGGCAGCCAGCCCAGGTGTGTTCTGGTCCTGTTGATTGAGCTGAGACGGACTGAAGGTTTATAGGTCATGCTCAGCTCAATCAACAGGACCAGAACACACACTTGTTACTTTTCTTCCAGTTTATTATACTCGTCGTTTTATAGCCCATGGTCTCGGAGTGATTTTCGTCTTTTTTACAAATCCTCAAAAATGATGAAAAACGGCATGCTATAGTATGCCGTCCGAGGCCATGGGCTATAGCCCATGGTCTCGGAGTGTTTTTCATCATTTTTGAGGATTTGAAAAAAAGACGAAAATCACTCCGAGACCATGGGCTATAGTCCATTGTCTCGGAGTGATTTTCGTCTTTTTTTCAAATCCTCAAAAATGATGAAAAACGGCATGCTATAGTATGCCGTCCGAGGCCATGGGCTATAGCCCATGGTCTCGGAGTGTTTTTCATCATTTTTGAGGATTTGAAAAAAAGACGAAAATCACTCCGAGACCATGGGCTATAGTCCATTGTCTCGGAGGGATTTTCATCTTTTTTTCAAATCCTCAAAAATGATGAAAAATGGCATGCTATAGTATGCCGTCTGAGGCCATGGGCTTAACTTGAACCCACGACCTGTGGTTCTAATAGACAGCAGCTTATGACAGAGGCCACCATGCTCTCTGAGAATCTCCTCAGCTTTCCATCTCTTTCCAGTTCTCTTCTGGATGTTATTCTCCAAAACATGCTGCAAAGTGAAAGTAGCAGGAAATCAGCTGGATTTGAACTCACAACCTCTGACTCACATGGACATCATCTTAACAAGGGTGCCACTGAGCTCTCAGAGATTATTAGGTTGTAAGTTTTTCTTGTTGGTGTCACTTTTCAAATGGGGCCTTGGGATCATGTACAGAGCATTTGAATGGTGCTGTGCATCAAAGGTGTCTTTAGTGCTTTTAAGTGTTATCGTGGATGTTAATCAGATAATACAGAGGAGAAACCATGACAGGACACAGACAGCCTCCCCATTGGTGGATGTGATCCTGGCAGCCAGCCCAGGTGTGTTCTGGTCCTGTTGATTGAGCTGAGAAGGACTTATAAACCTTGAAGGTTTATAGGTCCTGCTCAGCTCAATCAACAGGACCAGAACACACACTTGTTACTTTTCTTCCAGTTTATTATACTCGTCGTTTTATAGCCCATGGTCTCGGAGTGATTTTCGTCTTTTTTTCAAATCCTCAAAAATGATGAAACACGGCATGCTATAGTATGCCGTCCGAGACCATGGGCTATAGTATGCCGTCCGAGGCCATGGGCTATAGCCCATGGTCTCGGAGAGTTTTTCATCATTTTTGAGGATTTGAAAAAAAAAAGAAAAACACTCCGAGACCATGGGCTATAGTCCATTCTCTCGGAGGGATTTTCATCTTTTTTTCAAATCCTCAAAAATGATGAAAAACGGCATGCTATAGTATGCCGTCCGAGGCCATGGGCTATAGCCCATGGTCTCGGAGTGTTTTTCATCATTTTTGAGGATTTGAAAAAAAGACGAAAATCACTCCGAGACCATGGGCTATAGTCCATTGTCTCTGAGGGATTTTCATCTTTTTTTCAAATCCTCAAAAATGATGAAAAACGGCATGCTATAGTATGCCGTCCGAGGCCATGGGAGGGTTTTTCATCATTTTTGAGGATTTGAAAAAAAGACGAAAATCACTCCGAGACCATGGGCTATAGTCCATTGTCTCGGAGGGATTTTCATCTTTTTTTCAAATCCTCAAAAATGATGAAAAACGGCATGCTATAGTATGCCGTCCGAGGCCATGGGATATAGCCCATGGTCTCGGATTGTTTTTCATCATTTTTGAGGATTTGAAAAAAAGACGAAAATCACTCCGAGACCATGGGCTATAGTCCATTGTCTCGGAGTGATTTTCATCTTTTTTTCAAATCCTCAAAAATGATGAAAAATGGCATGCTATAGTATGCCGTCTGAGGCCATGGGCTTAACTTGAACCCACGACCTGTGGTTCTAATAGACAGCAGCTTATGACAGAGGCCACCATGCTCTCTGAGAATCTCCTCAGCTTTCCATCTCTTTCCAGTTCTCTTCTGGATGTTATTCTCCAAAACATGCTGCAAAGTGAAAGTAGCAGGAAATCAGCTGGATTTGAACTCACAACCTCTGACTCACATGGACATCATCTTAACAAGGGTGCCACTGAGCTCTCAGAGATTATTAGGTTGTAAGTTTTTCTTGTTGGTGTCACTTTTCAAATGGGGCCTTGGGATCATGTACAGAGCATTTGAATGGTGCTGTGCATCAAAGGTGTCTTTAGTGCTTTTAAGTGTTATCGTGGATGTTAATCAGATAATACAGAGGAGAAACCATGACAGGACACAGACAGCCTCCCCATTGGTGGATGTGATCCTGGCAGCCAGCCCAGGTGTGTTCTGGTCCTGTTGATTGAGCTGAGAAGGACTTATAAACCTTGAAGGTTTATAGGTCCTGCTCAGCTCAATCAACAGGACCAGAACACACACTTGTTACTTTTCTTCCAGTTTATTATACTCGTCGTTTTATAGCCCATGGTCTCGGAGTGATTTTCGTCTTTTTTTCAAATCCTCAAAAATGATGAAACACGGCATGCTATAGTATGCCGTCCGAGACCATGGGCTATAGCCCATGGTCTCGGAGGGTTTTTCATCATTTTTGAGGATTTGAAAAAAAGACGAAAATCACTCCGAGACCATGGGCTATAGTCCATTGTCTCGGAGTGATTTTCATCTTTTTTACAAATCCTAAAAAATGATGAAAAACGGCATGCTATAGTATGCCGTCCGAGGCCATGGGCTATAGCCCATGGTCTCGGAGGGTTTTTCATCATTTTTGAGGATTTGAAAAAAAGACGAAAATCACTCCGAGACCATGGGCTATAGTCCATTGTCTCGGAGTGATTTTCATCTTTTTTTCAAATCCTCAAAAATGATGAAAAATGGCATGCTATAGTATGCCGTCTGAGGCCATGGGCTTAACTTGAACCCACGACCTGTGGTTCTAATAGACAGCAGCTTATGACAGAGGCCACCATGCTCTCTGAGAATCTCCTCAGCTTTCCATCTCTTTCCAGTTCTCTTCTGGATGTTATTCTCCAAAACATGCTGCAAAGTGAAAGTAGCAGGAAATCAGCTGGATTTGAACTCACAACCTCTGACTCACATGGACATCATCTTAACAAGGGTGCCACTGAGCTCTCAGAGATTATTAGGTTGTAAGTTTTTCTTGTTGGTGTCACTTTTCAAATGGGGCCTTGGGATCATGTACAGAGCATTTGAATGGTGCTGTGCATCAAAGGTGTCTTTAGTGCTTTTAAGTGTTATCGTGGATGTTAATCAGATAATACAGAGGAGAAACCATGACAGGACACAGACAGCCTCCCCATTGGTGGATGTGATCCTGGCAGCCAGCCCAGGTGTGTTCTGGTCCTGTTGATTGAGCTGAGAAGGACTTATAAACCTTGAAGGTTTATAGGTCCTGCTCAGCTCAATCAACAGGACCAGAACACACACTTGTTACTTTTCTTCCAGTTTATTATACTCGTCGTTTTATAGCCCATGGTCTCGGAGTGATTTTCGTCTTTTTTTCAAATCCTCAAAAATGATGAAACACGGCATGCTATAGTATGCCGTCCGAGACCATGGGCTATAGCCCATGGTCTCGGAGGGTTTTTCATCATTTTTGAGGATTTGAAAAAAAGACGAAAATCACTCCGAGACCATGGGCTATAGTCCATTGTCTCGGAGTGATTTTCGTCTTTTTTTCAAATCCTCAAAAATGATGAAAAACGGCATGCTATAGTATGCCGTCCGAGGCCATGGGCTATAGCCCATGGTCTCGGAGGGTTTTTCATCATTTTTGAGGATTTGAAAAAAAGACGAAAATCACTCCGAGACCATGGGCTATAGTCCATTGTCTCGGAGTGATTTTCATCTTTTTTTCAAATCCTCAAAAATGATGAAAAACGGCAAGCTATAGTATGCCGTCCGAGGCCATGGGCTTAACTTGAACCCACGACCTGTGGTTCTAATAGACAGCAGCTTATCACAGAGGCCACCATGCTCTCTGAGAATCTCCTCAGCTTTCCATCTCTTTCCAGTTCTCTTCTGGATGTTATGCTCCAAAACATGCTGCAAAGTGAAAGTAGCAGGAACTCAGCTGGATTTGAACTAACAACCTCTGGCTCACATGGACATCATCTTAACAAGGGTGCCACTGAGATCTCAGTGATTTTTAGGTTGTAAGTTGTTCTTCTTGGTGTCACTTTTCAAATGGGGCCTTGGGATCATGTACAGAGCATTTGAATGGTGCTGTGCATCAAAGGTGTCTTTAGTGCTTTTAAGTGTTATCGTGGATGTTAATCAGATAATACAGAGGAGAAACCATGACAGGACACAGACAGCCTCCCCATTGGTGGATGTGATCCTGGCAGCCAGCCCAGGTGTGTTCTGTTCCTGTTGATTGAGCTGAGAAGGACTGAAGGTTTATAGGTCATGCTCAGCTCAATCAACAGGACCAGAACACACACTTGTTACTTTTCTTCCAGTTTATTATACTCGTCGTTTTATAGCCCATGGTCTCGGAGTGATTTTCGTCTTTTTTACAAATCCTCAAAAATGATGAAAAACGGCATGCTATAGTATGCTGTCCGAGGCCATGGGCTATAGCCCATGGTCTCGGAGTGTTTTTCATCATTTTTGAGGATTTGAAAAAAAGACGAAAATCACTCCGAGACCATGGGCTATAGTCCATTGTCTCGGAGGGATTTTCATCTTTTTTTCAAATCCTCAAAAATGATGAAAAACGGCATGCTATAGTATGCCGTCCGAGGCCATGGGCTATAGCCCATGGTCTTGGAGGGTTTTTCATCATTTTTGAGGATTTGAAAAAAAGACGAAAATCACTCCGAGACCATGGGCTATAGTCCATTGTCTCGGAGTGATTTTCGTCTTTTTTTCAAATCCTCAAAAATGATGAAAAACGGCATGCTATAGTATGCCGTCCGAGGCCATGGGCTATAGCCCATGGTCTCGGAGTGTTTTTCATCATTTTTGAGGATTTGAAAAAAAGACGAAAATCACTCCGAGACCATGGGCTATAGTCCATTGTCTCGGAGTGATTTTCATCTTTTTTTCAAATCCTCAAAAATGATGAAAAACGGCATGCTATAGTATGCCGTCCGAGGCCATGGGCTATAGCCCATGGTCTCGGAGTGTTTTTCATCATTTTTGAGGATTTGAAAAAAAGACGAAAATCACTCCGAGACCATGGGCTATAGCCCATTGTCTCGGAGGGATTTTCATCTTTTTTTCAAATCCTCAAAAATGATGAAAAACGTCATGCTATAGTATGCCGTCCGAGGCCATGGGCTATAGCCCATGGTCTCGGAGGGTTTTTCATCATTTTTGAGGATTTGAAAAAAAGACGAAAATCACTCCGAGACAATGGACTATAGCCCATGGTCTCGGAGTGATTTTCGTCTTTTTTTCAAATCCTCAAAAATGATGAAAAACCCTCCGAGACCATGGGCTATAGCCCATTGTCTCGGAGGGATTTTCATCTTTTTTTCAAATCCTCAAAAATGATGAAAAACGGCATGCTATAGTATGCCGTCCGAGGCCATGGGCTATAGCCCATGGTCTCGGAGGGTTTTTCATCATTTTTGAGGATTTGAAAAAAAGACGAAAATCACTCCGAGACCATGGGCTATAGTCCATTGTCTCGGAGGAATTTTCATCTTTTTTTCAAATCCTCAAAAATGATGAAAAACGGCATGCTATAGTATGCCGTCCGAGGCCATGGGATATAGCCCATGGTCTCGGATTGTTTTTCATCATTTTTGAGGATTTGAAAAAAAGACGAAAATCACTCCGAGACCATGGGCTATAGTCCATTGTCTCGGAGTGATTTTCATCTTTTTTTCAAATCCTCAAAAATGATGAAAAATGGCATGCTATAGTATGCCGTCTGAGGCCATGGGCTTAACTTGAACCCACGACCTGTGGTTCTAATAGACAGCAGCTTATGACAGAGGCCACCATGCTCTCTGAGAATCTCCTCAGCTTTCCATCTCTTTCCAGTTCTCTTCTGGATGTTATTCTCCAAAACATGCTGCAAAGTGAAAGTAGCAGGAACTCAGCTGGATTTGAACTCACAACCTCTGACTCACATGGACATCATCTTAACAAGGGTGCCACTGAGCTCTCAGAGATTTTTAGGTTGTAAGTTGTTCTTGTTGGTGTCACTTTTCAAATGGGGCCTTGGGATCATGTACAGAGCATTTTAATTGTGCTGTGCATCAAAGGTGTCTTTAGTGCTTTTAAGTGTTATCGTGGATGTTAATCAGATAATACAGAGGAGAAACCATGACAGGACACAGACAGCCTCCCCATTGGTGGATGTGATCCTGGCAGCCAGCCCAGGTGTGTTCTGGTCCTGTTGATTGAGCTGAGACGGACTGAAGGTTTATAGGTCATGCTCAGCTCAATCAACAGTACCAGAACACACACTTGTTACTTTTCTTCCAGTTTATTATACTCGTCGTTTTATAGCCCATGGTCTCGGAGTGATTTTCGTCTTTTTTACAAATCCTCAAAAATGATGAAAAACGGCATGCTATAGTATGCCGTCCGAGGCCATGGGCTATAGCCCATGGTCTCGGAGTGTTTTTCATCATTTTTGAGGATTTGAAAAAAAGACGAAAATCACTCCGAGACCATGGGCTATAGTCCATTGTCTCGGAGTGATTTTCGTCTTTTTTTCAAATCCTCAAAAATGATGAAAAACGGCATGCTATAGTATGCCGTCCGAGGCCATGGGCTATAGCCCATGGTCTCGGAGTGTTTTTCATCATTTTTGAGGATTTGAAAAAAAGACGAAAATCACTCCGAGACCATGGGCTATAGTCCATTGTCTCGGAGGGATTTTCATCTTTTTTTCAAATCCTCAAAAATGATGAAAAACGGCATGCTATAGTATGCCGTCCGAGGCCATGGGCTATAGCCCATGGTCTCGGAGTGTTTTTCATCATTTTTGAGGATTTGAAAAAAAGACGAAAATCACTCCGAGACCATGGGCTATAGTCCATTCTCTCGGAGGGATTTTCATCTTTTTTTCAAATCCTCAAAAATGATGAAAAACGGCATGCTATAGTATGCCGTCCGAGGCCATGGGCTATAGCCCATGGTCTTGGAGGGTTTTTCATCATTTTTGAGGATTTGAAAAAAAGACGAAAATCACTCCGAGACCATGGGCTATAGTCCATTGTCTCGGAGTGATTTTCGTCTTTTTTTCAAATCCTCAAAAATGATGAAAAACGGCATGCTATAGTATGCCGTCCGAGGCCATGGGCTATAGCCCATGGTCTCGGAGTGTTTTTCATCATTTTTGAGGATTTGAAAAAAAGACGAAAATCACTCCGAGACCATGGGCTATAGTCCATTGTCTCGGAGGGATTTTCATCTTTTTTTCAAATCCTCAAAAATGATGAAAAACGGCATGCTATAGTATGCCGTCCGAGGCCATGGGCTATAGCCCATGGTCTCGGAGTGTTTTTCATCATTTTTGAGGATTTGAAAAAAAGACGAAAATCACTCCGAGACCATGGGCTATAGTCCATTGTCTCGGAGGGATTTTCATATTTTTTTCAAATCCTCAAAAATGATGAAAAACGGCATGCTATAGTATGCCGTCCAAGGCCATGGGCTATAGCCCATGGTCTCGGAGTGTTTTTCATCATTTTTGAGGATTTGAAAAAAAGACGAAAATCACTCCGAGACCATGGGCTATAGTCCATTGTCTCGGAGGGATTTTCATCTTTTTTTCAAATCCTCAAAAATGATGAAAAACGGCATGCTATAGTATGCCGTCCGAGGCCATGGGCTATAGCCCATGGTCTCGGAGTGTTTTTCATCATTTTTGAGGATTTGAAAAAAAGACGAAAATCACTCCGAGACCATGGGCTATAGTCCATTGTCTCGGAGTGATTTTCATCTTTTTTTCAAATCCTCAAAAATGATGAAAAACGGCATGCTATAGTATGCCATCCGAGGCCATGGGCTTAACTTGAACCCACGACCTGTGGTTCTAATAGACAGCAGCTTATGACAGAGGCCACCATGCTCTCTGAGAATCTCCTCAGCTTTCCATCTCTTTCCAGTTCTCTTCTGGATGTTATTCTCCAAAACATGCTGCAAAGTGAAAGTAGCAGGAAATCAGCTGGATTTGAACTCACAACCTCTGACTCACATGGACATCATCTTAACAAGGGTGCCACTGAGCTCTCAGAGATTTTTAGGTTGTAAGTTTTTCTTGTTGGTGTCACTTTTCAAATGGGGCCTTGGGATCATGTACAGAGCATTTGAATGGTGCTGTGCATCAAAGGTGTCTTTAGTGCTTTTAAGTGTTATCGTGGATGTTAATCAGATAATACAGAGGAGAAACCATGACAGGACACAGACAGCCTCCCCATTGGTGGATGTGATCCTGGCAGCCAGCCCAGGTGTGTTCTGGTCCTGTTGATTGAGCTGAGAAGGACTTATAAACCTTGAAGGTTTATAGGTCCTGCTCAGCTCAATCAACAGGACCAGAACACACACTTGTTACTTTTCTTCCAGTTTATTATACTCGTCGTTTTATAGCCCATGGTCTCGGAGTGATTTTCGTCTTTTTTTCAAATCCTCAAAAATGATGAAAAACGGCATGCTATAGTATGCCGTCCGAGGCCATGGGCTATAGCCCATGGTCTCGGAGGGTTTTTCATCATTTTTGAGGATTTGAAAAAAAGACGAAAATCACTCCGAGACCATGGGCTATAGTCCATTGTCTCGGAGTGATTTTCGTCTTTTTTTCAAATCCTCAAAAATGATGAAAAACGGCATGCTATAGTATGCCGTCCGAGGCCATGGGCTATAGCCCATGGTCTCGGATTGTTTTTCATCATTTTTGAGGATTTGAAAAAAAGACGAAAATCACTCCGAGACCATGGGCTATAGTCCATTGTCTCGGAGGGATTTTCATCTTTTTTTCAAATCCTCAAAAATGATGAAAAACGGCATGCTATAGTATGCCGTCCGAGGCCATGGGCTATAGCCCATGGTCTTGGAGGGTTTTTCAACATTTTTGAGGATTTGAAAAAAAGACGAAAATCACTCCGAGACCATGGGCTATAGTCCATTGTCTCGGAGTGATTTTCGTCTTTTTTTCAAATCCTCAAAAATGATGAAAAACGGCATGCTATAGTATGCCGTCCGAGGCCATGGGCTATAGCCCATGGTCTCGGAGTGTTTTTCATCATTTTTGAGGATTTGAAAAAAAGTCGAAAATCACTCCGAGACCATGGGCTATAGTCCATTGTCTCGGAGTGATTTTCGTCTTTTTTTTCAAATCCTCAAAAATGATGAAAAACGGCATGCTATAGTATGCCGTCCGAGGCCATGGGCTATAGCCCATGGTCTCGGAGTGTTTTTCATCATTTTTGAGGATTTGAAAAAAAGACGAAAATCACTCCGAGACCATGGGCTATAGTCCATTGTCTCGGAGGGATTTTCATCTTTTTTTCAAATCCTCAAAAATGATGAAAAACGGCATGCTATAGTATGCCGTCCGAGGCCATGGGCTATAGCCCATGGTCTCGGAGTGTTTTTCATCATTTTTGAGGATTTGAAAAAAAGACGAAAATCACTCCGAGACCATGGGCTATAGTCCATTGTCTCGGAGGGATTTTCATCTTTTTTTCAAATCCTCAAAAATGATGAAAAACGGCATGCTATAGTATGCCATCCGAGGCCATGGGCTATAGCCCATGGTCTCGGAGGGTTTTTCATCATTTTTGAGGATTTGAAAAAAAGACGAAAATCACTCCGAGACCATGGGCTATAGTCCATTGTCTCGGAGGGATTTTCATCTTTTTTTCAAATCCTCAAAAATGATGAAAAACGGCATGCTATAGTATGCCGTCCGAGGCCATGGGCTATAGCCCATGGTCTTGGAGGGTTTTTCAACATTTTTGAGGATTTGAAAAAAAGACGAAAATCACTCCGAGACCATGGGCTATAGTCCATTGTCTCGGAGTGATTTTCGTCTTTTTTTCAAATCCTCAAAAATGATGAAAAACGGCATGCTATAGTATGCCGTCCGAGGCCATGGGCTATAGCCCATGGTCTCGGAGTGTTTTTCATCATTTTTGAGGATTTGAAAAAAAGTCGAAAATCACTCCGAGACCATGGGCTATAGTCCATTGTCTCGGAGTGATTTTCGTCTTTTTTTTCAAATCCTCAAAAATGATGAAAAACGGCATGCTATAGTATGCCGTCCGAGGCCATGGGCTATAGCCCATGGTCTCGGAGTGTTTTTCATCATTTTTGAGGATTTGAAAAAAAGACGAAAATCACTCCGAGACCATGGGCTATAGTCCATTGTCTCGGAGGGATTTTCATCTTTTTTTCAAATCCTCAAAAATGATGAAAAACGGCATGCTATAGTATGCCGTCCGAGGCCATGGGCTATAGCCCATGGTCTCGGAGTGTTTTTCATCATTTTTGAGGATTTGAAAAAAAGACGAAAATCACTCCGAGACCATGGGCTATAGTCCATTGTCTCGGAGGGATTTTCATCTTTTTTTCAAATCCTCAAAAATGATGAAAAACGGCATGCTATAGTATGCCATCCGAGGCCATGGGCTATAGCCCATGGTCTCGGAGGGTTTTTCATCATTTTTGAGGATTTGAAAAAAAGACGAAAATCACTCCGAGACCATGGGCTATAGTCCATTGTCTCGGAGGGATTTTCATCTTTTTTTCAAATCCTCAAAAATGATGAAAAACGGCATGCTATAGTATGCCGTCCGAGGCCATGGGATATAGCCCATGGTCTCGGATTGTTTTTCATCATTTTTGAGGATTTGAAAAAAAGACGAAAATCACTCCGAGACCATGGGCTATAGTCCATTGTCTCGGAGTGATTTTCATCTTTTTTTCAAATCCTCAAAAATGATGAAAAATGGCATGCTATAGTATGCCGTCTGAGGCCATGGGCTTAACTTGAACCCACGACCTGTGGTTCTAATAGACAGCAGCTTATGACAGAGGCCACCATGCTCTCTGAGAATCTCCTCAGCTTTCCATCTCTTTCCAGTTCTCTTCTGGATGTTATTCTCCAAAACATGCTGCAAAGTTAAAGTAGCAGGAACTCAGCTGGATTTGAACTCACAACCTCTGACTCACATGGACATCATCTTAACAAGGGTGCCACTGAGCTCTCAGGGATTTTTAGGTTGTAAGTTGTTCTTGTTGTTGTCACTTTTCAAATGGGGCCTTGGGATCATGTACAGAGCATTTTAATTGTGCTGTGCATCAAAGGTGTCTTTAGTGCTTTTAAGTGTTATCGTGGATGTTAATCAGATAATACAGAGGAGAAACCATGACAGGACACAGACAGCCTCCCCATTGGTGGATGTGATCCTGGCAGCCAGCCCAGGTGTGTTCTGGTCCTGTTGATTGAGCTGAGACGGACTGAAGGTTTATAGGTCATGCTCAGCTCAATCAACAGTACCAGAACACACACTTGTTACTTTTCTTCCAGTTTATTATACTCGTCGTTTTATAGCCCATGGTCTCGGAGTGATTTTCGTCTTTTTTACAAATCCTCAAAAATGATGAAAAACGGCATGCTATAGTATGCCGTCCGAGGCCATGGGCTATAGCCCATGGTCTCGGAGTGTTTTTCATCATTTTTGAGGATTTGAAAAAAAGACGAAAATCACTCCGAGACCATGGGCTATAGTCCATTGTCTCGGAGGGATTTTCATCTTTTTTTCAAATCCTCAAAAATGATGAAAAACGGCATGCTATAGTATGCCGTCCGAGGCCATGGGCTATAGCCCATGGTCTCGGAGTGTTTTTCATCATTTTTGAGGATTTGAAAAAAAGTCGAAAATCACTCCGAGACCATGGGCTATAGTCCATTGTCTCGGAGTGATTTTCGTCTTTTTTTTCAAATCCTCAAAAATGATGAAAAACGGCATGCTATAGTATGCCGTCCGAGGCCATGGGCTATAGCCCATGGTCTCGGAGTGTTTTTCATCATTTTTGAGGATTTGAAAAAAAGACGAAAATCACTCCGAGACCATGGGCTATAGTCCATTGTCTCGGAGGGATTTTCATCTTTTTTTCAAATCCTCAAAAATGATGAAAAACGGCATGCTATAGTATGCCATCCGAGGCCATGGGCTATAGCCCATGGTCTCGGAGGGTTTTTCATCATTTTTGAGGATTTGAAAAAAAGACGAAAATCACTCCGAGACCATGGGCTATAGTCCATTGTCTCGGAGGGATTTTCATCTTTTTTTCAAATCCTCAAAAATGATGAAAAACGGCATGCTATAGTATGCCGTCCGAGGCCATGGGATATAGCCCATGGTCTCGGATTGTTTTTCATCATTTTTGAGGATTTGAAAAAAAGACGAAAATCACTCCGAGACCATGGGCTATAGTCCATTGTCTCGGAGTGATTTTCATCTTTTTTTCAAATCCTCAAAAATGATGAAAAATGGCATGCTATAGTATGCCGTCTGAGGCCATGGGCTTAACTTGAACCCACGACCTGTGGTTCTAATAGACAGCAGCTTATGACAGAGGCCACCATGCTCTCTGAGAATCTCCTCAGCTTTCCATCTCTTTCCAGTTCTCTTCTGGATGTTATTCTCCAAAACATGCTGCAAAGTTAAAGTAGCAGGAACTCAGCTGGATTTGAACTCACAACCTCTGACTCACATGGACATCATCTTAACAAGGGTGCCACTGAGCTCTCAGGGATTTTTAGGTTGTAAGTTGTTCTTGTTGGTGTCACTTTTCAAATGGGGCCTTGGGATCATGTACAGAGCATTTTAATTGTGCTGTGCATCAAAGGTGTCTTTAGTGCTTTTAAGTGTTATCGTGGATGTTAATCAGATAATACAGAGGAGAAACCATGACAGGACACAGACAGCCTCCCCATTGGTGGATGTGATCCTGGCAGCCAGCCCAGGTGTGTTCTGGTCCTGTTGATTGAGCTGAGACGGACTGAAGGTTTATAGGTCATGCTCAGCTCAATCAACAGTACCAGAACACACACTTGTTACTTTTCTTCCAGTTTATTATACTCGTCGTTTTATAGCCCATGGTCTCGGAGTGATTTTCGTCTTTTTTACAAATCCTCAAAAATGATGAAAAACGGCATGCTATAGTATGCCGTCCGAGGCCATGGGCTATAGCCCATGGTCTCGGAGTGTTTTTCATCATTTTTGAGGATTTGAAAAAAAGACGAAAATCACTCCGAGACCATGGGCTATAGTCCATTGTCTCGGAGGGATTTTCATCTTTTTTACAAATCCTCAAAAATGATGAAAAACGGCATGCTATAGTATGCCGTCCGAGGCCATGGGCTATAGCCCATGGTCTCGGAGTGTTTTTCATCATTTTTGAGGATTTGAAAAAAAGACGAAAATCACTCCGAGACCATGGGCTATAGTCCATTGTCTCGGAGTGATTTTCATCTTTTTTACAAATCCTCAAAAATGATGAAAAACGGCATGCTATAGTATGCCGTCCGAGGCCATGGGCTATAGCCCATGGTCTCGGATTGTTTTTCATCATTTTTGAGGATTTGAAAAAAAGACGAAAATCACTCCGAGACCATGGGCTATAGTCCATTGTCTCGGAGTGATTTTCATCTTTTTTTCAAATCCTCAAAAATGATGAAAAATGGCATGCTATAGTATGCCGTCTGAGGCCATGGGCTTAACTTGAACCCACGACCTGTGGTTCTAATAGACAGCAGCTTATGACAGAGGCCACCATGCTCTCTGAGAATCTCCTCAGCTTTCCATCTCTTTCCAGTTCTCTTCTGGATGTTATTCTCCAAAACATGCTGCAAAGTGAAAGTAGCAGGAATTCAGCTGGATTTGAACTCACAACCTCTGACTCACATGGACATCATCTTAACAAGGGTGCAACTGAGCTCTCAGGGATTTTTAGGTTGTAAGTTGTTCTTGTTGGTATCACTTTTCAAATGGGGCCTTGGGATCATGTACAGAGCATTTGAATTGTGCTGTGCATCAAAGGTGTCTTTAGTGCTTTTAAGTGTTATCGTGGATGTTAATCAGATAATACAGAGGAGAAACCATGACAGGACACAGACAGCCTCCCCATTGGTGGATGTGATCCTGGCAGCCAGCCCAGGTGTGTTCTGGTCCTGTTGATTGAGCTGAGACGGACTGAAGGTTTATAGGTCATGCTCAGCTCAATCAACAGGACCAGAACACACACTTGTTACTTTTCTTCCAGTTTATTATACTCGTCGTTTTATAGCCCATGGTCTCGGAGTGATTTTCGTCTTTTTTACAAATCCTCAAAAATGATGAAAAACGGCATGCTATAGTATGCCGTCCGAGGCCATGGGCTATAGCCCATGGTCTCGGAGTGTTTTTCATCATTTTTGAGGATTTGAAAAAAAGACGAAAATCACTCCGAGACCATGGGCTATAGTCCATGGTCTCGGAGTGATTTTCGTCTTTTTTTCAAATCCTCAAAAATGATGAAAAACGGCATGCTATAGTATGCCGTCCGAGGCCATGGGCTATAGCCCATGGTCTCGGAGTGTTTTTCATCATTTTTGAGGATTTGAAAAAAAGACGAAAATCACTCCGAGACCATGGGCTATAGTCCATTGTCTCGGAGGGATTTTCATCTTTTTTTCAAATCCTCAAAAATGATGAAAAACGGCATGCTACAGTATGCCGTCCGAGGCCATGGGCTATAGCCCATGGTCTCGGAGTGTTTTTCATCATTTTTGAGGATTTGAAAAAAAGACGAAAATCCCTCCGAGAGAATGGACAGTCCATTCTCTCGGAGGGATTTTCGTCTTTTTTTCAAATCCTCAAAAATGATGAAAAACACTCCGAGACCATGGGCTATAGCCCATGGTCTCGGAGTGATTTTCGTATTTTTTTCAAATCCTCAAAAATGATGAAAAACCCTCCGAGACCATGGGCTATAGCCCATGGCCTCGGACGGCATACTATAGCATGCCGTTTTTCATCATTTTTGAGGATTTGTAAAAAAGATGAAAATCACTCCGATCAACAGGACCAGAACACACCTGGGCTGGCTGCCAGGATCACATCCACCAATGGGGAGGCTGTCTGTGTCCTGTCATGGTTTCTCCTCTGTATTATCTGATTAACATCCACGATAACACTTAAAAGCACTAAAGACACCTTTGATGCACAGCACCATTCAAATGCTCTGTACATGATCCCAAGGCCCCATTTGAAAAGTGACACCAAGAAGAACAACTTACAACCTAAAAATCACTGAGAGCTCAGTGGCACCCTTGTTAAGCTGATGTCCATGTGAGCCAGAGGTTGTGAGTTCAAATCCAGCTGAGTTCCTGCTACTTTCACTTTGCAGCATGTTTTGGAGCATAACATCCAGAAGAGAACTGGAAAGAGATGGAAAGCTGAGGAGATTCTCAGAGAGCATGGTGGCCTCTGTGATAAGCTGCTGTCTATTAGAACCACAGGTCGTGGGTTCAAGTTCAGCCCATGGCCTCGGACGGCATACTATAGCATGCCGTTTTTCATCATTTTTGAGGATTTGTAAAAAATATGAAAATCACTCCGAGACAATGGACTATAGCCCATGGTCTCGGAGTGATTTTCGTCTCTTTTTCAAATCCTAGTTTTTCATCATGTTTGACCATGGGCTATAGCCCATCTCAGACGGCATACTATAGCATGCCATTTTTCATCATTTTTGAGGATTCGAAAAAAAGACGAAAATCACTCGAGACAATGGACTATAGCCCATGGTCTCGGAGTGATTTTCGTCTTTTTTTCAATTCCTCGTTTTTCATCATTTTTGACCTTGGGCTGTAGCCCATCTCAGACGGCATACTATAGCACGCCGTTTTTCATCATTTTTGAGGATTCGAAAAAAAGACGAAAATCACTCGAGACAATGGGCTATAGTCCATTGTCTCGGAGGGATTTTCATCTTTTTTTCAAATCCTCAAAAATGATGAAAAACGGCATGCTATAGTATGTCGTCCGAGGCCATGGGCTATAGCCCATGGTCTCGGAGTGTTTTTCATCATTTTTGAGGATTTGAAAAAAAGACGAAAATCACTCCGAGACCATGGGCTATAGTCCATTCTCTCGGAGGGATTTTCATCTTTTTTTCAAATCCTCAAAAATGATGAAAAACGGCATGCTATAGTATGCCGTCCGAGGCCATGGGCTATAGCCCATGGTCTCGGAGTGTTTTTCATCATTTTTGAGGATTTGAAAAAAAGACGAAAATCACTCCGAGACCATGGGCTATAGTCCATTGTCTCGGAGGGATTTTCATCTTTTTTTCAAATCCTCAAAAATGATGAAAAACGGCATGCTACAGTATGCCGTCCGAGGCCATGGGCTATAGCCCATGGTCTCGGAGTGTTTTTCATAATTTTTGAGGATTTGAAAAAAAGACGAAAATCACTCCGAGACCATGGGCTATAGTCCATTCTCTCGGAGGGATTTTCATCTTTTTTTCAAATCCTCAAAAATGATGAAAAACGGCATGCTATAGTATGCCGTCCGAGGCCATGGGCTATAGCCCATGGTCTCGGAGTGTTTTTCATCATTTTTGAGGATTTGAAAATAAGACGAAAATCACTCCGAGACCATGGGCTATAGTCCATTCTCTCGGAGGGATTTTCATCTTTTTTTCAAATCCTCAAAAATGATGAAAAACGGCATGCTATAGTATGCCGTCCGAGGCCATGGGCTATAGCCCATGGTCTCGGAGTGTTTTTCATCATTTTTGAGGATTTGAAAAAAAGACGAAAATCCCTCCGAGAGAATGGACTATAGTCCATTCTCTCGGAGGGATTTTCATCTTTTTTTCAAATCCTCAAATATGATGAAAAACACTCCGAGACCATGGGCTATAGCCCATGGTCTCGGAGTGATTTTCGTCTTTTTTTCAAATCCTCAAAAATGATGAAAAACCCTCCGAGACCATGGGCTATAGCCCATGGCCTCGGACGGCATACTATAGCATGCCGTTTTTCATCATTTTTGAGGATTTGTAAAAAAGATGAAAATCACTCCGATCAACAGGACCAGAACACACCTGGGCTGGCTGCCAGGATCACATCCACCAATGGGGAGGCTGTCTGTGTCCTGTCATGGTTTCTCCTCTGTATTATCTGATTAACATCCACGATAACACTTAAAAGCACTAAAGACACCTTTGATGCACAGCACCATTCAAATGCTCTGTACATGATCCCAAGGCCCCATTTGAAAAGTGACACCAAGAAGAACAACTTACAACCTAAAAATCACTGAGAGCTCAGTGGCACCCTTGTTAAGATGATGTCCATGTGAGCCAGAGGTTGTGAGTTCAAATCCAGCTGAGTTCCTGCTACTTTCACTTTGCAGCATGTTTTGGAGCATAACATCCAGAAGAGAACTGGAAAGAGATGGAAAGCTGAGGAGATTCTCAGAGAGCATGGTGGCCTCTGTGATAAGCTGCTGTCTATTAGAACCACAGGTCGTGGGTTCAAGTTCAGCCCATGGCCTCGGACGGCATACTATAGCATGCCGTTTTTCATCATTTTTGAGGATTTGTAAAAAATATGAAAATCACTCCGAGACAATGGACTATAGCCCATGGTCTCGGAGTGATTTTCGTCTCTTTTTCAAATCCTAGTTTTTCATCATGTTTGACCATGGGCTATAGCCCATCTCAGACGGCATACTATAGCATGCCATTTTTCATCATTTTTGAGGATTCGAAAAAAAGACGAAAATCACTCGAGACAATGGACTATAGCCCATGGTCTCGGAGTGATTTTCGTCTTTTTTTCAATTCCTCGTTTTTCATCATTTTTGACCATGGGCTGTAGCCCATCTCAGACGGCATACTATAGCACGCCGTTTTTCATCATTTTTGAGGATTCGAAAAAAAGACGAAAATCACTCGAGACAATGGACTATAGCCCATGGTCTTGGAGTGATTTTCGTCTTTTTTTCAAACCCTCGTTTTTCATAATTTTTGATGGCCCACGGTCTCGGGCGGCATACTATAGCATGCCGTTTTTCATCATTTTTGAGGATTTGAAAAGAATTACGAAAATCACTCCGAGACCATGGTCTCAGAGTGACCATGGTCATCATAATACACATAAGTAAAACAGTAAATAAATAACGATACTAACTCTAAAAGTTTTAAAAAGTTTAAAAGAACTCAGATCAGTATACAAGGCTGTAATACCATGATAATGTTCAATGTTCATTTCGGCTTGTTAAGCAGTCTTACAGCCTGGGGGAGAAAACAGTTCTTCAGTCTGCTTGTGTTGGCTTTGATACTCTGGTACCTCTTCCCCGAGGGCAGCAGCCTGAAAAAAACTGTTCTTCAGTCTGCTTGTGTTGGCTTTGATACTCCGGTACCTCTTCCCCGAGGGCAGCAGCCTGAAAAAAACTGTATAGGGGTGTGTGGGGGATAGCGTGACGAAAAAGCGTGATGTAAAAGCAATACTAAAGAGGTGTGTCTTAAGATTTAGTTTAAAAATGTCCACAGATTCAGAGAACCGTACATCCCTTGGCAGGCTGTTCCACAGCACAGGGGGATAGTAGCTAAAGGCTGAAAGTAAAGACTTGAGTGGGGTTTGAAAAGCGTGACGAAAAAGCGGGACGTAAAAGCAATACTAAAGAGGTGTGTCTTAAGATTTAGTTTAAAAATGTCCACAGATTCAGAGAACCGTACATCCCTTTGCAGGCTGTTCCACAGCACAGGGGGATAGTAGCTAAAGGCTGAAAGTAAAGACTTGAGTGGGGTTTGAACCCACCATCTCCCAATCACCATCTCCCGATCCCGATCCCGATGTGGCCAGCCTCCTAACACACTGAGCCACTGGTACCTAGGCTAGGTTCCCCTAGCGGTGGGTCCGGCACAAAAATAATTGTCAAAGTTTTACAATGTAGGCCTACTGAAAAATATCTTGATGTAATAAAGGAAGTTTGCTGGTTGTACATACACCCCAGTGTGCCTATTAGAGCACCAGGACCAGACCGGCTTGACGTGATGAGGGTTAGGGTTAGGTGATGGACAAGATGGAAGTGATGATGAATGATGATTTTAACTGACAAGAAAGGAAACGGGTAACAATCAGTAGTGCAAAAAAACCAAAGGCATAATCAGACTTATAAGCAAAACGAAGGTCTTAGGCATAACAAAGAAATTGAAAATCATGAAAAAACGACATGCTATAGTTCATGGTTTCGGAAGACAGACTATAGTCTGTCGTTTGTCATGATTGGAGGATTTAAAAAAAAATCTAATCATGAAAAATTGACATGCTATAGATCATGGTTTTGGAAGACAGACTATAGTCTGTCGTTTTTTTTAATACGACATGCTATAGTTCATGGTTTCGGAAGGCAGACTATAGTCTGTCGTTTTTCATGATTTGGGAGGATTTCAAAAATTAAAAAAAATCATGAAAAAACAACATGCTATAGTTCATGGTTTCGGAAATCCTTGACAATGTATGCCTACTGAAAAATATCTACACCAGTGTGTCTTAGAGCACCAGACCGGCTTGAAGTTTCACAGCAGTTTATTCATGTAGTTTACTAGAATTTCGCCGCCCTTCGGGCGGCGAATCCTAGTTCCGTTGGCAGCGCAATGGGAAGAAGGAAATAGCGGGATTTGACAGACTCCACTCCAGTATTGTGCCCTTGACATGTAGTAACGGATGGGTATTATTATGATTTGTTGTATTTTCACATCAAAGGAAATTAATGTAAATGAAAATAAGCAGACATGAAACTGCTGTTTACTGTTTTGGTTTGCTTACAATAAATTACTGTTTTTGGAAACCAAAAGCTGTTGAGAATGGAGCAGAACATACTGTAGTATATTTTTTGGGGGACCTTGACTGCATGATAGTAGGGCTACAATATTTTGGATTGCGGATTGCAGTGAGCCTACATTGTTTGTTCGGGAACAATATTTGTAGTTACAATGAGGGCTACATGAGCCGAAGGGAGAGAAACACTTCGCCTCTCTCCAGTCCGTGCATATGGTGCTGGTACGGATCGCATCGCTGACTGACATAAACACACCGTTACAATTCAGAGGCACTTCAATAAGAAAACGCAACTAATAACGCTTGTGTGTGTTAATCTGGCCGGTGCTGACGTTAGTATATAATGTTTAGATTGTTTTCCTGGCTGAATAACAACGGATCGCCTCGCTGACTGACATAAACACTCCAATTCAGAGGCACCCCGCACGCACACACACAGAATCCATGCGACTCGGTGCGTCGCAGTTGTCATGTTTCCATGAATAAAACGGGTCGCGCAATTGTCGTGTTTACATTAATGAAACTGGTGGTGCAATTGTCGTGTTTGCATGAATTAAACGGTGTATTTATGTAATCGCGCCGCTGTCCATCCAAGTCCGAATCAGTGTGTGTGTGTCTGTGTGGGACTGTGTGTGTTGTGGAAGACGGGGAACAATGTTGCCAGGGTCGTGAATTGTAAGCGAGTTGTAGTGTGTGTAAGTTGCGTGGTGAAAGGCTTTGTTTCTGGGTCTGTTTGCTTTTTTCTGGGCCTGTTTTCATAGACCTGGCAACAGTGGCCCGTGTGTGTGTGTGTGTGTGTGTGTGTAGTGTTGTGTTCGTGTTGTTCTTCTAATGTGTGTGTGTGTAGCGTGTAACTTCCGGTGTTGCAGAAACCTAAAAGCTCTCGTGGGTCACGTGGTTGGCTTTGAGCGAATGGGAGAGGGGATGTAGTGTTGGCAGGTCCGCGTATTGTAAGCGAGTGGTAGTGTGTGTAAGTAGCGTGTTGAATGGCATTGTTTCTGTACTTGTTTTCATAGACGTGGCAACAAATTAGGCGGGGGTGTCGGTGCTTGTGGCGTGTGTGTGTTTATTATTGATATTGATATTGTTTGTGAGTCTGGACCGGAGCCGGCTGTAGTGTCAGTGTGATGACAATTTTTACGCGTGTGGTGTTGAGTGTGAGCGTGCTGCGCAACATGAGGAGATAGCCGTGGATCGACGCGGAGGGTAAGTCTGTGACGTGTTAGTGTGTTTAGTGGGTTATTGCAGTGTGTGTTGCAGTGTGTCAGACACTCTTGGAGTGACGTAGTAGCTGGTGCCTTTTTTTCCTGGGTTGGGAACAGCGTTTTGGGCACACCTTTTCAATTGTATAATAGATACAGGTGATTTGAACATGGTGAGAATGATGATGATGGACAAGATGGAAGTGATTATGAATGATAATTTTAACTGACAAGAAAGGAAACGGGTAACAATCAGTAGTGCAAAAAAAAAAAGGCATAATCAGACTTATAAGCAAAACGAAGGTCTTAGGCATAACAATTCAAACTATAAACAAACTTAAACAAATAAAATACTAAAAAGGACATTCAGGTAAACAGCACCTCTCCAGTGAGAAAAGCAAATGTTTGTGTGGCTCCTACTAGGCTTATATAGCCCCAGGTGTGCCAAATTAGTATTAGCTCCACCCACCACCAAACAAGGCAAACAAGGCAATCTGCTCTCACAGATTCACACCACCACTCTCAGCTAAAGAGTGGTGGGGTTTTCTACAAATATCTACTGTATTTGATAACACGACACAGAAAACAACCAAAAACAAATTGCCACTGTCCCATGTCGATTTGGGGCTGGCTATACTTAGGGATGTCAATGTCTATCCTTAGCCCCCCCATGAGAGCTCACAACCCTGGTCTGGTGGCAGAGCCACCTCGGATGAAGGTCTGGGGGCCGACCAGGGGGTTGGATCCAGTCAGGGAACCGGTGTTGGTGGGGGAGTTAAGGACCACGGCTGCTGCAGAGGAGGTGCTGGGTGTGTGCAGCGATGGGGATGTCACTGGGTGCGTCTGGACGTGCAGCAGCGATGGGGGTGGTGCAGGGTGCGCTCAGGGGAGGCGTGGTATGAGCCTGGAAAGGAGCTGGTGCTGGACAGGGCTCTGGTTGAGCAGGCACTACTTGGAGGGGAGGCATAGGGGGCACTTTGAGTGGAGGCATGGGAATGCCTGGAGACTAACCGCTGGGTAGAGAGGTGACGGAGGATGCACTGGGTACGGCTTGGCTTTAAGTCGGGCTGGGGGCTGGGCCGGGTACCGCTGGACTGGAGGCTGATGGGCTGCGTACTGGAGGGCTGTTGTCTGGGAGGAGGCCAGCTGCTGGGGCAAGGTTTTGGAGGAGGAGACCGGCGGCTGCTGGGAGGCGTAGGAGGAGGAGACCGACGGCTGCCCATGGGAGGTGTAGGAGGAGGAGACCGGCGGCTGCTGGGAGGTGTAGGAGGAGGAGACCGGCGGCTGCTGGGAGGCGTAGGAGGAGGAGACCGACGGCTGCTGGGAGGTGTAGGAGGAGGAGACCGACGGCTGCTGGGAGGTGTAGGAGGAGGAAGCCGGTGGCTGCTGGGAGGCGTAGGAGGAGGCCGGTGGCTGCTGGGAGGTGTAGGAGGAGGAGACCGGCGGCTGCTGGGAGGCGTAGGAGGAGGAGACCGGCGGCTGCTGGGAGGTGTAGGAGGAGGAGACCGGCGGCTGCTGGGAGGTGTAGGAGGAGGAGACCGGCGGCTGCTGGGAGGTGTAGGAGGAGGAGGCCGGTGGCTGCTGGGAGGTGTAGGAGGAGGAGGCCGGTGGCTGCTGGGAGGCGTAGGAGGAGGAAGCCGGCGGCTGCTGGGAGGTGTAGGAGGAGGAAGGTCCCAGGTTCAATTCCCGCCGGGGATGCTGGTGGCATGTTCCCCTGTCAGGAGAAAAGAAGCAGCTTGCTCTCACACTCTCTCACACACACACACACACACACACACACACACACACACACACACACACCTCGTAAAGGGTCTCTTCGCGTTTCGAGCTTGTCGATCTGCTACTTGTGATGCTTTCTGTGTGACGCTGTAGTTAAAAATCATCAATCAATCAATCAAACCAATTCCACATTTTAGAAGCAGAGCGGTAGAATGACAACTTTCACATGTTTGTTCTAGGGTGGTAGCAGATCACGGTCTCTCTCACTGGTGTTTTTCTTAAACTTGCTGCACCCTTAATATTTGAACAAATAACCCATATATTTAAACTCTCTACTATCAGGCACATTCCCCATCTCCTGGAAAACGGCCCATGTAACCCCCCTGCATAAAGGAGGAGATAGAGGGGATTTAAACAACTACAGACCAATCTCCAAGCTATCCTGTTAAAATTATGGAATCCCTGGTAAACAACCAGGTTACATTTCTCTCAGAACACTCTGGATTTATGGAGACAGACATGCAGCAGCATCGCTTAAATCCCTAGACTTACCACTCATCGATTTGATTTATTACGGGTGACAGCTATGGTACTCCTTATATAACAAGGTTGGATGATCCTCCCTGACAGAGACGAGAACTACATTGGCACCTGCGTTCTTGTATTAAGCCATGCTTGGAGACTGTCCTAAATACATCTCATCTTTCCAGAAAAGGGACTCTGAACCCTACCACACCCGGTCAAGTAATTTTCCCAAATTCAAGGTACCAAAAGTTAACTCGGAACTTGGTAGATCTTTTTGCTTCTGTGGCACTAATACATGGAATGACCTGCAAACGACATTAAAATTGACCATGACATTGGTACCCTGGAGTAGTTTTAAAACCTTGGTTAGCATACAAACCCCCACAATATGTAACCGTTTTCAGATAGTTTTGAAATTGGTCTTAACTTATATGCATGTTATGCTCAATCACATTCCTGGTGCCATCTTTTTTTTTGTTTACTCTTTTTAAATGTCATCCGATACGTATCCCATACCACCAAAACCTCAAATGTCCTTTTGAACATAGTCCAATCCACTCACACAATAGTCCACATTTTAACTCAAGCATGGTGGCACAATGGATAAACCTTTGAGAGAACTTTGAATGGAACCAAATTAATCGGTATACACTATTCGCAAATGAGTGAAATACCCATTAAATGATCACCTTAGCCAATCCTAGAAAAACCCTTTGAACACAATACAGGCAATGGATAAAACACCTTGGTAAAAGACCCTTAAAAAGTAATTGGAAGACGCAGGAATTCAGACCACACCGAATTATAAAGTTTAGGGGAATTTATATAAATTGATTCTCAGTGAAAAGATGTTACAGATCCTGGCTTGACATAGCGTTATTCCATGACTGAATCACAACATTATTCCACAGTTTTACAATTTAATATAGCAGGGACAGAGACCAGGGGGTTAATCTGGCGACATAAATATCATGAGTGATAGTCCCTGAAATATTTGTTATGCATAACAGGATGGGGACAACACAAACGGGGCTTCTTTATCAGAGTCCACTTTTGTGGCACTTAAAGCAGAGAGAGGTACTCACCCATCTCTTCCAAACAAGTCAATGAGATACTGCACTTTCACAAAGTCCTTTGTGAACAGTTCAAGTGGCATGACTGAGGTACCGATGCATTTCCATTGTTGACACAGCAAAGGCCAGGTCTGGGTTGGGGTCAGTGGGAGTGAGTGAATTTACATCATATCTTCTGCAGATCAGCTTCCACCAACATGGAAGGAAGTGGTGTTAGGATGTGTTAGGAGGTGGTGTTAGAAGAAGGTGGTATTAGGAGGTGGTATTAGAAGTTGGTGGAAGCTGATCTGCTGATCTACTTGCACCTGCCATATATACAGGGGACTTCAATTCCCAACAAAAGGTTTGGGGTTACAGCCAAACATCATCAAATGAAGATGATGCCTCTAGCACCAACACTACCGTTTGACCCAAAAGAGCCCCAAGCTTCTTCTCTGCACAATGGAACACCCATACCAACCCAGACCTGGCCTTTGACGTGGGTCAGCAATGGAAATATGTCAGCACCTCAGTCATGCCTCTTGAGCTATTCACAAAAGAAGTCTCATACATGCTGAAGGGTGAAAAAGTGCAGTATCTTGTCGACTTGTTTTGGAAGAGATGGGCGAGTACCTGTCTCTGCTTCAAGAGCCACAAAAATACACTCGGATTAAGAAGAACCTGGTAACAGCAGACGTTATGATTATGGACGATTCAGTGCCAGAGAGCTTGTGGGTGTCGGGAAGAGCCAAGCAGATGATACCTGATGCAAAGGGAAGAGTCACATACCTAAGCCGTACCTAATACCTACGTAATGCCTGCTACAAGCGAGGATATTCACCAACATGTTGCCACAATGATGTCAGATTATATGAAGTGGTATAATAATGTTAAGATAGCAGTCCATGGTCATGCTCTGTGAAGAGGCCGGGTCCAGTCACTGTTGATGGGCTCAGTGAAGGCTCCGTGAAGAAGCCTGGTCCACGGTCACTCTTGATAGCCAGCTGGGTCCATAATACAAGTCCATGGAACTGCAGAGTGGGAGACAAAAATAAACTCTGGGGAGTGGCTCCCCGGATGTTGAGTTAGTGGCAGGCCTTACTGGACCATGAGTCTACAGTGTTAATAACAATCACACTGATGGGAAACAAGGGGAGGAGAAGAGGAGAGGGGAAGAGAAAAGGGATGAGGGGATGGCGAGGGGAAGGGGGAGACAGAGGGCCTGAAAATTAAGGCCCAGACCTACCCTACCCCAACTGGGCCGGCCCAGTTGCTAGTTTCTCTGAAACTAATGTGCTCTCCGTGGTTTTGAACTGATCGGTGATGTTCAATTAATAAAAATTACCATAATGTTAGGAGACTATCTAATATACTAATATACTGTATGTGAGAGAACACATATCGCCGAAATAAAGGATTTATGTAACTTACATTGGCTGTTAACACATCGAGCTAAAATGAGGTCCATCCTTGCTCTAGAAAACACCAATGTTCCCATCGCGCTCACCGAATAATCAGAAAAGGCCTCTGAACATCGCTGATCAGTTAAAAACCACGGACAGCGCAATAGAGAAAAAAGCATGCAAAAGCCACGACTAAAATGTGGTTGGTCATACAGACACGGTGCGGGTGGGGCCCTAGCAACGGTGCACAGCAACCGGAGCGTTTAAAAAAAAAAAAAGGAAAATACCAAGACAATGTTATAGCGATAAACACCTAAAGATTTCCAAAACTAGTCAACAAGCACTTTTTCACCCTTCAGTGTGTATGAGTCTTTTGTGAACAGTTCAAGTGGCATGACTGAGGTACTGACGCATTTCCATTGCTGACCCACGGCAAAGGCCAGGTTTGGGTTGGTATGGGTGTTCCATTGTGCAGAGAGGACGCTTCTTTTGTGTCAAACAGTAGTGTGTTGGCGTTAGAGGCCCATTGGCTCCGTTACTCCATTTGATGATTTGCTGTAACCCCAATCCATCGAGAACCATTCTCTAACCGAACCTAAACATAACCGCAAGCGTGGGAGCAACACAGTTTGAGCGGTAGTCTGACCGTTGTTCCTGCATGTCGGACTAATGCTCCGAATGGATCCCGTCTTCTGCAGATCAGCTTCCACCAACATGGAAGGAGGTGGTGTTAGGACGTGTTAGGAGGTGGTATTAGAAGAAGTTGGTGAAGCTGACCTGCAGAATACATGATATTGTAAATTCCTTCACTCCTGCTGGTATTTGCACCTGCCATATATACAGGGGACTTCAATTCCCAACACAAGGTTTGGGGTTACAACTAAACATCATCAAATGGAGAGACACAGCCAATGGGCCTCTAGCACCAACTCACTGCTGTTTGACACAAAAGAGCCCCCAAGCTTCTTCTCTGCACGATGGAACACCAATACCAACACAGACCTGGCCTTTGCCGTGGGTCAACAATGGAAATATGTCAGCACCTCAGTCATGCCACTTGAGCTGTTCACAAAAGAAGACTCATATACATGCTGAAGGGTGAAAGTGTTGTTGACTTGTTTTGGAAGAGATGGGCCAGTACCCGTCTCTGCTTCAAGAGCCACAAAAATCACTCTGATTAAAGGAGCATTCAGTGATTTGGAACCCCCCCCAGTCCGCCACGGTAACATGTGCACATGCACATGCTCTACGTGCAACAGGCCAACAGCATGTGGACCAAGGTGCTCCCCCGCTCGATCATGATTGGAGGAAGGCCCCTCTCATCCTGATTGGATGAAGGCTGGGCCCTATAGCCAAAAACAAAACCTAAGGTGTTTTGACCCCAGGGGTTAACAGGGGACAGGGAGGAACTCCTTATATGGTCAGTGCACTCTATAGTAGGGAGGATTAAATCACAAAAAAATGAGATATTTGAATTAAGTGAAATCAATGAATATACCTTTAAGTAGAACCTGGCAACAGCAGACATTATGATTATGGATGATTCAGTGCCACAGAGCTTGTGGGTATCGGGAAGAGTCAAGCAGATGATACCTGATGCAAAGGGAAGAGTCACATAGATATACCTGATTTAAGGGGCTTGTCAGATGTGTGCAGGACAAGACGAAGACAAACACACTGGAAAGACCTGTGGACAAGCTATGCCTCATCTGTGAGACGCACACTTACGTTTATTGTTTTAATGATAAAGTTTCACCCACGTGTCGCCACAAACATATGCATGTTACACGCAAAACATTCAAGTTTACCCACGTGTCGTCATAAACCTATTCCAGTGCAAGCCATTACATTCACACACATACCTAAGCAGTTACATGCAATGACATTCACTCACGTGTCACCATATACCTATGCCGCTGCACGCCATTACATAACTATAACTAATAACTAATGAGGGGCGCCTAACTTCGTTTCCAGGTGGGGGAGCACAGATTTGGACTCATGCGCGCGCGTAGCGCGCGCGCAAAAATGCGCGTGCATGTGCCTCGTGCACGCGCGTTTTCGCGCATTTTCACAAGGAAAAGTGGCTTTTACTTTCCCTCTCCACACGCAAGTTATATGAACAAACTGACAAAATGCATCATAAAAAGGCATAGGCCTATTTAGGCTACACATGACATTGGCAAGGCGCCGATATCAAAACAAAACATATAAATTATAGCCCTATTATACAACAGACGAGCTGACAGCGCAGCGCGCTTGGGCTCGGCGACCCCGGTGTTGTATCGTCATCATTCATCATAGATCCCTCCCCGTCAGAATCTAATATCTAACATTAAATTGCAGCAGCATTCAGCAGTTCAGTTGGCACGGCGGCCATAGTAATTAGTAAATACTATATTATTTCTCACTGCAATAGTGACTATTAGAGAAATAATATAGTTAAATTGTAAATGCTTTACCTTAAACCCCAAATGTGCTCTTGCGCTCCGGGGTGGTTAATTCCCTCATCATGGCATTTACTGTATATCCAACGTGAGTTACGTGTCCAGAATGTCATTATGTAGGCTACGTGAGATGGACACTGCTGCTTGCGCTGCTGCTGCTGCTGCTGCTGTTGTTTTTATTATTGTCCTCCTTCTCCTCCAACAACGTTAGCACTCGTTCCCTGCTGAACACTGCTGCTGGTGCCCATGAAGGCCAAGGGTTCATTAACTAGACTTGATTTGGGCTTGGACCCACCAAATAAATCACTCATTCTCTTCTGAGCCATGTTGACAACAACAACACACACATTCAGGCTGACCGGAGAAATTCAAATCCGTGCGCCCCGTGCGTAAAGGTAACCGGAAATAGCGTCAGCAGCAGAGCAGTAGCCTCGGAAACCCAGTGTGCCGCGCTCACACTGTCACACACATAGACAAACACCCTCTCCTCCTCTCTCTCTCTCTCTCTCTCTCTCTCTCTCTCTCTCGCTGTCGCGCACCGTGCGCTTCGAGCGTGGCGGCGGCCGGGGGTGATAAATAGTGGTGTCGCGTTGCGACACCACTATTTCAAATGGTGCCGCAGCTGCTCCGTTTGCTCCATGGCTCAGGCGCGCCTGGATGGTGGGTATAAAGATAAATGAATTGACGGCGTATAAACCAGAACATTTACCAGATTCGGATGAGGAGCTCAATGAGTGAGTGAAAACCAATGAAATGAGTCTGAAACAGGGATTAAAAGTTAACTGAAAAATTATTATTAAACTTCAGAGAAAATAAAGAGCTTTGAACATTCATGAAAAACAACAAACAAATGGGGGCCACTTTAAGTAGTAGATTACCACATTTGTGGGGGGAAGGGGGGTTCAAAGTTCCGGGTCAGTCTGCCAGGTCTGGGTACCATCCGGTACCAGAACCATCCATGGAAGGGAATCCTTTCAGGACAAAAAAAACCTGACCTGAAAGGCCAGGTGTCCAAATCAGTCCGTTTCAAAATCAATGTTGTACAACATCAAATAAACTATCAATTCATGAGTAAAGAACTTGATTTGATCAGGACCAAGTTCTTTATACATGTTTCCCACTAAACAAATCAGTTTCTAGCATTGTTACGGCCCTTTAAACTTGGCTCAACCAAGGGCTAATAAAAAGGACACAAAGTCAGATCAAAAGTTTACAAAAATATTACACATTTATTTAAAATCCTGCATTGCAAAACAGGGACTGATGGAAAGCCAAAAGAATACTTACGACCAGCCCATCTGAAACGTATCTAATAACAGCAACAAAAAGGGAACACAACTGTTCAGTTTGGGTGTTTGGGAGACAATGAGCTGCTGGCCACAGCTCTTATATATGTGATGGGAATTTTCATTGGCTCATAAAACCTTAATTTCTTCACTTCAAAAAAACGTACTATACTTTCCCATGTCCATATAGGTCCAAAGTTCATGTGTAGAACATTTCATGCATTTTGATCAAAGATCCTGGGAGGAGATGCATTTTAATTGATTGTCATATAATTCAAAATGGCGGGTGATCTAGAGGTCAGAGGTCAAAAGTAAGAGCACAAAACTTGTTCAGTATGAGGAGACGCATATGTGTGTCGAGGTTTCATTGCCGACGGTCAAGCGGTTCATGAGCTATGCGCATTCAAAGTTTGCATTTTCAATTGAGTGCTATCGCACTGATGGGAAACGAACCCACACAACCAATGGGAGGAGGAGAAGAGGAGAGGGGAGGAGAAAAGGAAGGAGGGGAGACGGCGACAGAGTTCTCAACAGGCCTGATAATTATAGCCTGGCTAATAAGCCAGACTAATATCACACAACACTGTCGCGGTATGGTAGGCAACTTTTTTTTGCCAACGGTTGATTCGGTCTGGTTTATTAACCAGGCTATGATAATTAAGGCCCGGCCCTGCCCTACCCTACCCTACAGGGCCAGCCCGAGGCTCGGCCCGACCATAACAATTACCATAATGTTAGGCCACTAGATGGTTCAATATACTGAGTGCGTGAGAGAACGGACTTATCGCCGAAAATGGATTATTGTAACTCACGTTGGCCGTTAACATAATGAGTGCCGTCTGCTGGACAAAAGTGGTATGGCACTTGGGTGCTGGTGATTTCAGGCTATTCTACTATGACACGCGTCCGCTTTTGGCTTCCATCTTGGATTCTAAAGCATAGCATCAACGCTAGAGAGCTAAAATGAGGTCCATCCTTGCTCTAGAAAACACCAATGTTCCCATCGCGCTCACCAGATAATCAGAAAAGACCTTGACCATCGCCGATCAGTTCAAAACCACGGAGAGCGCATTAGTTTCAGAGAAACTAGCAACGGTGCACAGCAACCGGAGGAGTTAAAAATGGAAAATAGCAAGACAATGTTATAGCGATATCAAACGCCTCAAGACTTCCAAAACAAGTCAACAAGATACTGCACTTGACTGAGGTACTGACGCATTGCTGACACACTGCAAAGGCCACGTCTGGGTTGCTATGGGTGTTCCATTGTGCAGAGAGGAAGCTTCTTTTGGGTCAAAAAACAGTAGTGTGTTGCCATTAGAGGCCAATTGGCTCTGTGTCACTCCTGTGTCATTTGATGATGTTTGTCTGTAACTCCAATCCTTGTATTGGGAATTGAAGTCCCCTGCATAGAAGGCAGACGCAGGTACCAGGGGGAGTGAGTGAATGTCTTCTGCAGATCAGCTTCCACAAACATGGAAGGAGGTGGTGTTAGGAGGTGGTGTTAGGATGTGTTAGAAGGAGGTGGTATTAGGAGGTGGTATTAGGAGAAGTTGGTGGAAGCTGATCTGCAGTAAGGCATTAAAGAGTTGAGATTTTTCTCAGTCGACTTGTCAGACAGTAAAGTCGAAGTTGAGTCGATGCGTCGTTTTATGACGGGGGGAGCTCACTTTAACATGGGGCGGGTGGGGGTGCACGATCGTGCTCAAATACAGAGCTTGTCAAACAGGGCCACTCCAATATGGCCTCTCCAATATGGCACAGAAACCCATTAGAAAAGACATACACTAGCTAGGCAACACACAGTATAGTAAACACTAAACAGTGGAGGCACACGCCACACGCACATTGGCACAGAGACCAGAAAAGATAACGCAACAGATATGGGGCATAATTGGCACACAGTGCAGCAGCGGCCAACCATAAGAACACAATACAAAATATAACATTAACACTAGGGGAACAGCAGCGACCGTCAGAAAACAATATAAGACATAGGTAATAGCAGCCAGCAACAGTTGACACATCAGAATACAATCTGCTATTACCTTCCACATTCACGACGTGAACAACATGTCTTCGTTCTCCTCCGACAACAACACGTTAACGTCCTTTTCTTTTCTGAGCCATGCAGTACATAAACAACCCGAACTGACCGTAGGAGAGATTCATGCGTCCCGCACGTAAAGCTAAATCAGAAACAGGACAGTCACTGTCAGCACAGGGGGTGGGAGGATAAAGTTAATTCTCCTCCGTGTCATCAGTGCCCATACCCGAGGCGGGGTTGGCGAAAGGGCCTTTCTGTGTGGAGTTTGCATGTTCTCCCCGTCTCCCCTAGGGTAGGTACCCCCTACCCTCACAAAAACATGCCGTAATCCTGGTCTCTAAACTACCTCCCCCTGTCAGGTGAAAAGAAGCAACTTGGACTCCTCATGCAACCCCCCAGGTTGGCAGAGGAAGTGTAGTGCCCAGGATTACATTAGATAATTGACACTGGGTGAAAAAATGGGTTACAAAATTGTGGGATAAAAAAAGTTTAAAAAAAACAAAAAAAAACAGATGTACAAGCTCACAAAGTGACATGTGAGCTTGTAGATCGGCTATTTTCAAATAGCCAACGTATATAGGGCTGAAGTGGTTAAATGCATGTCAACAGTTCAAACCGTTCAGGCCGTGACCCTAATTGAACTGGTACTTTTACTTAAGTAAAACATCTGAGTACTTAATTCTTCCACCACTGAATATAAAACATGATGCTGGGTGTTTGTGCACAGTTAGAGAGAGCAGGGGGTACAGAGTTGTACTCACTGATGTTTCTCCATCCATCCTGGGTCGTCCATCCTGTCTGCGCAGTGGGTCCTTGGTGCTGTTTGCGCAGTGTGTCGGTGCAGGAGTAGCGAAGACCATAAACTGTTCCCTACACACGTACAAAAAAAGAAAGAAAAAGTTAAAAGATACTGATAAGTGATAACGCATTCACCTTGAACTCTTCTGTTGAATAATGCTAACATTTTTGATTGGCAAGTTAGAATTGATTAGGTAAACGCTGGCAAAGCCTGGCATGTACGCATGTTCTAAAATAAATGATACATGGAAGAGTTCCTTTCGATGAGGGCTAGGTGTAAAAGAATAGATAAACTAAAGGATTGCAATTATGCAGGTGTATTCATCTTCGTGCAAGGAATTTCAATGTTCAAAACATAATGTTTTTGTAGCAGGGGCAGGGCTAATTATTATACGAGATAATGACTACACCACCCTCACAGATGGCAGTGAGGGATCCTACAAACACATTAAACATACATTGTATTTATATTCGACAAACTGAACAAAGGTAAGGTACCCCCAAATAGGTTAAGTGTTCAGAATGAACAGAACCAGAGGCTGAAGTACCAAAAGGTCAAGTTTATTGAAGCATAAAAAGGAAGTCATGTTAAAATACCAAGGGAAGGACGGGTTATTATAATTATTTAAAAAATGGGACTAAGCCCACAAGGGGCAAATGGGTGAAGGCTTCAGGGCCTACTGGGGCCTCTAAACACCACACACACACACACACACACACACACAGTGAGGCAAGAGTTTATAATTAGCTCTCCTAGGGAAGGGGGGGGGGGGGGGGGGGGGGGGTCGGCCCGTGCACAGTTAACATTCAAATCGGTATGAGCCGTCTGCCCCGCTCTTTATCAAATATTCACTATTACCCATTGACAAAGTAAACGTTTTTCAGACCCGTTTATTTATGTTTAAATTAAAAAAATGCAAACAAGACATTCCCTCTTCTTTTCACAATTTTGTCCGTGTTACTTCTGACATTCACTCCTACCCCACAAGGCAAAGAGATGATTTTGAATTACCTTTTTGTCAATCTTTCCTCAAATTTAGAGGCCCTCATCTACGGAATTCCCTAGATGCTTCACTTAAATCCTCATTATCCTTGTCAATATTCAAAATATCTTATTTCTTCCTCTCTGTAGATTACATGATTTACTTTGATGTGTTATATTCTCTTTTGTGTGTTTGTTGTTTGTATTGTTTTTCCCTTTTTTGTGCAGTCTGTGTTTTGTATTTCTTTATTGCACATCTGCCCCCCTTTGCCAAACTTGTAGACTTTTGTATTGTTCTTAATTGAACTTTTAATCTCTTTTAAATCAATGACCTCTTCCATACAGGAAAGGATTCCAAATAAGCCAGCTGGCTTCTTCCTTTCCTTGCATTGTATTTTTGTTTTTTGATATGTATTGTCTATATTTTGTACTACATGCTAAATAAATAAACCTAAAACCTAAAAACTCTGGGGAAAGAAAATGGGACAGGCCTAGCACCAAAAACTCAAGCAAAACAATACAATCAATACAAAAACAGGCAGTGCAAAGGGGTTAACATACACACCAATAAAGCCCTTTAGTGCCACAGTGCAGTCCCAAGGAGAGTCATGTGCAGCAGGGCAGACCAGGCCACTGTAACAGATGGGAGAGAAAATAATTAAAACAAGCCAGTATGAAAACAGATTCAGATTCAAACAAACAAAACAAAACAAAAAGGGTAAAATAACAGTGGAAAACTGTGGCTGGACTGGTCCCTTTAAGGAAACAAACACATTAGTTGCCAGCCCTAGTAGTAAAACATAAGCAAACACTGCATTCAAATCATTATTAAAAAGGAACAAACAATAAAACCTACTTTGATTTGCAGTGAATATACAACAGCACAATCAATGCGAGGGCGAGGGCATGCGGGGACATCAACAACACCACAGCTAAAAGAAAAGACAGTAGTGTTACAAAACTAAAACTGGATTGAAATACAGATGCATACAGTGCATAAAATGTACACTGTTTAACCAGTATCTCAAAGTCTCTAGACACAGCAGGAGAGCACTTTGAAGCAATTTGAAGACTGAAATAAACAAATACAAAAATGAACAATATGGCCAACAGTGGCATGTGCTCGGCTCAACCAAACAAAAGCCATTAGCAGCATTAGCCGCAACAAACAAGGCCGACCATGTGCTTTCTCCTACACTCTGCATGATAGTGGAACACCATTTCCTGCAGCAGAGTCAAAATGGCTGTCTGCTAGGAGGAACAAGACTTTTGTACTTCCTGCTGGTCATGTGACTAGGTCAGGTGCAGTAGGTGCACCATTCACCTGGATTCCAACATACATTTTGACCATTATTTGAGCTTGTACAGCTGCTATTTTCAAAAGGTTTTTATACATTTGAAAACTTGAAATGGGACATTCTGCACAATGATGAATTGAACAAGGTGGACCCTCTTGTAAACAAGTGTAATGCTTAATTGGGTCGTCCACTCACAGTTAACAGTCTTTGTATTGAGTTTGTGCTTGAAATGTACTGTAATTCTGTAAAACTGTTAATAGATATTTCAATCAATCAATCAATGAGTACTTTTACTTTTGGTACTTAGCCTACGTACTTTTTTATGCCGATACTTTTGTACTTTTACTCAAATACATTTTTAATTCCGGACTTTTACTTGTAGTTTTACTTAAGTAAAACATTTGAGTAGCCTACTTTTTCCTCCACTGCCTATGACCGGTGTAAGTCATGGTAAAGCCACGCTGGGTAAGACCTACGCTGTAGAGGCTATCATTTGTTTGGGCGGGAGTTGTGGGATTTCAGCGGAAGTATCGCCCAAGGAAATGACGTTGATGCTTTACAAGTCAGTTTACATTCTCCACGAAAGTGTTGTAATTGGTCGGGAAAATATCGTATCCGGGGGAAATACATCTGACGGATGTTCCGGACGATACAACCGCCGATAGCTTCTCTGCCTTACGTTGTGACCAGGTTTTTCTTTTCGCAGATAAGTAAGCCTGGGACCGAGGCTATGGTAAAGCCATGGTTGTTTTGCAAGACTGTTGGTCTACAGCTGTCACACATCTCCACTCCACTCCACGCTCGTGCAGAGGGGGTGGCTTTTGGGGCTTGAGGCCCAAATTAAATAAATAAATGGCAGATTGTAAAGAAAATCTGTGGCCCTGATCAATATTATATATGTTAATGTTTACATTGTAATGTGTCTGAGAACATATTGCTAATTTTACTGTCCAATGACATGGGCCAAGTTATTGTGGAGCATCTTTGCTCAATAAGCATATACGACAGTATCCAATGTAGGCCCGCTACATTTCTGGTGTGAAATGGCACGAGGGACGGTATACCCATGCACAGAAAGACCACCCCCAGTTCCCCCTGCAGGGCCCTGTTCCACTTTGTGGTCAACAGTTGACTTCTGTGTCCTCAGCTCAGGTCCTCAGAGAGGATTGGCTAGGCAATATCAGGTGAGTGGGTCATGAAAAAAAAAATCACACCTGTGTGAACTGAGTGGTGCAACTCCCCCCCCCCCCCCCCCTCCCCCTCCCCTCTCTCTCTGTCTCTCATTAGCAGGCAGCAGTGCAGCACTATCTCTCTCTCTCTGTTTCTGGCACAACAGCGACACTTTTGGTAGTCATTGGTACTCGTGCTCATAGTGACATAGTAACATAGGTGGGTGGGTGAACAGTACACATAGGTGGTGAACACGGACATTGCTGTTTCTTGGAGTGGTTGCACCACTCAAAAGGAAAAAAAGAAAACAAGCTGGGCATTGCCACTCCATACCTGTTCACTTTACGTATTAAATTAGGTTGGACAACATTTCTCTCTCTCTCCCTCCCTCCCCTCCCTCCCCTAAGTGGCAGCGGTGGCCGAACGGATTGCGGAGCGGTCTTGATACCGGAAGGTTGCCAGTTCGAATCAGCGGTCCGACACGTTAAAATTACCACCGCTGAAGTGCCCTTGAACAAGGTATTGAACCACTACGATGAAATGTTCTATGAGCAGGGCCTGGCTGGAAACAAGTTCTTGAGCTTAGCCCAGATACCCTGGGTAAATATAGTAATCATTTCATTTCATTTCCCCCTGTCTCTGTCATCTGGCCTCTTCTCCGAGCAAACATGAGGATCTCCGTGGTTGTCATGGTGACGCTGTATGCGGTGCAAGCAGATGTACAGCCCCCGCAAGATTTCAACCTACAGAGGGTAGGACGCAAAAAACATTACACACAGTCAGTGTCACTGAACCACTACCTATCTGCTAGAGCGTCCCCCCTCAAAGGCAAAAACTTCTAGGAACTCGATCAGATTAGCTAGTCTAGATGCTGCAGCTGTGATACTGATGTCCACAAGGTGTCATTGTGGAGCTGCTGTGAGCTTTTGGAGGAAACAAGCTGAAAACCTGAAACGAAATTTTGGTTCATATTTTCACATAATATAGTTATTTATATAATATTTATATTTAATTGTGTTGCCTTTCTTCAAGCTTCACCAACAAAATTATTATTTTCTAGACACATACACATTATGAACATGAAATTAAAGTACTTTATGCACTATTTATTGTAATGTCTCTTTTAAGTCTATTTCTCTATATTCTCCCTCTGTAACATGATTTGAGTATAACTAACAATACCCACCCCCTAAAGCTGAGGAGCCTCCAACCTGCAGGAGGCTACAGGAGAAAGACGACAGCTGCCAGTATCTGACTCACGCACATGACTGAAAGACAGACGGGTATACAACAAACACAATCATTAGTTAATTAGTTAACACAACATTAATTTACAACATCATATAATTAAAAGATAAGAGACAGTAAACACACTGACTTACTGGAAACACATAATGACAAGGAAGGTACTGGAGGTGTGGCCCAACAACCGGTGTTGCCATGTTCATTTTGACCGTAGTGACCGGAGGAGTATGGTCTGTACTCCAGTCCGTACTCCTCTGCAACTCACCTTAGCCCTGCTCGCACACTAGCTTCACTGTTTCAATGACACTTAAATTATCCTTTTGCAGCTGCAACACACAGGTCAAAGCCATGTATTAACACAATGGGATTTCGACCATTAATTGTGCTTGCAGCAACAATCCTGCGGGTTCTCCCAAAATGTGTCATATCATGTTAGAAACATACAATCATCTCTGGCTTCTCTAGCGAAGTGGAACAGAGAGACAACAAGCGGCGGGCTGGCCTTTGACCATTTGAAAGAGGGGATGCAGAGACTATTCCACCTTCCTGCTGTTGTATAACTCTGACCACCAACATCCTTCTCTTGTGCATAATTATGAAACTTGATGACACTGTATGGGTATGTTTAATTTCCCCTCGCTCAGATCACAACTTACTGCTGCCCATTGGATCGGTGCTGGGAGGTGTCACTGTCCTCTTCATCAGCACGGTTGTCTTCTACTATATTTTTAAGATCGACATTGTGCTGTGGTTCGGAAGTGCGTTTCCTGTGTTGTACAAGAACAAGAGAAAGATTTAGCACTGTGTAAGATTTCACAGTGCTGTGTAATCAAAATGAAGACACGCATGTGTGTATGCGCACGCACGCGCGCGCACACACACACACACACACACACACACACACACACACACACACACACACACACACACACACACACACACACACACACACACACACACACACACACACACACACACACACACACACACACACACTGATCTGGCCACACATGTAGGTTATGAGTGCAATCAAATAAAAGTATCATCCACAAGATGTGGCCTATGTGCAAAACACTGCTCACTCTTGTTTTTACATGATCATTGATGGGACTGAATGCAAAGAAATCAGATTTCACTCTGACTAACTAACTGAATCTTTTAACCTAGATTTTGATGCGGTCAAACAAAGGGCATGGGAACTACGCACAAAAAAGATGATTCAGAATCTACCGTACTTTACACTAATGCTGTGTTCTCTGTTAAAAGTCTGATGCCCCCGGCCGGGGGCACGGTGGCACAGTTGGCAGTGCTGTCGCCTCACAGCTAGAAGGTCCTGGGTTCGATTCCCGCTGGGGACACTGTGGGTGCTGTCGGCGTGTTCTCTCCTCCACATCATCAGTGCCCATACCCGAGGCGGGGTTGGCGAAAGGGCCTTTCTGTGTGGAGTTTGCATGTTCTCCCCGTGTCTCCTAGGGTAGGTACCCTAACAAAAAACATGCAGTAATCCTGGTCTCTAAACTGCCTCCCCCTGACCAGCCGGGGCGCCTGATGGACGGGAAAGGAATAACGTGTTCCTTCCACGCGCTACATCCAACCAACTCCCCCCTGTCAGGTGTAAAGGAGCAACTTGGACACTCATGCATGAAGGAAGCATGAGTCCGTTGCTCTCCCCAGGTTGGCGGAGGGTGTGTAGAGCCCAGGATCACATTAGATAATTGACACAGGGGTGAGAAATGGGTTACAAAATTGTGGGATAAAATAATTATATTAAAAAGAAAAGTCTGATGGTAAACGCTACAATGCCTACATAGCGTACCCACGGTGCTTTGGGACTGGAGGCAGTGGAGAAGTGGGGATGTTTGCTCTCCACACACTGCCTCAGGTGTTGGAGAGGACCTGGGGCTACAAGCTGTTTATAGCCGGCCGTGACAGCCTGCCTGGACAAGGTACGCTATCTTACGGAACAAAAGTACAACTGCACAAAGTCTGCGGAATAAACAAGGAGCTGTGTGCTGATGGAAGAACCGAGGCTGGGGGGCACGGTTGCCGGGGATAATGGAAGGCGATGAGGAAAATGGAGGACAGGTCACCGTCCTCCAGATTTTGGAAGGAGGTTATGTACCTGTGAGGGGTAAAAGGGCCGGGCATCCAGAGAATAATTATGTCGCTGTTGGCCTTGTGATGAGGGTCATAATAATGTGGCTAACAGTTGTTTCAACTGACAGCAGCTGTTTCCCAAAACTTAGTGTAAAGGAACATGTCTGCGACAGAGGAGAAAGGGGAAGAATGACTTGCTCAAGCGCAAAATCACAATCACAATCACAAGAACACATTCTGACTGCAATGTATGCCTGGTTTTGCTGCTGGTGGAATTGGGCCCAGCAACCTAACCTTCCAGTTGTGTGTATACAACTCTGGAATTAAATAGATAATGAAAATGAAAGATTAATCAATCAGTGTACAGCTGTAATGTAAATATGGGAAATGACTTGTAGAATAGTGGCTCAGGGGTAGAATGGCCGGGAGAGCGGCCGCCGGCCGGATGGCAATCGTGAGGTTCCCCGTTCGATCCCAGGCTCCCCCAGAGTTGGTGTCAAAGTGTCCTTGAGCAAGATTCTGAACCCCTAATTGCTCCCGATGTGCAGGTTGGTGCCTTGCATCATGGTTTCCTCCAACATCGGTGTGTGAATGGGTGGGTGAATGGGTGAATGTAAATGCACAATGTAAAGTGCCTTGGATAAAATCGCTATATAAATGCACCGTGGGTGTGTCAACTGTTCAGCAACCTGACTGCCTGTGGATGTAAACTGTTACGGATACAGGTGGTGTGTGATTTGATATTCCCTTAGATGGAAGCAGTGAGAACAAAACACGAGCCAGTCGGCTAGAGTCCTAACAATGATTTTTGCTGCGGCCTTTACAGTCAGCTTCCCAGCAGTCTGCAGCCCAGAGCAGTCATGTTGCCAAACCTGTGACACAGCCTCTCAAACACGCTCAAATGGTACATTGACTGAAGTTAACAGAAGCCTCAGGGGTAAACAAAAAAACACTTGTCTTGAGACCCCTCAGAAAGTACTGAATCTGCTATAAACCCCTTCCTTTTTCCCCATCCTGTACATGAATTTTGTTGTTATTTTTCATGTCATGATTATGAATTAATACCCAGGACCTGGATGGAAACAAGACTGCAAAGATATATATCCTTTTAAACTAAGTGTTTGACTGTACTTTCTGCTGTTTACCGATACATTTCTGCAATAAAGTATTCAATCAATCAATCAATGCTGTGCTTTCTTGAGGATTTAGTTGGTATTACTGTTGAGAGACCACACGAGGGTGTCTGAGACACACACCAGCCGAGAGACGCAAAGTACACAAAGCTACGCAGAAGATTAAAACACATACTTGCTAAAAAACTTAAAACAATTATCAAAACTTTCAACAGGAGACTCATTGATGGAAATATGATTTCCTTTGATCTTTCTGAAGTCAACAATGAATAGTTTTGTCTTATTTAGAGAAAAATCACACAGAAAAGCACAAAGAAAAATAAATTAGCTTTGGGTTTTCCTTGGCACCATAATTAATAATTATGGTTACTCGCCACTGTTGCTCATGAGTCAAATCACTGGTGTTTATTACCTGCAAGTGTTATGTTGCAGTCCTGTGTAAGCAGACAATACAACAGTATTAATAACAGCAGCCTTGTGTTGTCCTAGTATACACTTGGGCAGTGGTTCCCAAACTGGGGTCCCCAAATGATTTTGGGAGGTCCCCAGATGATTAGATTAATGTGCAACATTGTTTTCTTACTTGCAGTAAACAAACAAACATACAGTATACTGTAAGTGTAGGGTTAACTATCTGCACATTTCTGAAGGTACAATTCAAGGACTTTTAACACATTTTTAATACCAAATTGTCAAATATTAGGCACTTAAGAAGCTTGTAATTCGACTTTATCTGTAGAACCGAGTCAAACTAAATGTAATGCCTAGTAAATTCCAAGTGCTTGTCAGGGTGGGGGGTCCCCACTTCAAATATGATTATGTTGGTTCTGGTGACTCATACTGCATTCCTAACGTGATGTGAGGAGGCCATGTTTTCTTTTTTCTTTTCTTTTGATTAACTGTATCAGTCACCAGAACCAAGGACGGGTGTTTTCAATGAATCTTTAGAGTTTGTATAGGAGGGGGCGTATGATAAAATGAATATCACATATCGAAATACTGAATCAAGCAACTTAAAAACTGCCGGGTGCTCACAAAAGCCTGTGTAGACGTTAAAATGACCGTTATAGTGAAATATCCCTTAAGATGTATATGAATGAATGAATGAATGAATGAATATTTTATTTTCGTGTCCAGACAAATTGACCCATCCCACATGGGATTATCAGACACAGCAATTCAAAAACAGCAAAACAAAACAATAACATTCAATAACAGCCGTATGTCCAGAATACAATTAGTTATAAGTCACCCTTCGCCTCCTATCCCATGCCCTATAAAGATACTCTGAGAAGGCAAAAGAAATACAGAATTTTAAAATATATTTCATAAGTCTATAAAATATACCACATATCTTTTTAACTAATGGGTGTAAGTAAGCCTTGCCAAGCCATGAGGCTCATAGGTGTAGTGTGGGTAAAAATGTAAAATAATGACTCTTAAAGGGCTTGATATAGCCTATAATTTGCTGGTATGTCATGCACTGAGTAGCCTATCTACAATTATTCATATTTTAAACATGAAACATGTGTTATGCCTTCGAATGTAGCCCGCTAGTCAATATGTGGTGGTGCCAGACTGCCAGTCACTCATTATCATTATGATAATGATAATGAAATATATTGTAAGGCCAATGCTGTGATATTTACTTAGTTTAAGTCATTTGTTCATTGTGTTGAGAGAGAGATGTTTCATGGAACAGGTGAAAGCACATCTCATCATGTGGAAACGTTTTATAGGTCAAGACAAAACGCAACTCTGCAGTATAGTGGTTAATTGTGTGCATAGTGCATACCGGAAAATTCACAGCAAAGGTGTTCTGTATGAATCACACACACACCGACAGAAGGCTACTCTTTCAAGTCTAATCGGTAAGTTTGCTCTTATCTGCTCTAGGTCTAGCCTATAGGCCTACAGTATGAATTTGATTAAATGCCATATTCTATCACAATTTATATATATTAAAATACTTCTAAATTACATAAATGGACAGTGAATATGACTCTCATCTCATTAATAGCTTAATCTGTGGTGAAGTATATTGTGAAATGATAAAAAATGTATTGCAGATATTTTTTCTCATGTTCATCATTGAATTCATTCTCATTTAATTTAATCACATTATGCATTATTATGCAATTACATTTACTCTCAAGATTGTACGACCTCCTTTGAGAATTCCAACCCATGGTCATTAGGTGTTTACGACACTGCATGGGTGGGGAATTTTTTGAGGATTTTCTTGTGTCTAAGTCACTTCCTTATGGAAAGTCACTTTTTAGTTCTATAGTAGGCATAATAATGGTCTCACTTTCAGTATCAGGAAACTCCTCCTTAAGAAGCCTTTCTTCTTCTCGTCGAGGATAAAAAGCACAAACTTTGTATTATTATTATTATTAATCATTTGTTTAATCATGCAGGCACGAGGAAGTATCATGACACTGTTGGGCTCCGGTCTTTACATAATCAGCGCTCTGTTCGTCGCACACGGACACAGTAAGTACCCTAGCGACCAACACCTGATACATTCTGAAATTATCTGGATGATTTAATTATTGGCTACTGCGCGACCTACAAGATCACAACTCATCGCGCTTTGACGCGTTGTGAGCTTGGTCATATTGGTTTGTTCGGGATGTGAGGGGTTCTCAGTTCTCACACTCCGAGTCCACAATCACACATCCTATCTAATCTCTCCCCCTCTCTTTCTCTCTCTCTCTCTCTCTCTCTCTCTCTCACACACGCAAACACACACACACACACACACACACACACACACACACACACACACACGCACGCGCGCAGTTTACATTTTAATCTGTTGTGTGGCTGAGACTAGTTTATGAATGAAGTGGTGGAAGGAATGACATGACAATGACAACGACAATCCAAGCGATATTGGGGAAAAAAGAGGCAATTTATAGAACAAACTTCAACCCCTTAGGTGATTGAACAATGTTATGCTGAGAGACCTGGCTATAACAGTGGTTCCCAAACCTTAGGAATTAGACCTGAATAGTATATTCGCCTAGTCGGTTCGTCCCGTTTGTACCGCGCCGCGCCCGTTCGCGCAATTCTCGTCTTTGCATTGAACTCACTGTCCGGGGCGGGGGGTGGGCCACGTTGCCTGTCCCCTTGTACACATACAGATCAGGCATTCAAATGCTAATCTTGTTTTCACCTGCCAGGTGGGTATGCATACAGTACTGTACAGTGTACTCTGCTTAGGCTACTAATAAGTGTTTAGAACCATGCATAAGATAATATTTTTACGGCTCTAGCAGTGATTCTCAATCCATTTAATTTCAAGGACCCCCCAGTTTGACATGCATTCGTCTACAGACCCCGGCCCCATTTAATGGCATTTCTATCTCTGGGACCCCCGGTTCATATTGTAAAATCAATGTTAATTTAACTCCGAGTGTACAAATGGAACCACCATTTGGTTCCAATACACTCTGAGTTACAGACCCATAAGGGTCCATTTGGTTCCTAACTATCATTTAGCTGGGGACCCCCTGGAACTCCCTCAAGGACGCCTGGGGGTCCCCGGACCCCACTTTGGGAACCCCACTGACCCGGGTTGAAGTCTACGTTAGACAGCAGAGAAACAGAGTTGAATTAGGGTTCACGGCTAAAAAGCTAGCTTTTCTTTAAAAAAAATATTTTAAAAAAATCATTGTTTAGCAGTTTTCTTGTTTCCCCCCCACAGAATCACCAGGATCCTGATAGCTTGATTCTAGGCTTAAAATAATTTATTAAAATTTTTGTGTAGCCTAAATCTCTATGGGAAGAAATGAATGGCCAATGTTTCAGTGGAACCAGAAAACCACGCCCACTGCTGGTAGACTATGGTATTGGGGAGCAGGGAGTTTCCATCTTGAATGCATACAGTGCACATTCTGACCTTTAGCCTGAATGAGGTTGGTTCTTCAAAGTCTGAACTTTGCTTGCCGTGCTGCTTTCATTTCCTGATTCCACTGTCTCGAAGAATTTTTATTTTACGGTACTTCATACTACGGTATTTCCTAAATTCCTAACAAAACTAGAAAAAAAAGTTTCTCCCTGGGTAACCTAATAAGACTAGTGTTGTGCTGTATCTGGGTGATTTGTCACAGGATAATACGCAGAGAGAAGATATTTACCTGGTCAAAGTGTTATTGGCAGCTAGTAAAAAAGCAATTACAAGGCTATGGTACAAACCAGAACCCCCAGTTTATGAGCAGTGGCTGAGCATTGTGGAGGAGATATTTGTAATGGAGAAACTAACTCATATATTGAGACTACAAGAGGAACTATTCATTGAAAAATGGGAGAAATGGACTGAATATAAAGATCAACAAAACGACACCAATGTTAATAATGACGGACATTCATAAATGGACTGGAATATGTATTATATTAATGATGTATCTGAACCTTTGCACTGTAATTATCATTTTATGTTTTTTATTTTTATGTCTACCTGCAAATAAAAATTAAGTAAAAAAATAAAAAAGCGATATAAAATGTATATCGCTGTCTGAACAAAATAATATTAAATACAATATAAACCAAAGTATACTGTATATCCTATACTGTATATCCTAAACAACAGCCATTGCTTTACAGTCAAGGATGACCAGCAACAACATGATAGCCATATAAAAACAGAAATAAAAACAAGCAGAATTAAGTAACTCGCAATAAAACGGATACAAAATAATGTTCAAATTTGTCCCATTGAACCCTAATTAAACTGTCTGCTGCTCCTCAACCTTTAGTTATTTAGTCTTAATACCTTTCTGGTTTCAGTCATGATAAAGAGCTCCTGCTGGGAAGGCTTTGGTCTGTGACACATAAAGTGAAGGTTTAATCTCCCTTTGTCACCGTCACATCCAGGCCACAGGAGGGCAGCACAGCATTATGCGAGTGCTGAACACATGTTCGTGCTGAGGTGTGGGTCCTGTGGGAGCACCGTGGGTGCTCCCACATGCGGGCCCAATGTTACATGGAGCAGAGCGGAGGAGAACCGCACCATGGGCCTCCCATCTGGAACCGAGGTCAGGGATGGGGACCTGTGGTTTTTACCCGTGGACGCTTCTCATCATGGCACTTACACATGTGAAAGAAGGTACAAAGTTTAGTGAACTTGTGTGACTTGTCAACTTGTCAGCAGTGGTGGAAAAAGTAGGCATATATACTCACATTTTCTTTTAACTTAAAGGGGCATTCCACTCATTTTCAACATTTTACTATGTCATTAATATACCTTAGAGCTGTTGTGTGGAAATAATAAAAAAGTCCCCCCATGCTGTGTTTCCTAGAACTGGAGGTCTGAAAAAAATCATTAACATGGTGAAACACATCTTGATGACATCATCAAGATGTGTTTCACCATGTTAATGATTGTTTTCATACTTTTCACACTAGGAAACACAGCATGGGGGGACTTTTTTATTATTTCCACACAACAGCTCTAAGGTATATTAATGACATAGTAAAATGTTGAAAATGAGTGGAATGCCCCTTTAAGGTATTAATACTGCAATGTAGAAATACTGTTACAAGTAAAAGTCAAAAATTCTAAATTTAGGCCTACTTGAGTAAAAGTACAAAACTATTGGCATCAAAATGTACTTAAAGTAGCCTACCAAAGGTAAAAGAATGTCCCATTTCTCAAGTTTTTTAAAATGTATAAAAATCCTTTGAAAATAGCAACGCGTTGTGAACTTGTAGATCGGCTATTTCCAAAGACCCAAAGTGTATAGCGCTGAAGTCGTTAATATATGTTTTGTAATAATAATCCAAATCTGCAAAGTAACAATATTTGGATCCGAGTGGAGTAGAAGTAAAAGTATATTATCTTTTCTGTATTTTGGACGTCGGTATACAGAAAAGGTAACCAAGGGTACCAAAAGGGGTTAATCTCTAATCCAGTGAAGATGGGATGGGGGAGCAGAAGTAAAAGTATTGACAATTGGAAATACTCCAGTAAAGTACAACAATCAGAACCATAAAATTGTACGGTATGTCTGAGTTATATAAAGAACTGAAATAAATAAAGCTCCTGTAATTGCATCAGTAATTATTTATAGTGTAAAAAACTGTATTGCAGACCAAAAGGAAAACACACAAAACTGTTGCTTTTGAAATTAAATTGTAATATTTTTATCTGACTTAAAACTTGATCAAACAAAATAATTAAATTCAACAATGAATAGATTTCACAATACAAATGTCAATGTTCAAACTCCGATATTTTAAGTCCCAGAACGCAAAGTTCATTTAAATGTCTCCAATGAGTATAGTTCCCAAAAAGTAATCCAAAAGTAAACAAACCAAAATGTGTAGATCTTCCATTTTCTTAAAATCAAGTAATCCATAAAGTCAGCAAATAAAAAGGCAATGCATTGCTCAAAAAGGGAAAAGGGTCAGGAGGCCACAGCAGGTTCCCGTTTGTCCAAAAGCTCTGAATGGATTCAGAGCTAAACCCTCATAAATGTTCCTTTACCAAACCTTTCAGATTTCAAAGTTTTCCAGACCCACTACTCTGTGGTTTATCAATGTCTGATTCTGGTTTAGTATTGGCCTTAAAAGAGTCTTGTTGACAATGAGACACCACCGCACCAAACACTCTTTTTAATACCTAAAACGGAACCCCTGTATAGCTGTTCCTGGTACCTCACTTCCTGAAATTATTGCATTTTCCCCACAGCTTCCCCTATAAGCAAAGTAGCAAACCTGTTGAAAACAGAAAATGAATGACCATATTTAACGACACAAAAACAAGTTTTTTCCATACACTAGGCCTACACTTTTGGGTTAATTATTCAACCATATTTTAACCAATATATTCCCTTGTATCACCCAGTTTCATTTTCTTCAGGAAATACATTTCTTCACACATTTATGTGGCAGTGTCAAAAAAGTAAAAAAATACTTCAACATTGTACTTAAGTACAGTTCTTGGGTACATCTACTTAGTTACCTTACACTGCTTGTCATCATGATAAAAGAATGATGAAATAAACAATTTAAGGAGGTAATTGTAGAGCAAGAGTCATCTGTTTCACAAAGATTACACTTGTGTATCTTAGTTCTTACATGCAATGTTAATCGCTATATGACAAAATAATAGCCAAACTTTAAATCAGTACTGCAGAATTTAAACTGCGTACCCTTGTCTGCAGGGACCAGAGAGGAGCATGGGAGATGGAGTTCATGGTGTCAGTGTCTAGTGGACAGTGTCCTCATCCAGCTGAGCGCAGAGTATTCAAACAGGGAACCAGAGATGTTCTGCCCTGCAAACAGATGGACATTCTTGGACTGAATAAAACCACAGCACACGTAAACTGGCTCAAGGTAGGATACTATGCACAGCTGACTCGCCACTCATTAAATGATTAATAAAGAAATGGACAAAGGAGTGAGAGGAATTGATGCAACGAGAGACAATTCAATTACAGTACTAAAATGTTGTTTCACTGCATTACATTGAGTCATTGCAGACAGAGTGACATACACACTTAAAGGAGAATTCCATGCTAGAAGGCTTTTTTACCTTTCTTTGTAGTCGTTACGTCCCCACCAAAGAGGTCCAGGTGTTTTTTTGTGCAAAAACTCCTTATTGGCTATTTCCCCTACCATAAGCCCTCAATGAATTGCATTGAATTGAATGGGAATTGAATGGGGCTAATTTGCTTATTTCCATCGAAATAAGTAGTGAAGTGTGCCGCTTGGGATATTATTTACATTATGAAGAGAGGATATATACAAAAAAATAATAATTTTGAGCGATGGAAATAACAAAATAACACCAGGACCTCTTTGGTGGGGACATAACAACTACAAAGAAAGGTAAGAAAGCCTTCTAGCATGGAATTCTCCTTTAAACACATACACAGTCATTACAACAGTTTTGTGAAATGACTTAAATTCCATCGTTCTGTGTCTGTCTACTGTAGGACTGCAGGCCCCTGGAACGGGATGGAGGGACTATTGAGGTGGACCAGGAGGGCAGACTCAGGCTCTATGGAGCCTCAGAGGACGATGCAGGGGTCTACACCTGTCTGATTAACTTCACCTTGGATGGACAGACCCACACCTCTGCACGCAGCATCCAGCTCTACATTCATAATGGTACATTAAACAATGGGGTATGCGATCTCTGGGGGTATTGTAGATCAGCATAGGTTTTTTAGGCTCGTTTTTTGTTTTTGTTTTTGTTTTGTGGTTAGTAAGCAGGGACTGTTAATTTTCTTCTACATGTTTTCATTTTTGGACGGGGACCTTTTATCCATTTATCCACTCATACTGTATAATGACTAACACTCCAGGACATCTTCGCTTTGTAAGCTGGAATATTAAGGGAATTCATAACCCGGTAAAGCGTAGTAGGGTTTTTGCACATCTAAAATCTCTGGGCTCAGATTTAATGTTTTTACAGGAGACTCATTTGCGTTCAAGTGAACATGCAAAATTAAAAAAAGATTGGATAGGGCAGGTTTTCTGCTCTAGGAATGAGAATAGGACACGAGGCGCGGTTATTCCAATTAGAAAAGGTGTTCCGTTTGTCCCGCTACAGACTATAGCTGACTCTAGAAGGAGATATGTCATTGTAACAGGCAACCTCTATGGCTCTCGTGTGGCATTAGCCAATGTATACGGTCCAAACTGGGACGACCCAACCTTCTTCACTAACTTTATAGCGGCACTCCCTGACCTCAACAGTCACCAACTATATTGGGGGGGGGGGGATTTTAACCTGGTTTTGGAACCACAGCGGGACAGATCGAACCCCAGACCAAATAGTAAGATCTCGAAAGCTGGTGCTGTTATTCAGTCATTCATAGAAACATATGCACTTTTTGATCCGTGGAGGAAAGCCAACCCCTCTGCTAGACAATACTCCTTTTTTTCCCCTGTCCATCACTCGTACAGTAGGATCGATTTCTTCCTGTTAGACAGTAGGGCCCTTTCCCTAGGGAAAAACAGCCAGTACAATAGCATTGTCATATCTGATCATAGCCCGGTGCAGTTAGACATCAACTTCCCAGAGTGTATCAAACCCCAACGTACTTGGCGGTTCGATCCTTTAATGCTGTCTAGAAACTCTTTTAAGACGCTAATCTCTCAACATATTGATTATTTTATGGAAATCAACCAGACACCAGATATGTCACTATCAATAGTCTGGGAGGCTCTTAAAGCATATCTCAGGGGCCAGATCATATCTTACACAGCACATGAGAGAAAGAAATATAAGCAGCGTCTGAGTGACCTATCTAATAGTATAGCTGAAATGGACCGTTTATATGCCGACGCCCCAACACCTGAACTCTACAAAGAAAAGCTACTGCTGAAAACAGAATATGACAACCTTTCTATCAAACAAACAGAGCAGCTGTTTTTCAAATCAAGGCAGAAATGTTATGAACACGGAGAGACAGCTGGAAAACTCCTTGCTCACCAGATTAGACAAGCAGCGGCCACCAGTGCTATCCCTGAAATCAATACGTCAACAGGAGAGATAACTACTAACCCTATAGAAATAAACAATCGATTTAAACAATACTATACGGCCCTTTATACATCTGAATCACCTGCTGACCCATCAAGCATCCAAGCCTTCCTAGATGGCTTAACTATACCGGAAATCACTCCTCAGGCCCGGGTACTGATAGACAGAAATATTTCGACAGCTGACGTCTTACAGGCAATTCAATTAGTGCAGAGTGGCAAGGCACCGGGGCCAGAGTGGCAAGGCACCGGGGCCAGAGTGGCAAGGCACCGGGGCCAGATGGCTTTTCAATTGAAATCTATAAAAAAGTCGTAAAATGTTTACATTGGAGATATACATATGACTATGAAGAGGGACCAGATTGGGTCCATATGGAGTTGTTGTCCAATCCTTTGCCAATACTCACCTCTCCGTTACCATCTGGCCGTACCATACAATCTACAAACCCGGTTGTTAGAGCCTCACTCAGAATATGGTTACTGTTCCGAAAGCACTTTGGCTTAAACCAGCTCAGTACTAGATTTTTTCCAGTGGCCAACAATCAGTTTTTCCCCCCATCAATGATGGATAATGCATTTCAACATTGGCACAGGAATGGACTGGTGTTTTTCTGTGATCTCTTTTCTGATGAGATGTTCATTTCTTTTGAAACACTTAATGCAGATCATAATATACCCAGATCTCATTTCTTTAGGTTTCTTCAAATTCGCAGTTTTACACAGAAAAAGCTTCCTTCATAGTTCATACCCCTACTTACCACCCAAGAATCAATTGGACATTATATTGGAATTTAACCCCACTGCGAAAAAACGTGTGTCTGTGATTTATGATTTGATACGAGATCTAAAACCAGTAACCTGGGACAAGACAAAAGCTGCCTGGGAGAGAGATCTGGGTGTAGAGCTCCCTGAGGAGATGTGGGAGGACAGTCTACTACGTATTCACACCTCTTCAATGTGCATACGCCATGGTTTAATTCTATTTAAGATACTACATCGACTTCACTATTCAGGGGATAAGCTGGCCAGGCTCTTTAACATGCCAGACCCTGGATGCCCAAGATGCAGCCAGACCCCAGCCTCGTTAGGCCACATGTTTTGGACGTGTCCTTCCCTCACTACCTACTGGAAGCGGATATTTGACGTATTCTCTCATATGTGTGGAACAGTGGTGACACCTTCTTTCCACACCGCCATTTTTGGCATAGTTCCCCCAGACTGTACACTCACATCTCCACAAGCAAATGCTTTGGCATTTGCATCCCTATTAGCCCGTAGACTAATCTTCCTTAATTGGAAGTCGGATAAGGCACCTTCCTTTCAACAATGGCTAAAAGAAGTTCTATCATTCCTGCCTCTGGAGAAGCTCAGGTATAAAGTGGACAGAGCCCAAAAAAACTTTGTCCTGGCTTGGAGTGCCTTTGTGGAGTTTGTTGAGGACCTTTCATTTCAGTGAACTGTAATCCGGACTGTGTCCGACTATGTCCCTGTCTTGACTCTTTTTGATCTATGATTGTCCGCTGCTTTGTCCCACCACTTTGTTTTTTTTGTTTTTGTTTTAGCCTAGGGGGGAGGGGGGGGGGGGGGGGGTTGTATATGTTTGTGTGTTTTGTGTGTTTTCTTGCATACATGTGTATTGCCATGTGAAGAAAAAAAAGAAATGGTACATTAGATTGAGTGATGGACTGATGGTTGGCTGATGGACACTTGTGTGAGTATGACCCCAGAGAGCTGCCTGTCCAAATATCAATTGTAAATTGATGTGTGTGTGTGTGTGTGTGTGTGTGTGTGTGTGTGTGTGTGTGTGTGTGTGTGTGTGTGTGTGTGTGTGTGTGTGTGTGTGTGTGTGTGTGTGTGTATGCGTGCGTGTATGCGTGCGTGTATGCGTGTATCTTTTCTTGATAACATTCTACAGGTGAGATTCACCATAAAATGTATAATATAAGATGTTTAATGTCATTTAGACAATAGCAAATAATATATAACATTTGCTATTGTCTAAATTAGATTATATACATTTATTTTTCTCCTCTTCTGCTTTACTCTCTGTTCGATGCTGTCAGATCCAGATGTCATTTTACCACCCGCACTGGTGTATCCTATCAATGACACGGTGCTGGTTGAACTAGGTAAGTCGAATTTAAACTAAGAATAATATCTATTTTATTTGAACGTATTATTGCCTGGTAGCGTTGTTTAATTATCTCTGCCAGGCCAAAAGTTGGTTTTTGAGCGGCGCTATATTGGTATTTGTTGTTACATGTACAGAATATACAGTACATACGTAATACTAGTGATACTATGAAATAATGGAATATAAAGTGTCTGCCACCTTACTGTATTTACTGTAATCAATGACAGGTTCCAGTGCTGAGTTACGATGTTTGGCCCATTTGGGTCTCAGGGAGCATGACGAGAACTTCATGTACTGGGTGGTTGACGTCCCCCACAATGATGACGACCACATTGGGAGAGTCCTCCTCGACAAGTCCTGGGTCTAGTGAGTTCTCCTCTAGTTCATAAAGCATTTAAGTACTCATGGATTAATTAAAGCAAAATAAAATCTCACGACTGAAAAATGTTGCTTGGCCAAGTCCTAATATGTAAAATGATGATGTTTTGGTACATACAGCTAACCAGTTGAAGACATTGCAACGATTGCGGTTATGAAATATCTGAGATCCTTAGGGACGTGTTGTAAGCTTGTAGATAGCCAGGACACACTTCTATAGAAGAAATGTTGACTTCTATGGAATCCATATGACTGAAATCAGTCGTGGCGACTATAATCCATGAGTACTACTAGAAAAGTATGAGTATGACATTATATCAAAATGAGTAATGGTCAGTTGATTGATTGATTTATCATGAACTTACTCTTTAGTATCCACGAGGATAAGGGAGTGTATGGCCTTTCTACACTGTCCATCTCTGATGTCATCCCTGACCTCCTGAACGTGCCCATCCACTGCATTGTGATGAACCCCACAGACCAGGCGGAGGGCTTGCTGTGGCTTCAGAAAGGTACAGCATTAATGGGCTTTCATTCTGATCTGTGGTAAAGGTACAGCATTAATGGGCTTTCTCAGTCTGATCTGTGGTAAAGGTACAGCATTAATGGGCTTTCATTCTGATCTGTGGTAAAGGTACAGCATTAATGGGCTTTCATTCTGATCTGTGGTAAAGGTACAGCATTAATGGGCTTTCATTCTGATCTGTGGTAAAGGTACAGCATTAATGGGCTTTCATTCTGATCTGTGGTAAAGGTACAGCATTAATGGGCTTTCATTCTGATCTGTGGTAAAGGTACAGCATTAATGGGCTTTCATTCTGATCTGTGGTAAAGGTACAGCATTAAAGGGCTTTCTCAGTCTGATCTGTGGTAAAGGTACAGCATTAATGGGCTTTCTCATTCTGATCTGTGGTAAAGGTACAGCATTAATGGGCTTTCTCAGTCTGATCTGTGGTAAAGGTACAGCATTAATGGGCTTTCATTCTGATCTGTGGTAAAGGTACAGCATTAATGGGCTTTCTCAGTCTGATCTGTGGTAAAGGTACAGCATTAAAGGGCTTTCTCATTCTGATCTGTGGTAAAGTTAAGATCTGTGTTAAAGGTACAGCATTCATGGGCTTTCATTCTGATCTGTGGTAAAGTTAAGATCTGTGTTAAAGGTACAGCATTAAAGGGCTTTCTCAGTCTGATCTGTGGTAAAGTTAAGATCTGTGTTAAAGGTACAGCATTCATGGGCTTTCATTCTGATCTGTGGTAAAGGTACAGCATTAAAGGGCTTTCTCAGTCTGATCTGTGGTAAAGTTTCTAGCGCGTGTGATTTCTGCAGGAGGGAAAGCTCTATTGCAGAACACTTGTATCAATGTGCTGTGCATAAAGGGCTTTACTCTGAATTGTGGCGGTGCTAAAAATTAATCAAACTAATTACTAGAATTGATTATATAAAAATGAATCAACTTGGGGGGAAAAGAAAAGAAAATGTCCTGTCTCATGTTTTAAATACAGTAGCATAAATGTAACCATGAAGTCCAATAGAGCAGCAGAAGTTCAACCACATTCAACCTGGCATCCCCATTTTGGGCATGGCATTATAAGTGAAATCTAAAAAATAAAATAAAATAGAAATAAATAAAATAAATCTTCAAAAATAACAGATCTACAAGCTCACAACGTATCGCAATGTGATGCATCTTGAGCTTTTACATCCAGTATTTGAACTATTTTTCATGACGCCATTGTGAAGTTGTTCATCGATTTGTTGATATTATAAATATATTTTAAAGTAATACATACAATAATAGCTAAAATAATCGATAGTTATAGCCGTGCTGAATTCTGGATAATCTAACCTTCAATCCTGTTTTATGCTTAGTTGCGTGTCGGTGTCATGCACCAAAACCGCATCGTTAACTTGTAGATCTGCTGTTTCTGCTGCGTGACACGGTACGCAACCAAGTATACATCAGGCATCACTTTGTCTTTTGCTGTTTGCAGCACATTCTGACAGACTGTAATTTTTGTCTCACCATTTTTCACTAGCTGACCACACTGAACTGCACACCTGCATAGGTGTGGGCCTGGCCTTCGGCCTTGCTGTTGTGCTTTTGGTGTCTGGGTACTTCTTCAGGGTGGATCTGGTCTTGGCCTATAGGAAGCTGTGTCCTCAACTGGCCCAACAAAGTGAGTATATCGAAAAAGATCACACGCGTGTGAAGTGAGGGGCGCTAATATATTAAAGCCTAACTCATGTTGATTAGGTGATGTAATGGTGATGTAAAACAAATGGTGCCAACACAATCATTAAATGCCATTAACAATAAAGAGACAATATGACGTAATGAGGGACAATATGATGTAAATGTTCCCTTCATTGTCAATGGCGTTTTTAAAAGAAACATTGAACTAAAAACAAACATTAAACCTGCATATAGGCGGGGCTAGCGCCCCTCAAAAAAAATATATATAACAACTTACCTGTGGATCTCTGATGTCACCCTGATTGGTCAACATCACCAAACTCATCTCGGGCGCGATCCAACCTGTCACACAAAGGGATCAAACTTACTAGACAATTCGATTCTAACGCGTTGTTAGCTGTCTTCCACCTTGTCACGCTGTCACAAGATTAAACGACCAGTTGTCGTCCCAGACTCATTTTGGGGTCAAGGACGACAAGCTTATGTCATATCAGGCCATTATTGGGCTGATATGGTGTAGTAGGGAGAGGCTATAAAGGAAGCACAACATTCAGCACAACAGAGCTAACAACAATCTCCTCTCCTCCCTTCTCCTCTCTAGTTCCAGACGGTAAAGAGTACGATGCCTATGTGAGCTATCTCCATGTTGACGATGTGAGTTCGTCTGGGACAGCGACCTTTGCCCTGCATGTTCTTCCTGAGGTGCTGGAGAAACAACATGGCTACAGCCTCTACATCAGAGGACGAGATGACTGTCCAGGAGCAGGTCAGAGACAGTGTGCGCAGTCCACCTTTATTATTGACATCGAGTTTGTGTAATAATTATCTTGTCAAAATTAAACAAATGTTTCAATTTGATTCAAGTTGAACAAATGTAAGACATTCTCTTCAAACACGTTCTGTTACTTTTCATAGACAAGCTTTCACACTGACTTATGTATTTGTAGTATAATATTATAGAAAGAAGCACAGAGCTGCCCGCTCTTTCTTCTTTTTCTCCTTCTGAAATGTACACTCTGAAGCGATATTGCCCTTTGCCCCTGTTAAGTGTTGACTTGATGCCATATGTAGTCCTGAAGAAAGCAAGGATGTTACAGAGACACTGGAGATGGAGTCACTTGGAGGGGGGAGGGAGGGAAGAGGGGTGAAAAAGAAATCCTGGGAACTGCACTTGTGTCCTATGTATGCATAGAAATGCTGTTATTGTACTGCTTTTTTCAAATAAAATAAATATTATAAAAAAAAAGAAAGAAGCACAGAGGACAGATGATTACCATTCCATAGCCAGATCCTTGCCTCTAACCTTGTTGTTACATTAAAATTGGTGATCTGCCAAAATATGTAGTGACAGGTGTGTTTCGTTCCTTGCAGCGATTCATGATGAGATATCGGCGACAGTGCGCAGGTGTCGCAGACTGATCATCATCCTGTCTGCAGATGTTCAGTCTTACAAAAGCGCTGGCACGGAAGAAGTGTTGCCGCTGAAGCACAGCCAAAACCACGAAGACTACGAGCAGAAGATAGGCCTGCATGACGCCTTGATGCAAAATGACCCTCGTGTGATCCTGGTGGAAATGGGTGAGACTGCATGGACAGGACACTGATGTTTAAAACTCCTGCCGAGTTTTCTGTTAGCAATGCCTCCGGCTTGGCCGGCCACTCTGATAAGCACAACTGGCAGTGTTATTGCGTTGGTGATTCAAGTGATATGATATGATATGATATGATATAGTACTTTATTGTCAGTTCACACTGAAATGTGTCTTGCGACCCAGCAGCCAAGTATGCAGAACACATACGTACACACATTTGACATAACACAAAGAACAAGACAATTTACATACATAAAGACATGAAGACAAGAGCAATATCCACCGCTTAGATTATCCTGTGGCTACTACAACTCCTGATTAAGCCTCAAGGTCGACTGGTGGACAAAGGACCTCTTTAGTCTGACCTTATTGTATGCTGGTACACCATATCTCCTTCCTGAATTAAAACTTGTGTATCGGAGGAGGCATGTTAGTCTTAGGAGGAGGCATGTTAGTCTACACATCCTCCACCAGATAACACTGTGGGGGTTGGCAACAGTACTAGGGACCATGGTACACATGGGGAATAATGGGCAACGACTAAAAAATGGGTAGAAAACTCAAGTGACTCGAGTCAAAACCTCAAGGCACAATGAGCGTGTAGATCTGCTATTATTTCTATTTGAGAAATGCTATTGGAATTGGCTATACTTTTAAGCACAAAATACAGACGCCGGGTTGAAAGTGGTTAAAAATATATATTTTTAGGATATAGAATTTGCCACTGGATTGGGAAATGATTGTGCACAAACATAATTTAGAACTTCTTCGAATAGTTTTTATATATTGGAATGCCAAGGCACACCTGGACTTGTGTCACATTATGGCACACCGTCGTGCCTCGGCACAGGGCAGGGCCAGGCCCGGCGCCAGGATGAAATGAAAATGTATTTTTTATTTAATTTCAAATACATTTATATGTTATGTTAACTTTATGATTTTGAACTGAAATGCAAATATTGGACATAAAAAAGGCTAGTACTAGTCATTAAGCTACTAATATAGACTGAAGTAATTAAAGTGGGTCATGTTTGCATGTTTGGAATTGTAACAGCTGAAATCCATAACATATCAGTATTCTGATATTAACCTGCAGACCGCATTAAGTGAACTGAGTCTGTGCTCAGAGAATACATTATTCAGCGTGTCCACAATAGTCCACAGCCCACTTTGCCACTTGCTCTGATCCACTGCATCAATAGCACCCCTCCCCCCCCAATGGCAGACAATCATATGTCAGACACATACATTCAGTTGATCCGAATTAACATGTGTTAAATTCCTGTGCCTCAGGAATGTCATACTTCCTGTTCTTTCCAGATGGGAGATGGCCATGACACATTTTAGATGTTCCTTGCATGCCTGTACAATACATGTTTGTGTTTGTAGCAGCATGTTTTGAGTTGTTATAACCAGTGCTGCTAGTGAATATCACTGCCAAATATCACTAGAAAACCAATCCAGCACAAAAGGTAGTTTTATATTTTTATTATTGACATTATTTAAAAGGGCACACCATTTAAGAACTACTGGTCTAATGGTTACACAAGTTTTAATCGGATGATCCGTTTCTAGAATAAGTTAAATGCTGGATAAAACGAGTCGTGTAAGCCGGCGTTGTGACAGATCACTTTACAGTTTTGCTTAATCTGTCGCTGCCAAAACTAATTATGTATTCCGTTTCATTCCATCCTCTTTTTAATCGTCTCTGCTGCTTTGTTTTGTTTTGTTCTAACCTTGGACTGTGTATCCTGTCCTGTTCCAGATGGTCCCCTGGATCACAGTGGCCTTTCGGCGTCACTACGCTACATCAGGAAGCAACAGGGAGCTCTACAATGGAACACAGCCTCTTCTGCCAACCAAAGATGCACCACGCTGCCCTCTAATGGATATTTCTGGAAGTGCCTGAGGTACAACATGCCCCCAGTGCCTGGGGGGAGAGCCCTCACTACTGTGGTCTAGAGTCAGACTAGGTGCCGTTAAACCCCGTTTCTCAGCCCCGGGAGCCAAACCACGAGTTTCGGGTACCAAAGTTGGGCGCCCGGATGATTGACAGATTCAGAAAACACTGGAAAAAATGCCCCGTAGTTACTTGAAATGTTCATGTACTGTACAGTGATTGATCTTCAAAAATGCACATTTTTGGGACACCACCAAGTAGACAACAGAAATGTTGAAAATGCATTTGAAAATTCATACACATACTGTAGTCTGTAGATATACTTCTTTTGTATTGTAAAGTATATAATTCTATGAAAATATCAGATCTACGGCCTGAGCCGTGGCTCAGCGGTCCAGGCACCTTGGCTGGTAATCCAGTCTGGCAGTGTGCCGCGGGCTCGACTCCCGATCCCGACGGCCTTTACTGCATGTCATCCCCCCATCTCTCTTTCCATTTCCTGTCAGCCTACTGTCTGTCCCTCCATAAAAAACAAAACAAAAAAAATAATATATATATATATATATATATATATATATCAGATCTACAGCATGTTACGGTACATTGTGATGCATTTTGAGCTTGTAAATCTGCTATTTTCGGCAAAGAGATTTGGTATTGAAGGGGGAAAAAAGCGGACCCTGGTCAACTAAGTACTTGTATATAGAGCGTCCCAGTCCCGCCCCCGACGAGCGGCCCGGAAGACACTTTCCAATAGGAAATTGTCTTCCAGGGCGCTCGTCGTCATGAAAGGGGCGGGACTGCGACACTATAGGGTTTAAGTGAATAATTATGTGTACTTTCTTTTTGTGTATTTTCTTTTTTCTTATATATATTTTTGGGCTCTTTCAGCCTTCTTTAGCCTTAGTCCTATTTAGTCTTCTGAAATTGTTTAGTCTTAGTCGACTAAATATCAAAAACCATAGTCTCTTAGTCAGCAAAACTAACACTGATGTATTTGTCTAAATCACAGTAGTGTTCTTATCCAGCAACCAACTGTTAAATAATAGTAATAATATTAGTTAGTAAAAAAACAACAAAAGTATTAAAAAAAATACATTTGGCAGAATACTGAAAATCACTATTTCTCAAAATGTGGTCCAGGGCCCACCAGGGTTCCAAATGGACCCTTATGGATCTGTAACTCAGAGATGTGTTATCTGTGGGACTACAATCTACAATGTGTTATCTGTGGGACTACAATCTACAATGTGTTATCTGTGGGACTACAATCTACAATGTGTTATCTGTGGGACTACAATCTGGACTGTACAATCCTAAAATCCATGTGTTGATTTAACTCTGAGTGTCCAAAACGTTTTGCAGACAAATGAGACTATATCAACGACAAAGAATGCAAATTGTGCTTTGTGTATTTCCAACCATATGACAGCACACCTACGTGCTTGTGTGTGTGTGTGTGTGTGTGTGTGTGTGTGTGTGTGTGTGTGCGTGTGTGTGTGTGCGTGTCCGTGCGTGCTCTGCATATGTCCCTATGTGACCTGTGACCTCGCTCTTGCCTACTGCAGCAAGCCCCAGACATGAACGTGCTCGCCTGGGCGGGATGCTGGTGTGTGTGTGTGTTCGTGCGTGCGTGCGTGCGTGCGTGTAATACTATACTTGTGCGGGCCATAATGTATAGAATTTGAGAAATAGACTTATACAATTTGAGTACAACTTTCCTGGTGCTCTCAAGATAAATTGTTCTTTTATGGTTAAAAGAAAGGATTTGAGAATTTAGGTTTACAATTAAGCTTTGGGTTAGGATTAGACATTTAGAAGTTAGGTTTAAGGGTTGGGGATTTGGAGCCAGATTTATACGTAGCTGTGCGCCGGTGTCACTCACTGAACATGGCAGATCTACAAGCTCACAATGTGTCGCAGCGCCATGTGTTGTGAGCTTGTAGATCAGCTATTTTCAGCTTCAGGGTTAGGGTTAAAATGGCGAGTAAAAAAAAATAAATTTATAAAATTGTCCGCATAAGCAGTGTGTGTGTGTGTGTGTGTGTGTGTGTGTGTGTGTGTGTGTGTGTGTGTGTGTGTGTGTGACACACGCACATGCACACACACACACCGGCACACTCCCATTGAAAGGGAAGGGGTCTTGAACAGTGGAAGGCTGGGGTTGTCACTGATGACGTTGGCTCCAGCAGCTGGCTCCAGATCACTAGGGACATGGCCCCTGCTATTGTCCCCCTCAGGACCCGGTGACATGGCACTCGCCCTTCTGTCTCACACACACACACAGACACACGCACACACGTACGTACGCACGCACACCTGCCGTCACATGCTTGCACAAACGATAGCCTACCACAGATCTGGAAAACTGTATTTGATGGTTCATATAAAAGTGCTCCAAACGCAAGTCTACCCACGTGCACGTGTCTGTCTGTGTGTGCGCGCACACCTACTGTATTTGAAACTGATATAACAGATCATGCTTGTTGCAGTATACATGCCTGTCTCAGCGCCTACGCACATGCACATGCACACGCACACGCACACACACACACACACACACACACACACACACACACATCTTTCTGATTAAGTCATGATAGATCGTCCCCTAAAGGCTTGACCTACTGAATAGGCAGTACGACTGCGTAGTGTGCGTGTGCGTGTGTGTGTGTGTGTGTGTGCGTGCGCGTGCATACAAATAAAACATTAGAGTTGTTAAGGCCTGCATGGTGGCCATGTTGCAGTTTGTTGATCACCAACTCTACTTGTTGTGACATACAACAATATCTTGCAGCGGTTTGTTAAATATAAAGATACGACCAGTTTAAGGTTTGTTTCCATGTTTATAATTTAAGTCATGAATGGTGATTTTGTTCCGTGCACATGTCCTTTGTAGAACAAAGCAGGGGCTCGCAACTCACTTTGGAATGCTCCAAACATATTTGTTATCGACAAAACGGCAGTAATACGACGTTTAGACCGTGAGGTCCTTATCAAGTATATAATTTGCCCACAGGCAACAAGGAAGTGATTCTCAACCTTTTCTTTATCAGGGCCCACTTGAAAGAGTTCACAGCGCACCCATTTGAACACTTACGTTAAGTGGATCAGATGGTCACAGTTGCTCAAGTTTTTTACCAAGATTTGGTCAAAAAGTGCAACGATTTCTAAAACATATACAGTATACACACACACACACACACACACACACACACACACACACACACACATATTCAAAGACTTTCTAAAATACTAGATCTACAAGCTTAATTAAAAAAGGCAAATAACAGCAGATATATGAGTCTGGCTCATATATATCGGTCTGGTTCTGGTATGAAGGCTCTCGCTCACTCCATCAGCGTTTCCCCAAACACAGGCCTGCACACAGCAGGTGGTGTGTGTGTGTGTGTGTGCACGCGCTTCTACACTGCCCTCCTTGAGTGACCCAGAGGGCACTAGGCCTAAGGCCATCCTTTTGTACCTTCCAATTCTTATGACCCCGACCCCACCTCCCCTGACACATGCACGCACGCGCACACGCACACACACTACGATATGTGGTCTGACTAGCTAGGTTTGTCTGGCTTGCTGTCCCTCCCTGTAGGTGGGAGCATGTGTTAGAGCTGTTAGTATTGCTGTGTGTGTGTGTGTGTGTGTGTGTGTGTGTGTGTGTGTGTGTGTGTGTGTGTGTGTGTGTGTGTGTGTGTGTGTGTGTGTGTGTGTGTGTGTGTGTGTGTGTGTGTGTGCGTGCGTGCGTGCGTGCGTGCGTGCGTGCGTGCGTGCGTGCGTGCGTGCGTGCGTGCGTGCATGCTTGTAACATTATCTGGTGCCTTTTGCTTCCAGTGAAGGCCTCGTGCAGCCTGGGGGCTGGAGTAATCCCCACCGCCTGAAAAGGTGTTTCCACAGAGGGAAGAGCCATAGGCTGTCCTTCTGTTCCTCCACTACAACTCATTCATCTAAACTCCTTTTTTCCTCTTCTCGTTTACCTAAAGCCCAGACCACACCAATGCAACTATAGTCACAACTCCTTGCAACAAAATAGTTTTAAAGGGGAATACCACTCATTTTCAACATTTTACTATGTCATTAATTAATATTATACCTTAGAGCTGTTGTGTGTAAATAATTAAAAAAAAAGCCCCCCCATTCTGTGTTTCCTAGAACTGGAGGTCTGAAAAAAATCATTAACATGGTTAACATCAAGATGTGTTTCACCATGAAAGAAAAGATCAAAGGTGCCATATAAAGTTCTGGATTACCGATCAAGTCAGTTTCAAGTGGCTGCACGATGATTTGAATACCGTATCTGTAACGCCTTTGTCCTTTATTTTGCCGATGGGTTCTCAGATTGATGCCGCTCAGACAAAGGGAAAGCCTCTCTTTGGCCAGGGGAGAGAGAGTAGATGGCAGGGCTACTCAATTTCATTAACCCCCCTTTGACCTCCTCCACTAGGAAGCCACCAGTGTAACACCCAGGGCTACTCCATTACACACACAGTGAATGGAATCCAGTGGCTTCCTTCAAAATCAAAGAAACCACAGGATGCTTTGGAGAGTAGTAGAGCAGTGATGTCACATACAGAATACCATGGGACCCCCTTAGAACCCCCTGACGGTCCCCGGATCCCATTTTGAGATCCGGGGACCTTCAGGGGGTTCCAAGGGGGTCCCCAACACAATGGAGGAACAGTTAACCACTTAGGCCCCATATTCTCAAAAATGTTTAAAAATAGAAGATCTACTTTTTTCCCCATGAAGACATGCCCAAAAAAATAGACGCCAGGTTGAACGTACATTTGTAGTTAATATGACTACTAGAAGTTAGCATGAGAGAATGTATAAGAACTGTTCACATTTATCTCCCATCTACGGAGCCCCTGAATGGCCATTGGCCATGCATTCAAAATATATTTTATCTTGTCCGGACAAGATATTATCTCGTCCGGACAAGATATTATCTCGTCCGGACAAGATATTATCTCATCTGGACAAGATAAAATATATTTTGAATGCATGGCCATTCAGGGGCTCCGTACCCATCTACAGTAAACCGTACTAAATTTAATCTAGCATCAATAGTACCCTCCCTATGGCACAAAATACTTTCAAATGTGGGTCCATATGGTAATATCAATTTTGGAGATTGAGAACCACTGCTTTAAGACAACTTTAAGACATGCAATAGGAAGTCCCCCGTGGCGTGGCCAACACAAAGTAGTAGTGAGATGAGTGAAGTCAGTGTTTAACCACTGCCTGGAAATATTTAAACCACGGAAGGGAAAACAAAGCTTTGCCAAGGTTTACTTGTGCAAACAGCATCTGTGCTGCTGTGCCCACAGATAGTGTAGCGTTTATTTTATAGCCCCTGCCACCACATGTTCGCCTGCACTTCTATAAGCCTGAAGCCCTTCCCGGAGCCTTCTCGCATGCATCTCCATTGTGCTCGCCTCTTCCCTTAAAAGCTTAATTTACACTATGTAGAACGACAGCGTCACTTGACTCAAAGAACTGATTGATCAGTTCTTTCAGGCAAGCGTCACTGTCCTTCTACGGAGTATAAGTTAGGCTTTAACTTCAGCGCTGATCTGTCTCCATAAAGGAAATACTAAAGACTGATTCCTACCCTGCTTGGGGGGGAGGGGGGGAGACAACTGAAGTGTGTGCCATAAGGGGACATGTTATGGCAACAATTCAGTGAGTGGAGAACATGTTTATTCAGACTATAGATATAAATCCACCTTGGCGCAACCAGGTTTGTGCATGATTGTGTGTGTGTGTGTGTGTGTGTGTGTGTCTGTGTGTGTGTGTGTGTCTGAGTGTGACTGTGTGTGTGTGTGTGTGTGTGTGTGCACGCGCATGCGTGCGGGCGTGCGGGGGGAGTCTGCGACTGCGAGGAAGTAGGGACACCTGTTTATGTTAGCTCTGGAAGCAGATGGTCCATGCTGCCCCTGCGGTCCCCTAAGGGAGACACTGTCAGCTGAGCCCCAATTAAAGAGTCACCACAAGTCAAACAGTGGAGACGCTGAGAGAGAGAGAGAGAGAGAGAGAGAGAGAGAGAGACTTGCAGGTAGTTTATTAGATATATAGAGAGAAATACAGTGTTAAGAAAGAGCAAGATAGAGAGAGAAATCAGAAGAAAAGAGCCTTCCACACCCACACCCACAAACTGCTGACACAGAATTTAAACTTCGAGTTCAGACATGTATCTCTCTAGTATAAGTTACCGTGGGGCGGCTCGCCGGAACCGGGCCGTCACCCTGGCCGTGATCCTGTGGGTCTGGAACTTCCGGGGTTTTTTTCTTTTATTTGGATTGGGACAATTGTTTTTACAGTTTCTAAAACTTCTGAAAATGTTTGAAAAGGTTTGTGTTGAGTAGCATTGAGTGAACATCACTCTAGTTTAGAGGACTGGAAACTCCAGTGAGAATTGGACAGACATATAGCACATATAGACATATAGCACATAGCCTACTATGACTAGATGGGATTTTACTTGAGAGCTCATTGGCTGTTGACTTGACTGTCTCGGACACGAGAGCCCGCCTCCATGACTGGCGAGAAAATCACAGTGGTGGAAAAAGTATTACTACAGTAAGTCTGGAATTCAAAATGTACTTCAGCAAAAGTACAAAAGTATTGGCATCAAAATGTACTTTTTAAGTACCAAAAGTACTTATAAACAAAATGTCCCATTTCAAGTTTTCAAGTATACAACTCTTTTGAAAATAGCCCTGTGTCACCCTGTGACACATTGTGTGTTTGTAGATCTGCTATTTTAAAATGGCTGAAATGTCTATAGGGCTGGCTGAAGTGGTTAATCTGTGGTTAATAATAAAACATACAAGTACCTAGTAACTAGCAACTCAACTTTTAAAATAAATGTAGTGGAGTAAGAGTACATAGGATCCGAGATGTAGTTGAAGTAAAAGTATTGGAAATAGGAAATACTCGAGCAGTGGAGGACTTTAGGGGGCGGTTTGGGACATGGGAGGCAGTCATGTAGGTAGGAAGGTGCGAGGCCATTTAGAGCTTTATAAACAAGTAAAATAATTTTAAAATCAATCCTAAAAACAACTGAGAGCCATAAGGAGTGAAGCTAAAACTGGAGTAATATGTTCTCTCATCTTAGTTTTAGTTAAAACTCTGGCTGCCGCATTTTGGACAAGTTGTAATCTGTCTGGAGAAAACAAAGGCGTGAATCAGTGTTTTTGCATTGTCCAGCAATATTTCTAAGGTGAAAAAAGACAACTAATGCGTGTATTAAAATTCAACTCAGAATCAATCAATTATTTTGCAGTACTTGTACGATCTACAGTCAGATTGCCAAGTCTACTTATTGATTCTTTCTGCTCACTAGAACCAATTATGAGAACTTCTGTCTTATCCTCATTCAGCTTGAGAAAGTTCTCACAGACTTCCCTCTTGATTCGAGAGCAGTGAGCTTCACAAACTGCAGTCAATTCAATTCAAAGGAGCTTTATTGGCATGAGAAAACATACGTTTACATTGCCAAAGCAAGTGTCAAAATATACTAAAACACTTGAAAATGGAGAAAGTATATACAGTTGGAGGGGGTACAGCATTGAGTAAACAGAGCTATGTCACAATGCGTCGTTATATTATACAGGGTATATAAAGGTTTTTGAAACGAATAGCACCAATCTTTGGCAGCCATTTTGGGACAAATAGCAGCATACTATACGGTAGTATACAAAAGGGAAAAAAGCCTCAAAGTAGCAGCTCTGTTTACATGTACAGTAGGTCTAGAGGTCTACTCGATAGTAGCTTGCCTTGGGCAGCATTCCATTTCGGGTTTATGATCCGGTTGGGGGCGGATGGTAACTTCCGTCATGTTGTAGTCAATGATTTGTAGTCATCTGGCAGGGAAACCACAAGGCGGAATCAGTACTATGTATGGGTACTTCTTATTCCGCCTTGTGGTTTTCTGCCCGATGACTACAAATCAGTGACTACAACATGACTTGACACTTATGACCGCCACATCATTACGAGCCAGAATATTTGCAACAAGGGGCAGGTGGGGAGGGGGATAATACGCACCCCCGGTACCCCTCCGTGCTGCATGGGGAAATAGCACAGCACCCAATCCTTTGAAGACACACCACTATTTTGTCAAACCTGTCCAAACAATAAATGCCCCCCCCCCCACCTTCCGCTCTTTTGTCGTCGTCCCCCTTGATTATTCAACATTCTCCCTCCCAGTTTCTTACTCTCTCTTTTCAGCTGAAAGCTCAAAGTGAGGCCGTGTTGCTTGCCCCTAAAAAAAAAAGAAAGAAAAAATCCTTCAAAATGACAGGCGTGCCCAGGCTCTCTTGGCCTCAGTGCCCCAAGTGGGGCACCGAGGCACTTTATGCAGGGTCAGGGCAGGGTGGCGTGAGGTGTGATCTCTGAAGTAGAGCTCCTTTTGGCAAGTGACACCACCGTACTACAGAGGGTAAATAAGGATCTTGGTATTAAGGCCTGACCCGCGGTCCCACACCGCCGTACTACAGAGGGTAAATAAGGATCTTGGTATTAACTCCTGACCCGCGGTCCCACACGTCCACAACTTATTTAAACTTTTTTTCAACCCACACATGCAGGCTACGCAGTACGCACGCAACAATGTACACGCCCCTAACACCTATTTAAAGTATAGGTGTACCCCCCCCCCCCCCCCCCCAATGGACAAAGAGGTCCAGGGAAACATGCCCTCTCTTAAATCTGTGTGTTTGTGTGTGTATGTGCGTTCGGTCATGTAGTGTACGTACGTGTGCAGATAATAGTGTGTGTGTGAGCGTACGATGCATGCATGTATCCTTCGGTGTCTTGTATGTGTGCGCATACATCCTTCAGTGTGTGTGTGTGTGTGTGTGTGTGTGTGTGTGTGTGTGTGTGTGTGTGCGTGTGTGTGTGTGATGGCCCTGGGCCTGGTGTGTCTGCATGCAGCTGCCCTCCGAGGGTCCTCCTTTGTGTTGTCGTCCCCCCACCCCCCACACACACACACACACACATACACACACCATTGTCAACACGCCCCCTTGTCCATTCACGGCTCGAGCCAGCGGATGGGCTGGTGGGGGGGTGGTTGGAGGGGAGGGGGGGGGGGGTTGCTGATAGTAGTCGTGGAGCATTGAGTTCATGTGTCCTTTTTGGCTGTGGGTGAGGGGTAGGAGTTTGGGTCTAAAGTTGTATTGAGGGGTAGGAGTTTGGGTCTAAAGTTGTATTGAGGGGTAGGAGTTTGGGTCTAAACTCTAAAGTTGTATTGAGGGGTAGGAGTTTGGGTCTAAAGTTGTAACACAGGAGTTGTAACACAGGAGTTTGGGTCTAAAGTTGTATGGGCTTGTGCGAGAGAGAGCATACATACGTCATACATTTCCTTCTTGTAGGGCTAATAATGCTTCACATTTATTTTCACATTTGTTTTCTGTTTGGCAATGCATGTTTTACACGCCAAAAAAGCCCCTTTGATTTGAACTGAATTGTAGAGCAGTGCATGTATGCAAGTATAGTAGTAGGCCTGGAAGAAAGTTAACTGAGACCTGCATACTATGTTTTTTTTGTGATATGTGCATTATGTGTATGAGCAAGCATACCGGCAGATTAGGTGTGTGTGTGTGTGTGCGTGGAAAGGAGAGTGGGGGGGGGTGCCGTGGGGGGAGGGGGGCTGGGGGCTCGGATGCATGCATGCGCCCTCCTCATTGTGAAGTCACTGCGTTCCCATTGGCCAGGAGGCAGTCTCTGTTGCGAAGAGGGAATGGTAGAAGTTTTGCAGCTGCATTTGTTGTCTCAGTCACACTGTTGAACCTGCCTGTCTGGGGGCATTGCACTCTGCAGCTCTACCAAATACACTACAACAAAGAAGAAGACCCAAGGACTGTTGCTGCCTGGAAGGAAGGACACTGCTCTTCTCTCATCTCCTCGCGGGCTATTTGGATTGGCAGCCTTGTTTCCTTTACTTTAGATTCTCTGCTGGATTCCAGAGATAAATTAAAGCCTAGAGGACTTTTCATCCTCTGCTGCCAAATCTGGGGAATTCATGCAGAAAGAAGTGTGTGTGGTTTCTCAGCTTGCTGGAATTACCAAAGATATTTCAATTTGAGCAATTCTAGGAAGTCAGTCCTTTTTTGTCATTTCTCACTGGAGCCCTTTGGTAAGTTGTTGTTTTATGTCATATGTAAACCTATTATTTACCTATTATACCAATTATTATTATTGTTTTATTAATTGCCTTAATTTCCCCAGGGTTAGTTTGAAAGTTATGCATTGTAAAAAGGAGTCACATCATTTGTATGCTGTTGGAGATTGTTTTTTGTAATTCTATTACTACTTTTAGTACTTTGCTATTTTATTTAATATTACGTATTGACTTACTTACTAACAACTATATTTTATTAACTTGTCGGTTTTATTAATCTGTCTGCGCTATGAAACCACACAAATGTTATGTACAGACAACTGTGATTCTAGCCATGTTTCACAATTATGTGAAATATGAATTAAGGGATTCATTCAAATCGTATCTGGCCAGCTGTTGTTCTGCTCACCATTCCACTAGGGTTAATAACCAGACACCACAACCAACTCTCCATCCATGAGGATCTCACAGACACAATCAGATCAAATCATGGTCATCACATGCCATATTGACCAAAGTCATGGCAGTGATAAACTATGAGCAACAAAGACTTTACAAAGTCTATATTTTCTACCAAAAGTCACCATTAACAATACTTGTGATAATGAATGGTGGTTAAATATACTAAGCAGAATAATGGGGATTATCACTATAGCCATAATCATTCAGCCATAACCCATTGCAATCAATTGAAACTTAAAAACTTGAAGACACTATAATATATTTAACCACATTGCTCATACAGTATGTGTCATAATATTGCAACAAGACAAAGATTTAACAAGAGACTTGACAGGTTTGGATGTCAAATTGGGTTCTACTTTTTACTTTAGTTTTTGCTTGCTAAAAGCAGTAGTAATTACTTCCTATACTTCCTACTTAAAACATATTCTATAGCCTAGTTTGTTCTACAAGCTCAACATGCTGTGACGCAAAGCTTGTAGATCTGCAAGTTTTTGATTTTTTTTAAAATACAACTTGAAACTTAAAGGAGGCCCTAGTTAATGTAGATAAAACGACACTGTATCATTAAATATTGAAACTGCACGTAAACTACATTAGACTCTGTTGGAGCTCCAAACGGTGTTTCCTTGTTTTACTGTTGTGTATATATAGGCTAATAACGGAAACACATATGTTTCAAGTTAGCAGATAGTTGGGCCATGGAGAGAGAGAGAGAGAGAGAGAGAGAGAGAGAGAGAGAGAGAGACAGAGAGCCTGTATAGAAGAGTGGAGGCAGAGAGAAAGATGCAGGTTGGGGGAGTAAGCAGCAGACGGGCTGGATGCTCGAATTAGAACTGTGTAGACTAGACTAGAGTTTCCTCAACACCTCTGGGCTCCGATCACATGATGATGCTGTCAGCATGATGCACACTGAGCATGCTCAGCTCAGGAGGATGCCTCACAGAGATCACGTGAACCTGAGAGTACGCAGTTGTAGGAGTAAGACGAGGAGGATTGTCTGTGTGTGTGCATGCGCGCGTGCGTGAGGGTGTGTGTGTGTGAGGGCGTGCTTTCAGGATGGTCCCCTGTGGATTCAGTAGGCATCTGTTGCCCCTGCTGCCTCTAATCCCCCCCCCCACGCCCCCACCCCTCACATCCCCCTTTGTCCCGTGCAGACGTCACTGGTGTGTGGTGGAGGACCAGCTCGGCTGTGTCCAGCTCTGCCCAGCCGGCAAATGGCAGCAGCCGCACAGCCGCGGTTCAAACCCCCCCCCCCCCCCCCCCCCGGGGAGTGACACAGGTCTGGCCTCAGGGGAGTGACAAGACACCCTAACACCCCCCGCTGCTCTCTCGCTAGGACCCCAGGGGGATATCCCCTCCCAGACCTCCAGACATATAGACACACACACACACACACCTTTGTATTACTCTACTTGGGGAGACATCAACATTTCAGGACACCGATTTTATGAATGGCATTTTTACATTTCTTTGCCATTTCTTAACTCGAAACGTTAAAGCCGAAAGTAGCCAATCTACAAGCTCACAACACTGGTGCACAACTCAGTATGTAGGTAAATCAGCCATAACTCTATCTCTAAAGCCAGTCCCAACCACTAAATGACTATGACCCTAACCTGAGTGTTTTCCTAATTGTAACTCTAAAAGTTAAACAACTATCCACAACGCCGTTAAATGTTAAGGTGCAAAGACTCAAGGAAACGATGCGAGTGAAGCACACGAGGATGTTTTAGTGTCATGCACTCAGTTACAAACCCACAACATAAACATAGGCATATTCATTGTTTGGGGCCGGCAGTGGCTCATCGGGGAATCAGAAGCTACCCGGTTCGATCCCTGGCTCCTCCAGGCTTCGTGATGCCTGGTTAAGTCCCCTATGCCCTCACTTGGAGCAAGCCATCAATACAGAGAACTAATGTCATCCAAGGGATCAATACAAAAGCCCCTTTTCTTTTCTCATTAACCATTGTCCACCTGTCGTCCAGGTTGCCATGGTTTACATACTGTTTGGAATTTTCCTGAATCTTTCAGATTTTCCAAAATAGTAAAAAATAGCAGGACTACAACTCACGACAGTTCATGAGCATGTTGTATATCGGCTATTTCCGCAGTTCATTGTATGACAAAGTATAGGGCTCAAGAGTTAAGTGAAAACAGATTTTTATAGAAAAGAAAGGTGATTATTATTATTATTGGTAATCTTTGGTGATGTAGGTAGTGGTTGTAAATAGTTTTATGCTCTGTTGCTCTCTAGTCTAGTGACGATTAAGCTACCAAAAAGAAGATAATCTTTAATAAAATGTCTCAAAACATTTCAGTTAATTTATTTGTAAACCAATTGCCAATGACGATGCAATGTTTCAAATATTGCTGATGTCATGTTGAGCTTCTTTTTTCTTTTCTTTTTTACTTCCTCCTGACATCCTTACGACGTGCTTGGTTGTCACAGCAGCACTACAATAGTACGGTGTTAACTAAGACTAAAAGGGGTAAGAAATATTTTTACTGAAACTTAACTAAAAAGTTTGCAAAGTGAATAAAACAAAGCAAATGCAATATGCATGTAAAATAACCTTTATCTTTTATCTTTCTAACATCGTATCTCAGCATGATTTCATCCTATACCTACTTTTCAGCTTCGAAGAATACAAGTTTTTCCTCATAATACCTAAAAAAAGAGAAAAACGGAGACTCTAAAACTATACACTCACAAAATGAACACAAACTAAACTGAAGTCAGACACCAAACTGAAAAACTGAAGCTAATGAATATTAAAAACAAAAATAACTAATTTACACAGTGAGAATTGTACTGTTTGTCACCAAACGATCCCCAAGCCAATTACCATGGTAATGATGGTCATTTGAATAATGTTAAATTAAACTTAAGTAACTTCTTTCTTTACATTTGTAGCCTCTTGGCAGGGGACCAACCATTGTTTTGATGCTGCTTTGCATTCTAATTGTTGGTCAAACAGAGAAAGTGGCCTGTGTCCCTTTTGATATCAGTGGGGTTGGCGAAAGGGCCTTTCTGTGTGGAGTTTGCATGTTCTCCCCGTGTCCCCTATAGGTAGGTACCCTCACAAAAAACATGCAGTAATCCTGGTCTCTAAACTACCTCCCCCTGGCCAGCCGGGGCGCCTGATGGAGGGGAAAGGAACTAGTCGGAATAACGTGTTCCTTCCACGTGCTACGTCCAACTGGGGAAACTCCCCCTGTCAGGTGAAAAGAAGCAGCTTGGACTCCTCATGCATAGAAGGAAGCATGAGGTCAGTCCGCTGCCCCCCCCCCCCCCCCTGGCTGGGGTAAATCCTGGGATAAAAGGGATTAAGCAATCAGCATGAACTCTAGTCAATAAACAACACGTTGATTAATTCCATGCATAGAGTGCCGAGAGAACAGAGTATAGCCGGTGCCTCAAGAAACTAGCTACCACCATGCAGGTAAAACAATGAACCTAGTATCGGTCTGTCTGAATAAAACAAATCACATTTGGGGTGGAGTAAAACTAACCTACAAAACAAAAACATGAGATAAATGTGTCTGCCACAACGTTACTTTAGCCAGCATGAGACCGGCGATACAATTAACTAGGCTACTCACCTAATGCCACGGAGATTCCATGTTTAACGTAATGATCTATATGCACACATGCCATTTTGGAAAGAACTTGGGCCCCTTCCCTACTTCCTTCACAGGTGTTACCGCCGATACTAATGAAGGCTCTGTTCCATTCCTGTCAAACAGAGGCCGGGTGCTGCTATTGTGCATGTTGGCTCATTGGAAACTTTCTGCTATACACCAGTGGGTCTCAAAGTGTCCTTGAGTGGGTTAGAAATGGCCCCATACGGGTGTGTAACTCTGAGAGTTATTGGGGGTCCTTGAAATGAGGTAGTTTGATGAGAACCACTGCACACTAAGGCCCCATTTACACTGCCAGCCAAATCCAACCTGAATCAGATCTGAGCCACATCCAGATTGGAATCTGATTTGTCTAAATGAGTCATGTGACCATTTAAACCAATCAGATTTCAATCTTGATGTGGCACAGATCTGATTCAGGCTAGATTTGTCTGCCAGTGTAAATGGGGCCTTAATGGAACAGCCTTAATTAGTTTTATCGGTAACACCTGCCAGTACGGAAGTGGCCCGGCCGTAGGAACAGTTATTCTGTGTGCATGCAGCCCATTCCAAAGTGTGTACAGTCAGTCTCACAGATGCATGAGTTTCATATCGTAAATATATGAAGCTTGTGTTTAATCCACGTGGGTTCTTGTTTATAGCCGCAACAACATTCACATTCAACAACTGTCATGGCAGTTTGGTTACAACCGAACCGAAACGGACTTCCTCTTCCTTTTCAAAATAAGAGTCACTTGTAGTGAATAATTAGTCAACACTAGTTTTATTTCTAAGTCTACTTACAGGACAGATAGATATGTAGTACTAGAGCAGTGCCCGTTGGAGCCTCTACAGCCCAACGGGCCAGTGGCACTGGCCTACTTGGAACGATGCAAGTAAGTTGGAAATGCATGACCCACCCAGATATTATAGGTGAAAAGGGAAAACGTGTGTAGTATAGAAATAGAGGGTTTTCCTTACTTCCTTATTTTGACCACGCATGCGCAGTGCGCACTCTCGCACCAGTTATGTGCAGTGCACCCCTGTACTACGGGCAAGTGCCTCTGCGACCACGACCAGGCTGATTACACCTCTAACATACATGAATAATATGATCTGTTAAATCGCATTACCCACACTGTACATACTTTGGTGTTCATATATTCGAACGGGACTATATGTAAATTATGAAATTCCATTCTATTTCATTTTTCTTTGGATATAATTTAGAACAGTTGGATATTCTAGCCAGTAATTTGCATACCACGGCAGAGCAGCTGGTTGTAGGTTATACAACCACCACACATATATTTTGTTAATTCCGTTACAATGGCCATTTGTTTTAGGCCATAAATCCTCACACATCTGCATGATAAAAAGAATTGTTACATTTGCAAACGATCCCAGTGTTGCTGTGCTGTCAGGCTGGTCAGTATTGAGGATCTTTGTTGCATTTAGCTGGTAGTGTCACTGGTACACTGTGCTGGTCCCAGCTAGGGGCCATCAATATGTCACTGGTACACTGTGCTGGGTCCAGCTAGGGGCCATCAATATGTCCGTACACGGACAAATGTGTCCAAAGACTTGGTCTTGTCCCTGGCAAATGTTTTATTTCATTTTTTTAAATACCACAATGTTCTCATAATTGAAAAAATCAAATACAATCACAGTACTTTAGGTTGATATGTTGCACAATAACAGCGTCATGGAGTTTTATTTTAACTGTAGATCGTGCAAGTGCATTAACGGTGAGGACAGCATCAATCATCCTTCGCATAATACCTAGCGATTTTGGTGTCAAATGTGGAGTCATTTGAGCTTGCGTCTGCTGTGAGACATGAGAACAAAGCTGTCTCAAACTCCATGGCCATTGTCTTAGATTATCCAGTGTAGCTGGATAAGACCCAAAGGAGTCCAACTAGTACTAGTGGTTCTCAAATGTATTATTTGCAAGACCCCCTTAACTCTGAGAGTGTACAAATGGAACCTTTTCCGTTTCTGGCAATATTTAAACAAAAATGTCCACCACAAGCCGGCATGACGATGACCCCTGGCTGGCAGGGCCACTTTGACCCCTGGCTGGCAGGGCCACTTTGCAGTAGTGTCACTGGTCTTGTACTGTAGTACCCTGCATGCTGGGTCAATTCAGTGGTGGCAGAAGTGATGGAATCAGCACCTGACCGCTGTACGACTGCCAATATCCATTCCTTTGTTTCTTAGAGAATCAGCGATTAGCGATTATAATTACTTTTCCAGATTCATTGCAGCCGCCTCCACAGCTTGTTTTTTTTTTACTTAAGTAAAACTATCAATACTGCAATGTGGAAATGATTTCTTAAAAGGTAAAAGTCTGGATTCTAAATGTACTTGAGTAAACGTTCAAAAGTATTAGTATTAAAAGTATTCATTGTGAAGAATGTCCCATTTCACACATTTTCAAATAATAATCTTTTGAAAATAGCAGATCAATGACTCGCATCGTGTGGCGCATTGTGAGTTTATAGATCGGGTACAAGTAAAAGTGCAGATAATTGGAAATACTCCAGTAAAGAAAAATACCTCACAATTGTACTTAAGTACAGTACTAAAAAGGACGTAACCAGAAAAGTCTTTCGGTTTCTTTCTATTGGTGGTCTCACATACTCAATTAATCAAAAAACACAGTAAAATCCATAGTGTCAAATTTAACTCGGCGTGTACAAGTACAACAAATGTATGTACCAAATGGATCCAAATGTTCACACCAGAATAGGGACGGTAGTGGGTTTCAGAAGATTTCCCGTGTGCTGCTGTGTCATCATCGTTCTTTTAGTTGATTCCCCTGGAATCCTGCCGGGTGACTAAGGCGTAAGGCCTGCACTGCATTACTAGGGGTCACTGTGTGCGTGTGCGTGTGTGTGCGTGTGTGTGTGTGTGTGTGGACGGGTGTTGCATGAATAGATACAGCCTCCGTCTGTGCATGCCGTATAGTTCTAGTGAACAATGACCTCCGTCGCGGGAGGACAGATTGGCTTGGCAGCTGTTTTGTTGAGCGACGGCAAGCCAGACACACTTCTCTCCCCACCGTGGCCCCCGCCAACACCCATTCCCCCCCCCCCCCCCCCCCCCACACACACACACACACACACACTCTCGCTTTCTCCTTTTGTGCTACTTTCATTGTTGGAGGACTAAATTATTCCAGCCCTCTTCTGGCATTCATGGAGACAAACAGTGACGCGGCAGCTTGGATGCTGGGGGTCGGGTCATTAGGGGGGGGAGGGGAGGGGAGGGGTGTTCCGGTGGGCTGACGAGACCCTTCTCTTGCTATCCCCCTTTTGCAGTGACCACATACAGTGAAATACTAGGCCATGCCAAAGGCACACAGAAATAAAGTGTAAATTTAAGTAAGTGAGATTGCGATATAGATTTTACTGTGTTGATACTGTAGTGTACAGTACACTGTGCAGATTGAACCCCTTGCACTCATTGGCATTTTTCATTATGTCCAAATCACTGTTGTAGGCCTATCAGTAGGCTAGTGTTGCTTAGTAACACTACTGTTAACATTAGCAACACCACTATGTTATTGTATTGGATGAATGGCCTATATGGTTTTTGACAGACAGAGGAGCATAATTATACCAGAGCCATTGGTAAAGCAAAACATCGGTGAGCCAAATGCAAAAAAAATTGCCTTTTAAATAAATCTTATTTTGGGGCAGGCCTACAATCTTGTGTGTGGAAGGATGTGTGTGGATAGTTGAACTTTTCTATTCTATTGCTTTCCAATTGTTATCCGGTGCCTAAAACAGGTGACGTGCACACAATCTCTAGCCCATAGACCACTCAGGAAGCTTCAGTCTGATAATCAGGCTACACAATCTGTTCATTGAACTCAATCTGTTTAATACATGTATTATATGAACCCTAGCGTACCTATTCTGGAACATTCAGTGAAAATAGCAGGTCTTACCAGCGGCAATGGGGTTTGGCAATTTTTTGACAAAGAGATGTGGTATAGACTACAGGGTAAAAAAGGAGGGGGCTTAGTATTAAGCCCTGGGGACACCGGTCAACGGAGGGTTTAAGTGGTTAACAGCTGACCACCAGCTTGATTTACAAGGTTCCTTGAAGCTTTCTTTTATCGAAGAAAATAACATGTATTCATGAATGGAGGACCGATCTAACATTGTTCGGCATTCGGCCTAATCTGCAGCACAATGAACAAAAGGCTTGACACTATACTTATGCAATATCCTGCCCCAAACAAACAAACTACATATCCATGGACAGAGAACCTTCTAAAGTCCAGCGAATACTTGGTAAAATGGAAATATTTTAGATTTGTGTGTGTGTGTGTGTGTGTGTGTCTATGAAGTGTGCGTGCAATGTGCATGCACGCATGAGAAAGATGTGGGGGATACAGGAACATATGTCTATGTCTCTTGTTTTAACAGGGTCACTATTCACTGTAAGCACTTCTCCAACACAACAGGTCCCTCATGGATTCAACTAATCCAAGGACAGTGGTCCGTGTCACAGACTCACAGTGTCTGCAGCCTTAGAGCCGTACACTTTAAAACAAAACAATGTTCCAAGGATTACAAATATGGACGGGGGACCCCCAGATGGTTCCCTGCATGTGGAACGCCACCACTAAACATTAGCAAAGTACCTGCAGCCCACCAACATGGAGTTTACCAACCCCTTACCCTTAAATCTGCCATGTTTTACCATTTTGAAAAACATTTTAAAGTAGTTCTGATCTACATCAACACGTTGTGAGCTTGTAGATGGGCTATTTGAAAAGGTTTTTTTAAATAGTAAAAACATGGAACATAAGTTTAGGGATAAGGTATAGCCCTAAGAAGGGTTCTTCAAAATTTCAATCCTTAATTTTGGCGTCTGAAGCCAAAAAAGGAGAGGGCCTAGAAAGACCCCTGCAAGGGGACATATTGAAGCTATAGTCCTTGAGGAATATAGACACCAGATAATGACACACACACACACACACACACACACACACACACACACACACACACACACACACACACACACACACACACACACACACACACACACACACACACACACACACACACACACACACACACACACACACACACACACACACTATTATTATGCAAATCACAGAGATCTAGATGTCACCCCATTTCTGCACGGCGGCAGAAAGCAGCAATAAACAATAATGTATGTCTTACCTATATTTGGGAGAAAGTTCCTTCGGAATCCTTCCCTTTCCCCATGAATTTATCCAACCGGGCAATAGTTTATTAAATGAGTTTGCAGCACACTCAAAATAATGTGAACAGATGGTGCAACCATTAACAGGTTCCTGTGTCACACAGTACCTTTTACAAAGGTTCCTAGTTCCTACTACCTAAGCAACAGGTAAATGAAAACAGTAAATTAAAAACCACAGCCCCCTCACATATTAGAAGGACAATATCAGTCAACAGAAAAAATATTGTACTTTTTACTTCACTACAATTATTTGAAAACTACTTTTTAGATTTGGATTATTATTACAAAACATACATTAACGACTTCAGCAGCCCTCTTCAAACGTAGGCAATTGTTTTAAAATAACAGATCTACAAGCTCACAACGCATGTTTATTTATTTATTTGTAACTGAAAGCCGCCGTAGTTGATCATACTACAGAGTCACACGGACGTATCAACGTAGTTGATCATACTACAGAGTCACACGGACGTATCAACGTAGTTGATCATACTACAGAGTCACACGGACGTATCAACGTAGTTGATCATACTACAGAGTCACACGGACGTATCAACGTAGTTGATCATACTACAGAGTCACACGGACGTATCAAGACGAGCAGATCCGCAAGTTCGAATGATCTGTCGTTCTGCTAGTTTTGACATGTTTATATTTGAAACCTGGAGCAGTACCACATCATAGCCAAGGCGTGAGTTGGTGCTCGGTTATCAAACCTAGAACCTTACAATTCAAAGGTGAGCTCTCTACCAACTGAGACACACCCAGGCACAAAAAGAAACATACTGTTTACCAGTATGTAATACTACATATACTGTAATATGTAGGAGAAAAAATAATTGTAATAACAAATACACCCATGAGTTGACAGTCCACTTTAAAGTCAGTGATTCATAGTCATTGGCTTAAGTTATGGTTTGGTATGGTTCAGTCATTCGTTTAAAGCAGGATTTGTTCTGGTATTGCACATCAGGAGTGATTGATTGTTCACTTTGACATTTTGAGCCCATTGCTGCTTAAATGCAAATCAGGCGCAGAGAGAGGAGACGTGTTATTACAGTTTTCAACCTGCTGTTACAGTCTGCTCTGAAGAAGGCTCACTCTTAGATAGATTAGTATGACTATTACAGTCTGCTCTGAAGAAGGCTCACTCTTAGATAGATTAGCACAGTATGTCTGTCTAGTGTTCATTTCAGTCAACCCGAACACAGTAACGCTGATACAACCAGCGACTGCCCATAACTTCCATATCCCATTACTCCGACTACGTGGCTTTAATCCACAACAATGACACAGCACCGATAAAACCTTAACGTTTGAACCTTTCCCTTGTTGTGTCCCCCCCCTCTCTCCCCTATAGGCTTCCCTCCCAGGATTGGTCGGTGAGTCACCAGCAGTAACGGTGGGGTCCCCCGGGCGTCAGGGCGGTCAGGGAGGCAACAGCAGGAGTGGGACTGGATGTGTGAGGCAGCTTCATGGGCCTGAACGACCATCTGGAGGATGGGACAGGCTGCATCCTCAGCCTGGGGCTGGATCTGAACTACCTCCACGTGGAAGGAGGCCATCGCACCACCGCCGGGCACGCAGGGCCCCCGCGGGCCGGAGGAGAAGAGGAGGCGGGAGCCGGCGGTTGTGGTAACGGCAGCAGCAGCGGTAGTAACAGTAGGAGCAGCAGTACCAGCAGCAGTTTGAGCATCAGCAGCATCAGCATCAACAGTAACTGCTCAGAAGAAAGTGCCGTCTCGGACAGCGATGATGAACGGGTCCAGCGCCGGCTTCCAACACCCCACCGAGACCCCTCTGCACAGAGCCTTCCAACACCCCACCGGGACCCCTCTGCACAGAGCCTATCACCCCGAGCCTCTCCGCCCGCCGCGGCGATGCCCTCGCAGCTGCCGGCGACGGCGACACCGGTCGCCTCCGTGGATCCCCTCTCAGACTATCGGGCCAAGGTGGACTTCGCCCTGAAGCTTGGCTACCCCGAAGAGCTGGTGCTCCAGGTCCTGAGGAAGCTGGGCCCCAGCGCTCTCATCAACGACATACTGGGAGAGCTGGTCAAACTGGGAACCAAGACAGAGACGGAGCAGCAGGTCGGTGTCCTGGGGGGAGGCGGATTAGGAGGAGGTTCCACAGCCTACCAGTCCTCCTCCTTTTCTGCTCATTCCTCCTCTTCCTCGTCCCGCTCCTCCTCCACCTCCTCCCTGGACTCCTGCCGGTTGCTGTGTCCCTCGCGGCTCCTGGAAGACCACGAGAACTTGAGGCCGGTTGTTTTGGATGGGAGCAACGTGGCCATGAGGTGAGGAATGGGGGAGGGGTGGGGGGGGTCTACCTAATGGGACAAAATGAGTGTTGCCAAGTAAGCCGGACAGCCAGTCCATCAGGGGTTGCTGTCAGTACGGCCTGCAGGGGCTTCCAAGTTCCAATGGATGCAGGTTTTCACTGTGATGCGGCTAGTAATTCATTTTCAATGAGGCGTACGCCGTGCGTTTATTTTGGACACGGTCCCGCGTGCTTGTTTCGTGCACAAGCCCGCGACTGACTAGACCGAGCTGGATTGTGTTGAGCTTCTTTTTTTTTACGCAGCGTGTGTCACACCTCTCAGACCGTCGTTGATCCAGGCGACAACGTCTGCGTCACACACTCCCTGTCTGAAAAGGCCTTAACACACCTTCTATGGAGGGGGAGACTACGTGTAGTGTTGGTCTCATGCACTACATATGCATTTTTGCATTCTCTTTTTATAAGCAATAGACAAAACAAAATTTATATTCAAACATTTTCCAAAACATGCTGTTAATTCCAAACCCTTTCCTTGCCTGGCTAGAACACAGTTTTTCTTTCCCAGAAAGCCTTTCCACGACTTTCACGACTGTGGAAACCCTGATTGGCCATTCCTTACTGCCCAATGCCCATCTCTGAAAAAGCAGAATAGGCTATTAAAATAACCATGATTCATTTTTGCTCTGTTCCTCTTCACAGTCATGGAAACAAGGAAGTGTTCTCCTGTCAAGGCATCCAACTCGCCGTTGATTGGTTCCTGGAGCGAGGTCACCGTGACATCACTGTATTTGTTCCTGCGTGGAGGAAGGAACAGTCCCGACCCGATGCACTCATAACAGGTAACGGACAACCTTCATATTTGCAACCGAAGGTCGCAGATAAAACCCGTCAGTCGTTCGGTCGGTCACGCCTCCATATATGGTTGCCAGTCCATTATGCCTCGTGATATGATCAAACCACTGTGATGATAACCCCCCGTCTCCCCTTGCAGACCAGGAGATCCTGCGCAGGTTGGAGAAAGAGAAGATCCTGGTCTTCACTCCGTCCCGCCGTGTTCAGGGTCGTCGGGTCGTTTGCTATGACGACCGCTTCATCGTCAAGCTGGCCTATGAGTCCGACGGCATCATCGTTTCCAACGACAACTACCGTGACCTGTCCAATGAGAAGCCAGAGTGGAAGAAGTTCATTGATGAGCGGCTACTGATGTACTCGTTTGTAAACGACAAGTAAGATTTCCTCACCATAACAAAACTAAACGGTTCCGTTAAACTCCCGACAAACAGTTCCTTCTGGGGTTCCCCAAAGGTTGCACCTGAACATTCCCCGAAGCACATTAACTTTTTTGGAGTGCATATTGTGAGATTGTTTAATCGGTTTGTTTGAATTACAAGAACATATATCTAAAGATAGAAAACTGTGGGAAAAAAATGCTAGCATTGCTGTAGAAAATGTATAGAGCTCATCAAAACATCAGGATGAGGACGAAATTCAAGGCAAAAATAACACATTTCAATCTGTTACCTTACCTGTGTATTTAGGTTCATGCCACCTGATGACCCTCTGGGTCGACACGGGCCCAGTCTGGAGAACTTCCTGAGGAAGAGACCCATCATACCTGAACACAGGAAGCAGCCCTGTCCATACGGTAACAACACCAACAACACTTTACTCTATCTTATAAAAGTGAAGCTCAGAGGGCACTATCACTCCTACTCAACAGAGAATCTGTCAAATTAGATTGACATGATGCCAGGCGTCACATTCAACAAGCCGTTTTCCTATCACTATTTACATTCTATAACTATTTACATTTTACCTACGCATTTAGACCTGAGGCTGATTCTAAAAATGTTTTCTAAATCCTTCTGAAAAACGTAAAAAGCATGTACACCCGGGCGGGGTGCAACACACTCCATTTTCCAATAACAACGCACCGAGTGCACCGAATAATCAAACGACTAGAGTGTTGGAACGCACCCTATATTGTACATGATGCCATGCGGGTGAATATATATATATAATCTCTGTTCTCTCTCTCAGGGAGGAAATGCACCTATGGCCACAAGTGTAAGTTCTACCACCCAGAGAGAGGCAGCCAGCCCCTGCGTGCAGTGGCTGACGAGCTCAGAGCCAGCGTCAAAAGTTCATCATCTGCCAAAAGCCTGCTTGGAGACACCCTGATGATAAAAAGCCTCCATTCACCCAAGGGCCAAACGGACGGGATGCTGGTGGAGACAGAACTTGGCCGAGGGCCTTCAAAGAAAAAGCTGGACTCTAGCCTTCATAGTGACTGCTTCGGTGACTACCTGGAGGACAGGCTGGGTGTCCGGGCCAAAGCCGATGCTCGCAGGGGAAGTAGCAGCAGCAGCAGCAGCTGTAGCAGCAGCATTATCCTGGGGCACCACCTCGCTCCAGGGGGGCCAACGGCAAGCCAGGACAGGTGGGACCAGCCCAGGGGAGGAGATGGCGGTACCGCAAGGCTGGTTGGCGCGTCGGGGCCAGGCCGCAGCGACACCTACCCCACATGCGAGTCCCCAGAGCTGGACTACAGCTACCTGATGAGGGCCTACTCCAGCCTCAGTCTGGTTGTGCCCCAGAGTCCAGAGAGGTTCTTCCCGGCGGACTTGCGGGCAGGGTCGCTGGCGTCGGACTGCAGCAGCGAGGGCAGCGTCAGCTCGGACTCCTTCTCCCCTGACCCACTAGATGACAGAATCAAATGCCACCATCACCACCGCCCCACCCACTCCCACCACCATCACCACTGCCCCAAACGCTGCTCCCACCCTCCGGCCAGTCACGGTGCTCCCAGTGCGGGGCTTCACCCTCCCCATAGTTACGCCTTGCCTCAGACACTGCGGAGGCTACCCGGCTTTGGTTCGGAGGAGGCTCCGGCCTCCTACCCCCCGCATCCTTCACACTCCTTTAAGCCACCCTTGTTCTACCTGCCTCTCCACCCGCAGCATTCGTCCCTAAGCAGCCGTGCCGGGTGTCCTAGGGACTACCCAGCCCCTCCACCCGCACCTCCCCACACCTCCCCTCTGGGCCACAGTCTACTCGGCTCCCCCTGGCAGGAAAGCAGGCCCCAGGACTCCCGGTTGTACGAGGGGTCGCCCCTTCACGCCAGGAGGGACTATGCTGGATTGAACCAGCATCATCATCATCAGCAGCAGCAGCCTCTGTCAGGGTGGGAGATGCAGTACCAGCAGCCCCCCAAACCATTTCTCTGCCAGAGCCTCCCGGAGGGCCGCGACGAGGGCTGGCACTCGCCCTGGGGCAGGGACGGTCACTTGTCACCTCGCGACCTATCTACGTCCCAGCACCCCCACACTTCACTGCCTCTGTCCCACAGCAACAACCACACGCCCGTGGCCCCCCAGCGTCAAGAGTCCCCTACCCGGGGTCGATACCACGCGCCCGTGGCCCCCCAGCGTCAAGAGTCCCCTACCCGGGGTCGATACCAGGACGTGAGGGAGAACGTGTTTGTCAACCTGTGTAATATCTTCCCTCCGGATTTGGTGAGGGTGGTGATGGGCAGAAACCCCCATGTGACAGACGCCCAGCAGCTGGCCGCGGCCATTTTGATGGAGAAGTCCCAACAGGGTTACTGATGGTAATACATGTACAGTTGGGTGCCACCGATATTGTCCCTTATCATTTGACCCATTTAGGCCTGACCTCAAAATTTAAAAAAATCCTTCTAAATCCTCCAGTTTTCTGAAATAAATATTTTCACGATTTTTCAAAAATAGCAGACCTACAAGCTCGTAGCGCGCCACTCGGTGGCGCGCTATGAGCTTGTAGATCTGCTATTTTTCAATAGCTAAATTAAAACAATGTTTAAAACACCAAAAGGGGTTCCCGCCCAAAATGGGTTAACTGTCCTTTTGCGCAGATCACGCAAACCTCAGCAAAAAGAAAAGGACAATATCGATGGCCTCCAACTGTACAAGGGTCCACACTTACGCAGTTTTGCCATTGACGGTTCAAATTTGTCAAACGATCTGGAACGATCTTGTACAGCATCAGCAGGGTGAAGCCAGAGGTTGTAGATCACTTGAAAAGGTTAAGGCCAGGTCTGAGGTTTAAGATATATTCATATCTTACTGCTGCTGACATATTCATGTCCTACTGCTTATTGGATGTAATAGAGTATGGCCACATGACCAAGAGAAATTGTGATATCATATTTTTGAAATTGTATTTAAAGAGGATGAGCCTTGGGCTACAGTACAGTAGTACCTTATTTTTCTATCTTCAGAGTTGCTTCTTCAGCACCTTCAGCACTTACTTAACATCGGTGTAGTTTTGCTGGCATTGGCAATGTGCTTTAGGGAGGTTTTTGTTGCGTTTCAAGGTTGGCCGGGTTGTTTTTCTTACGTTGTGCATCTTTAATTTATTTATTTTGTTCATGTTAAGTTATTTAATTTTTTGTTCTGTTCTGCACTTTTTATTATTAATTATTATTATTATTTAACCAGCTTTCATTTTACATGATTTTACAATCACATGAGAATAAAAAAGAAAAACAAATCTTTGCCTTTGGGTTACCTCCGTTTGAAAAAAAAGAAAAATAGTCTACCAAACACTCGCATGCATAATGCATGAATTATATTTTCTAAACAGGTCTACACCTGTTTCAAAGTGGCTGTGGTTAAATTAGATGAATTTCCCATTTAGGGAAGCGAAACAGCCACAGCTGAATGTCTCAAAAACTACTCACCAAGAAACCCCCATTGCTGTGTTTCTTTTTTGAAGCTGCGTTCACTTCCTCTTGCCGGGAGAGCCCTGTCAGGTGACTTCACAGTTTGTGAGGTTGCAATTATTTTAGATTGAATTAAAACATGTCAAGTCTATCTGTCCTCAACCTGCATCATAGTGGCCATTTTTAAGTGGCTGTTGAGGAATAAAGTGCAGGTGTACTGGAGAAGGTATTAACTACTGTTTTTGTTTTGTTGGCGTTTTGTTTTATTTATTTATTTAAACATAAGTGTTAATTTATTCCTGTCTTTTTTTTTTGTTCTGTATATTAATGTCGTGGTGATTTTGTTGGATGGGGCCGTGTCACATGTCAGGGCTGTCATCACCACCAGGAGAAGCTTATATCAGCATTGCGTTGTCCCAGGCAGAAGAAACAGGGTATTTCTGGCCTCTGCAGCAGGCCTGTGTACATTCTGCTTGCTTCAGGGACTGGTTTTAAATACACCGAACATTACATTACATTACTTTCGTTAAACAGTTAGCTGATGGTTGAAATGTGAAAGATGTGGCAAATGACATAATGTAAGACCACATGGATAGTTTCTGTCTATTCACAGACCACAAGGAAAATCCAGATCTCAGAATGTAGAAATGTTTTTTTTCTCTGCATAGAGGTAAAACACTCGGGCTGGGCCCTCCATTGAATACAATAGGCCGTGTTTGTGGTTGGGAATCAGGCAGAGGAGTAGGAGTGTTCTGTCACTGTCGGTCTGGGCACGCTGTCGGTCTGGGCACCTGTTCAGCAGGAAACATAACTGGCAGATATATGCGTTACGTCCCCCTAGTGAAACTCAGGGAACTGGCTGATAACTCCATGTGTACCGGAGGAGACACATTGATGTCCCGGGACTACAGTGGGGGTTTGGCAGGGACTACATGGGAGAAATGGGAATTGGCACAGCAACTAAAATGGGGAGAAAATGGTGGAAAAACTGGGAATTATATTAAAAAAAAAGAAAAAAGAAAAAAAAGGCGCTGCCTCCGTGTAAATCTAGCCTTGAATAACCACATAGCAACATGTGGCTGGAGAACGCCTCTTCTTGTTGATACAAATTGTATCCTGTTATCGGAATACCAGATCATTGTTTTATATGAGAATATTTATACAAGAAAATATTGCTTTGTGTATATATGTGGCAAATATTGTCTTTGCCACTGTATGTTAGCTTATAGTACAGTATATGTGGGGGCCTTAAGTATTTGAGAGCATGAAATGCATTAGTTTTTTTCAATAGCAGGTAAAGTTTTCAGAGGTTCCACTACCCGGCTACAGTTGTAGACTATTGAGATTTTATTGGATAATATTTAAATGCAGGCATATGTGCATGAAAAGGGGATTTCTACATGACATAAAATGGATTGTCGGTACTGTAGGGAAAGAAAAGCCATTTTGAACTTTGAACCAATTTCCTACAATTTGTGTCAAGTGCTGTATAAGTTAAGACTACCTTCAGTCTCATATATTTATGTGATTTCAGTTTTTGTTTTTAAAGCTCCTTTAACGTGCTGAGTGAGACTCGCTTTCAGGAGCCATCCTCGATGGCCACATGTTGGACTTGGACTTGCCGTTCCCGGCTGTAAAGCCTGAAAATATCAGCGCAAGCTCGTTGTGACTGAGCTTGTTAAATCGGCTTGCAAACAGTCGTGCGTGAGACAGTATACATCCGGCATTAACATTAGTCCCCCGTACCAGAAGTGCACCTTCCCTGGAAGGGAAACCTGCTTTGTTCACCCTGGTGGTCTAGCACTGTGTGCTAGTGTGTACCAGTGTGTGTGTGTGTGTGTGTGGGCACAAACCTAACAACATGGTCATGTGCTTTGTTAACTAACGCCTAGCTCTGATTATTCTGAACCATGTTCAGTAAAAGAGAGAGAACATTTTGTTTTAATGTCATGTCATGTCAAGATTTTTTTTCCCCTGAAATTTCAAAGTGATGTTTACCAGCAATAAGACTTTTCTTTTTCTATGTGTGAAATCATTCGGGTCTTGTTGCATAAAAGTAAGGATCGATTGTATGTTTTATTAGTATTAGTATATTTTGGGGAAAATACTCGTGGTGCTGATGAACATGTGTTTGGATATATCCATGCCAGTTCATTTGTGATTGTCTGCTCAGATGTTATTTATGACAGAAATACTTTTTCTTTTTTTTAATACATAGGCGTGAGCTTGTAGATCAAGGGCCTCACTGTGCTCAGGTCTGTGTGGTCACGTAGTGACGTAGAACCAAAATGAGACAACACCATTCCACTTGTTTGTCACTCTTACTGTACATTCCAAGACGAGTATTAAAAAAGAAAAAACATTGATACACTTTTGATACCTCCACATTTTGTCATCTGTATTTTAATGTAGCAAAAGGCAACCAAAAAGAAATAAAATATCAAGTTTACAGTAATGTGATTGTATTCTCAAGATGGTCATTAAGATTGGTTTAATTTAATGGTGACTTTATTGAAGACACTGGTCTGGTCTGATTCTCTTTAGGAAAAGCAGATGGCGTTTATTAACATTACACACAAAATATCATTATGTTACCACCAAGCAGAGAATGCCATCAGAATACTTTTAAAAGAACTGTTGGATACATTTTTTTATTACAGCTTTTTAAGTGTTTTTTACATTTTTACCAAAATATTTCCAATCATATCCAGCTGTAATGCATTTTCTTTTCCTCATTATCACTTCTTTAAAACCCACAGTTACAACATATTGCCACGTCCTAACAATGGTATAATTTGAGAAAGTAGCCGTTTGTTTTCGGTTTGCATGCCAGGAACAGTAATCTTACATAATTGAATATAATAAATATGAATATAATTTCTCTTATTGTAATAGAACAAATATTTAAATGATTTGAAATATCTTTTGGAGGGAAATGCTTCAGAGGATGCTGATGAGCTTTAGGCAATGAAACCCAAAATGAAAGCTTAATTTTCTTTTAAACGTCTTTGAATGCTCTGGCCTGCGTGCCACACAAACACATTCTAAACGTCTTTGAATGCTCTGGCCTGCGTGCCACACAAACACATTCTAAACGTCTTTGAATGCTCTGGCCTGCGTGCCACACAAACACATTCTAAACGTCTTTGAATGCTCTGGCCTGCGTGCCACACCAACACATTCAGGGAAATGAACTGTGGCCAAATGTGAAATATCTTGAACTCTCAATGTTATGTATAACTGAGCAATAAAGTGCTACTCAAGCTTGTTTTAAAGATGGAGTGCCGTGTTTTTTTTCCTTTTTAGTCTCAAATACAACGGTGGGAAAAACAGTGAAAGGTTGTAGGTTAAGTTAAAGGACAACTTTAGTTTTTTTAAAGGTGCACCATTTTTTTCAACCAAGGTTCATGTTTTAGGTTGTTATTAGAGAAAGTAAATGGTGCATTTATATAGCACCTTTATCCAAGGCGCTTTACATAGATTGTGCATTACATTCACCCATTCACACACCCATTCATACACCGATGGCGGCAGAAACCATGCAAGGTACCAACCAGCACAGCAGGAGCAATTTGGGGTTCAGTGTCTTGCTCAAGGACACTTCGACACTAACTCTGGGGGAGCCTGGGTTCGAACTGGCGACCTTGCGGTTCCCATCCGGAAACTCTACCCCTGAGCCACCGCCGCCAAAGTAAAAGATGAGTGTCATTTGTTTTCTATTTGCTGTTTTAGGGATTTCAGCTATTTTTGACAGGGGGGCGGGGGCATTCGAACATGGGGCTAAATATGTATTTTTTTACACAATTTTATATATTTTTTTTTATTATTTACTATAGTCCTACTAGACCCCAGGAAATTACATCTGGCCACAAAATATCACAGGATCTACTGAATGTGAAGGGGTGACAAACTGACATGTTGAGCCATACAACACATCTGCGGCCAGATGCAATTTCCTGGGGTCTAGTAGGACTACAGTAAATAATAAAAAAATAATCGCTATAAAATTGTGTAAAAAAATAAACATATTTAGCCCCATGTTCGAATGCCCCTGTCAAAAATAGCTAAAATCGCTAAAACTAAAGAAAGCAGCAATCATCTTTTACTTTCTCTAATAACCTAAAACATGAACCTTGGTTGAAAAAAACTAAAATTGTCCTTTAAGTAGGTTAGTTGTCCTCCTACAATACAATCACATAATACATTAAATTCAGAATCATTACATTGTACAAAATATAGCAAAATACCAAAACTTACCCAGTCAATATTCTCAAGGCTCCTACTGAATACCCACTGTGGAGGTGGTTAAACCAGGAAAGGACCTGGAAATATAGAGGATAAATTAGAAATCCCTACCCTTTACTGACTCTGGCAGCGTCCCCAGCTGCCCCTCACAAAACACCTGCCGAACTCTGTAAATGGAATATTAAATGACACTAATTAAAATATATCCCCATATAATCAAAATTAATTAACAAAGTATTCTTACCAAGTACTAGGCTGGCAGCTGGCTGCACACCTCGTGCCCCCAGGTCTCCAACAAACACTAAAATCAGGCTTCTGGCCAAACATGAGTGGCTCAGAGACTCAGCCTGATGGCCTCAAAAGTCTAATATCTCCCCCAGTCCATAGGGATGTCCCTTTGGTCTAGTGGTTAAGATGTTGGACTTTCATGTGGGAGACCTGAGTTCGAATCCCGGTTGTTACATTGGAGTGTACATCGAGGAAGTCAAGGCGAGTACACCCCATCATGGTCACTGACCTGGACTATGCAGACGACATCGCCCTAATCTCGGATACAGTCGAGAAAGGAAGTAAATTGACCCTATGCGAGCCAACCCAGGGCAAAGCCAGGAGGGGAAAGAAGCATACCACCTATGTAGACGTGCTGCGGCGCGACAGCTTGGCTAACAACACTGCAGAGCTCAAGAACCTGATGTTGGATAGGAAATTGTGGAGGGCAGCGATCCAGGAATCCCGAGTTGGTGTTGGCTAGACCTCACTCTCGCAGAAACTAACATTGGAGTACTAACAGATGACCTTCTCTGTTACACAGGTGTGTGTGTGTGTGTGTGTGTGTGTGTGTGTGTGTGTGTGTGTGTGTGTGTGTGTGTGTGTGTGTGTGTGTGTGTGTGTGTGTGTGTGTGTGTGTGTGTGTGTGTGTGTGTGTGTGTGTGTGTGTGTGTGTGTGTGTGTGTGTGTGTGCATTTTCTTACCTTACACTGCATCAAAATACACTGCATTTTCTTACCTTACACTGCATCAAAATACACAAAGCATGTTGTGCATCTGCTTTTTTTGTACAGTATCAAAACAAGTTAGGCCTATATACTTTATGTATCACTGTGAAGAATCTTTTTTTTTATTGCTGTGGTTCACCACTAATTAGTAGGCTACCACACGCAAAACAAACGGGAGGATAAACCAATAAATGTCTCTGAGATTTTTTATTTATGAATTTTAGGGATTTTTCATTTGGAAATGTATAAAAACACAACCTTTTACTAGCCTTTAATGAAGAACTGCTATTTTATGTAAATTCATTGAAATGTATGAAAAATAAAAGGAAACAACAAAAAAAAAAACAGAAAAGAAAAGAAAAGAAACCTGTGAATGTAGGCTATGTAATGGCTTGGACTTATTAAGACAACAACAAAGCCAACTTGAGTATTGTTTTCTTTTGTTTTTCAAAATGTCTTTGTGTGCTTCATTCATTTCCAGGAGACTAATGAACACTACCACGTGTTGAACACATAAATACATAAATAAATAAATAAATACGCTCTTATGTCAATGCCATTGCCTCAACTGTTGAGAGTTGCTGTCTGACGCCTGCTCTACACTTCTCCGTACGACGGTGTCTGTCTAGTCGCGACACCGCCGTGCGAGAGAGTTCAACGGGAATGGCAGTTGAGCGGCATCGGCACACACGACAAACATCATCACGACGTAGTTTACGGTTTTGGAAAGAGCTTTGCGGTAGCTTTCCTCTACGAAATGTGTTCTCCCTGCATCCGTCACAAACAGTTATTTGTTGTCATGTTCTGGAGGAGTTTCATGCCCATTCTGTCAATTATCCTACTTAAACCATTCTGGGCGGGAACCCCTTTTGGTGTTAGCATTATGTTATGCTTTAGCTATTGAAAAATAGCAGATCTACAAGCTCGTAGCGCGCCACTCGGTGGCGCACTATGAGCTTGTAGGTCTGCTTGTAGGTCTGCTATTTTTGAAAAATCGAAGAACGACTGACATAGAAACATAGATTTTTCAGAAAACTGTCAGGATGTAGAAGACATTTTTAGAATCTGATCTCAGGTCAAAATGAGTTAAAGGGTTAAAACTACTAGAGATGAGTCTCTGCAAACAAAAAGCCATTTAAGAAAGGTTTAGTGGATAAAGTCAAAGACAGGTGAGACCGACTGCCAACAAGGTACTCTTTCAATACAAAGTGACAAAGGGTGACAAGGTGGGAAAGAAATGAGACAAATAAGGCAGATTTTAAAAGAAAATCATTTAAATTTGTCCGACTGATGACAAAAAAGTAAAAGTAAGGTACAGATATTAAAGCTTCAAGACATCAAAAAGCTACAAATGGCCATTTTCTCTTTTTTTTCCTCCTTTGAATAAAAGCAAGATATCAACCAATTTCGCTCATCAGTCATTTTTTTTTGTTTCTAGCAGTTTTTCCTCTTTTTATTTCAATCATACATGCAAGCCTTAAAATTGTCCTTTTCGCTCAATGGAGAAGTTCATTCAAACAGGATATGCTGCTTGCTATTTTCCAAATGGAATAGTTACAAGACATGTGCTTGGGGGCAGAGCTCTAAAAGCAGGGAGCGGTCTGATTGGCTAACCGCTAATCATGGGCAGAGCTTTGGCAAGGCGTAAGGGCAGGGGTGAAGCCATACACAACCCCCGCCCAATGGCCTTAATTCATCTCCAGGGACAAAGGATTAAACAGGGTGAGGTGGGATGGGTAACAACAGGGAGTCAGAAAGGTGCGGGCAGGTTGCTGAGGCGTTGTCATGGCAATGAGACTCTCTGTCTCTTTGTCTCTCTCCTTTCTCTGTCTCTCTCCCTCGTACATTCCCTCCCACCAGTCTCTCTCCTTACATGGACTCGAACTCGTCAATACGCTGCTTGGTGTTGCCCTGTCGGATCTGGCGTAGCGTCTTGTACTTGTCCCTACCGGCCCGCACATTCTCAGCATGCAGCATGTCATTCTGTGTCTTCTTACTGTCATCCCTGGCCTCGGCCAGCTCTGAGCTCAACTCCTAGGGGGGGTGGAGTGTGGGGGGAGAGGAGAGAGAGAGAGAGAGAGAGAGAGAGAGAGAGAGAGAGAGAGAGAGAGAGAGAGACGGAGGGAGGTGGGGGGGGGGGGGAGAGAGGGAGAGAATCCCATAAACATTTTGAAACAGTCTATACCAGAGTAGAGGAATAGAGGGTATGCGCACGACATCATCATCATACCCAGAAGTTAAAGCCAATTAAACGACGATAAACAATGTTAAACTAATTTTGCCACTCACTTTATGCATGCGCATACCCTCTATTCAAGAAGCCTGTCCACGCCTCAGGGCTAAGCTCAGAGAGAGTCCGGTTTGCTGGAGGTGTGGCGAGGACCCCGGGACACTTATTCATGTGTTGTGGGAGTGCCCTATGGTACATACTATATGGTGTGCTACTCATGAGAATATAATGCAAATCACAGACCAGGATAATCCATATACACCTGCTCTGTTTATTCTGGGTGATCCATCGCCATTAAAACATCTCCCCACACCTCTAGCTGACTGGATTCATACAGCAATAATGGTGGGCAGGAAGATCATGATCAAAATGGAAGTCTGAGGATTATTTGCCTCCAGCACATGTGGCACATGTGGTTCACTCAGCTTAGTACTGTGGCTGCTTTGGAGAAGTTATCTTTTAAGATGAATAAACAGTTAGATAAATATGATTTGAAGTGGAACGTGTTCCTCAGTCATGTTGCGGGCCCTTGATGTAATCCAGGGTCAGGCAATGCCCTTTTGATTGTTCGTTGTCTTAGTATACATACGATACAGTTGATGATGCTGCGTGTTTGGTCGTGTAAACTATTTTTTAATTCTTCTTTTTTTACGTTTTATTTTTTATTGTTTTGTTTATCTTATCTATCCTTGGTTTATATTATGTTTTTGTTCTAATACATAATGTCCATGCATTCTGTTGCATTCTGTTGGTGTTGTTGCTTGTGTTTTTTTTTCTCTCTGTTTATTTGTAAAAAACCCAAATAAAGTGCTTATCATAAAAATAAAAATAAATCACACGCACCGCAAGCTGCTTCTTGACGCGCTCGTTCTTCTGCGCCTCGGTGACTCTTTGCTCCTCGCTGCGTTGGCTGTTGACCCCGTCACGTTGCAGCTCGGCGCTGGCCTCTTCGCCGTTCTCGTCCTGCTCGTCCGCGGCCACGGCCGACGTCATGGCCGTCCTCAGCTCCTCTTTGGTCTTCTCCAGGTCCTCCTGGGCCGCCAGAGCCTGGCGGACACGGAGACGAACGTGAGGTGTACGCAGAGAAACACCGAGACAGGTTCAGAAAGCAGAGAAACACAGAGACAGGTTCAGAAAGCAGAGAAACACAGAGACAGGTTCAGAAAGCAGAGAAACACCAGGACAGGTTCAGAAAGCAGAGAAACACCAGGACAGGTTCAGAAAGCAGAGAAACACAGAGAGAAAGCAGAGGCATGTTGAGCATAGGCCTATATCGACAGAGATGCAGGCATGCATGGACACACTATGACAGTTAATATGACTTTGTCTTCGAGCTGCACAGGTTAAACACACACACGCACAGCCAAGCACACAGTCGCGCACACACGCACACGCACACACACACACACACACACACACACACACACACACACACACACACGCGCGCAAGTGGGGTAACCGTTACTTTGTGCTGCCATTCTGTAGCTTCCTCCTCCTTTTTCCTCTTGGCGTCCTCAAGCAGAGCGATTTTGGCAGTAAACTCCGCTAGCTCAGCAGCCTGCACAGAGCAGAAAGCGTGCACACACACACACACACACACACACACATGCGCATGAAAATCCCCGTTGGCAGAATTAGCTATTGGAAGTAACAGGCATGAGGAATTCTGTTTACACGGCTGGGCCTGTGAGGTTGGCAAACATCAGTAGCGCAATTATTTGAGATAATTGCAATTATATTTGCATAATCGTCAATTCGTTCCATGCTGAAAAATGTCCAGACATTTTCAGACATTTAAAAAAAAATAGCATGATCAATTTCACATGTTGCCCTGCGTATTGTGGGCAGTGTGTATTTTGATTCACTTACGTTGGAGTGGTCGGCTAATGTAAAGCTACAAGCGAAATGCCTGCCAAGTGGGGTCAGCAACAGTGCTTCTTTTCTATTGGTTGACACCTCGTCAGAGTTCACCAATGTTGAACTCCACGCTTTAGACGTGTTGAAAGCCACACGCGTCAACATCTTCAACGCGACGAAGCGGGCAGCTCCACCCCTTTGCTCTCAAGGAATAGAGGTGAACGGGGAAGCTGACGTGACGCTCTGGATGCCTCAGTCTGAAGCATACTGTATGTGTGCCCGTGACCGTATTATTATTTTAAATGGGTCACCCATTTTCAATCTTATCTCCATATAATTGGTCCTCGCTAATGCTCATTTCTGTTTACTGGGCGGCAGTGTATCAGAGGCAGGCCCAGTTATTGGTGGAGGTGGGGCAGTTCCCCGTCTAGGGGCGCCAAGTCCTTAGGGGCAGCGCTGTGCAGCCCTCCAAAAATATATTTTTCTAAAATAAAATTAAAATAAACTAAATAAAATAAAATCTCTGGTGGGTGACTAGCCGGAGTAGGCACCCCCTCCCCATTGAACAAATAGACAAGAACACTCTTTGCACCCCTGTTCCACTCCTAACAACAACGTTTCATAATTTCATCTGTTGCACTGATAGTGGTGCTTGCTTTAAGTGGGGGATGTCGGTCGGGCAACTGGCAACCCGCACATATCCGACGTTGCCTAGGAGAGCCGACCCTTGAACCGTTAGGAAAATAAATAAATCAACAGAACATTGCCTCTCATTCTTTTCGCTGTCGTCCGCCAATAACTCAAAACAAGCTTTTTTCAACGGACCACAAGTTAGAATTAAGCAACTAAACGACCATGGTCGCGCTTACAAAAAAGTATTTTCAGGGTGGAATTAATTAACTTAAAGACGACGCCGATCTCTACTTTTTCAAGCATCACTCACGTGTCTGGTTCAACACAAAAAGGTTAAGATAAAATGTATGAAATCCTCCACGAGGATAGATGGGTATAGAACGGTTAGAACCGTGCTAAAACCGTGCCAGATGTCCTAGGGTTCTAGAATTCGCGTGCGTGCGTGCATGTGCGTGGGCGGCCGCTAAGGATCTCGCTTGAAGCACCACCTATGTACCGACCGGCCCTGCTCAGGGGTGGAGTGGCCGGTAGAGCCAAACGCTTCTAAAGAGAGATCAGAAGTGACAGCGCGAGGTAGTAATGGAAGATTTATACCCCTCGGTTTTGGGGGGAAATGGAAGGCTTTTCAGAGTCAAATCTGCCCATCTGCTTGGCACTGTAGCACCTTTATTCTATAAAATTCCCCGGCAAAAGAAGTGTAGATAAAAAAACATGTTCACAAGTTCAATGTACTCCATCACACAACAGTGTTGCTTGCTGATAAGAATAATGTCTTGGCGGTCAGTTCTTTATTTTTATTTATTTACTTACTTACTTTATTTTTTACTTTTTTGCCTTTATTGATAGGTTACAGTAGCTTGACAGGAAAGGGGGAGAGAGACGGGGGAAGACACGCAGCAAAGGTCGTCAGGCTCGGGACTCGAACCCGCGACACGCTGTCAGGCTGGATTACCAGCCTAAGTGCCTGGACCGCTCAGCCGCGGCCCAGGCCATGGTGGTCAGTTCTCGTCAGCAAGCAATACCGCCTTCTTCATGTGGCTCTGGGGGAATCTTTACAAATCGAGAATAATTTTCAGATGGTAATCTTTTCAGACGGGGGACATGTTTGAAAAGCACTAATGGGAGCAGGAGGGCGAGTACCAGTTGCTCCTGGGTCTTCTTCTGGTCGGCAGCCTGCTGGGCCAGCGCCGCCTTGGCCTCCTCGGCCGCCTGCCTCTCTTTGTCCAGCCTCTCTGCGTCCTCCTTGGCCCGCTTCCTCTCCTGGTCCAGCTCCAGCGCCCTGAGAGTCTGCTCCTCGAGCTCTGTGGAAGTGCACGCAACAGCACGCTCGCGTTTATAATAGTGACTACCAAGACACATTTTGTTCTATGTTTAATACCTTGGGGCAGTGTACAAAAGAAAATTACATAATTTTGTGTCAAGACTTACTTCTATGCAAATACCTCAAACATGCCAAGGCTTTGCACTGGAATAAATGCCAAATAAAAGGTTAAAGGTACATTCAAAATACTGACATTTCTCTGTCAAGTCCTGTATTGTTTTTTGAGTGGTGCAACCACTCCAAGGAACAGCAATGTCCGTGTTAACCTATGTGTGTGACTATGTGTTAACCTATGTGTGTGACTATGTGTTAACCTATGTGTGTGACTATGTGTTAACCTATGTTTGTGTGTGACTCATGTGTGACTCATGAGTACCAGTAGGGGCGCTGTCGTGCCAGAAACAGAGAGAGAGATAGTGCTGCACTGTTGCCTGCTAATGAGAGAGAGAGGGGGGGTGGAAGGGGGGGGGGGGGGGGTTGCACCACTCAGTTCACACGGGTGTGATCTTTTGTAGATGATTGATTTTAAATGTTATTGACGTAGTTCCCAACATGCCAGGTGCTATTTGTACACCGTTTGCCTTGCCGTTTTCTCCCTAAAGAACTGTTGTGTGCTAAGGGAACAGAAGAGAACAGAGCATATGAGTGGAGTGAACCCACTCTTCGCTCCAGCTTTTGTCCTGCTCCACATTCGCTCGTGTTGATCCCCCCCCCCCCCCACCCCTTGGACCCTGCCTGCTCCAATGTGTGGAACGCAGCCCCGACCGGAGTGGCTTGGAGCGGAGGGTGGTCCTCGCTCCGAAGCCACTCTGATGCATTTTAAAACCCGAAATCACGTCATGCTACTAATCAGTATGCTATTTTTCAACACTTTTGAGTGCATACACAATAGTATATTTATGTTAGGAAAGTGCCCCCTCTTGTGACAAAGGTAGGTACTGCACAGCTGTTCCCACTTTATCAAATATCTACATTCCATAGTGTTGAATAGAAGAGTGATGTTGCGCCAGACATGTGGTCGCTGCACGCCATGTATGATGTTGCTGCTACCGCACTGCATTGTGGGACATTTATACCAGCATAGAGTCCAGTACTACTGCAATATTTCTCAAAGTGAGTATGCATTTCACCTAGCTACTAAGCATTTGGAAATACAAAAAAAAGTCTTGCATACTAATTTGGCATACTCAATAGTACGTTAGTATGGAAATTCACATATAGCCCCTGATTATAAATGAGTCAACAGTCGCTGCCCGCACAGAATACAAAACTCTGATGTTGGCATTTAAAGCAACCAAAGGTATGGCTCCCCCATATCTTGCCAGCATGATTGAACCCTACAAACCCTCCCGCGCACTCAGATCAGCCAACGCAGGGAAGCTGGAAGTACCCTCACTAAAAACGCCGGGACAACGCTCCACACGTCCCAAACTCTTCTCCCTTCTGGCCCCAAAACTGTGGAATGCACTTCCCGTTGCAATCAGAACTGCAGCATCACTCCCGATCTTCCGCCGTAGTCTGAAAACCCACCTTTTCAGACTCCATCATGGCCCATAGCACTTACCCTACCCCCCTTAGACAGCACTTCTTAGACTTATATAGCATTTGAAACAGACTTATAGCATGTCATGTAGACAGCACAATAAGTGCATTGTATGTAGTCATAGCACTTCATAGTATATATGTACAGCATAGTATAGCATATATGTGTAGTTTATATGTATAGTGTCATTATATAGATATGTTCTAGTTATAGTTTATATGTATAGTGTCATTATATAGATATGTTCTAGTCACGTTCTTAGCTTACGCATGTTTCGCGATAAATGCATTTTTACATATGTGATGTATTCCCATGCTTTTTGTTCTTGCTTATTGTAAATCGCTCTGGATTAAGAGCGTCTGCTAAATGCCTAAATTGTAAATTGATTGTAAATTGTAAATTGTAACAGGGATGTAGGTGTAGACTGATTTATACATTTCTTTATATATTTTTTAGTTGTCATTGGCTTCCACATTTTGAGCAAGTGTGTTCTAATTCTGTTGCAGGGAGATGAGTATAAGAGGATTGGGCTTTTTGGGCTGCAGTGTTACAAAATAAAATTATGATATTATCAACACAATGTAACAGTATCGTCACAATATTGATATTGAGGTGTTTGATCAAAGCTATTGTGATATTTGATATTGTCCATATTGCCCAGCCCGAAACAGCACAGACATCAAGACAATGTAAGATTTAAAATACCTTGGCTCATGTTTGATCAACCCGATCAACCAGAAAATACAGTATATGGTGCCGGCTAGGGTTTAATGCCGGGATCCCGGGATTTCGGGCCTCCCGGGAATAGGGCACGCAATTTCCCGCCCGGAAATTTCTTCGGGACCCGTTGTCCCGGAGTTTTTTTTTTTCTTGTAGGGAAATTACACTAATGGAGTTTTCACACAGTGCACGTTCTTTCCCCTTATCTATGAGTGATCAAATGTCCAATCTGAACCCTCCCATCATTTTCAAACATGTTTGATGATATTTATATGGAATTATGGATTACACTCGAGGGCTGCAAGCCTGCAACGGGAACTGGAGCCAGCGGGACCCAACGTAAATGTTGGCGGCGCGGGCGGTATTTAAATAGCCTTCCTGCGGGCGGGCAGGCACGGCCGCCGGCCGGTCAAGATGAAATCAGTGGGACCCCGCGAATCCTGCATCCTCCCGCAATTAATCAGATAGGCCTACAGAGTTTATATACACTTTAGCAAAATATGAATGTCTGACAGACATCTTCAGGCACGCTCCCAAAGCTGCTGCACCTGTCAATCATTAGCCTAATCAGTCACTCTGTGAGAATTGTGTGTATTACGGACGGAGTGAGGAGTTTCCTTTCCCTGTGATGGACATTGTCACTTCTAAACCCCTTTTTGCTTTTGCCTGCATGTGTGCAGCAATAACGTGAAACGGAACACAAACAAAGATGAGTAGGCTACAATTTGTTTTATAATAACCACCAGCACGCAGCGTCTCTCTCTCTCTCTCTCTCTCTCTCTCTCTCGCTAATAATCAGTGTGCTGTGCACTGGACGTGCTGGCTAATTTAACATCCAATCGGACTTTTCATAAAGTACAAAGCGGGATGATCACAGTCTCTGCAGCGGAGAAGGGGACCCACTGCATGCTCAAAGGGTGAAAGACCATGGCTAAGGTATCTATGTGAAAGACGGGAGGTCGTTTTTCCCCCGTGCTTCGACAGTCAAACTCCTGTGTCCCTTTTTCTGAATAGCGTACTAGTAGGCCTATAACATTATTAATATTTTAATTTAATACTTTTATTGTAGGCTATATGTTCATATTTCGTTCAAATAAAACGTTTTAAACCAAAATATAAAATAAAAAATATCACTATTCTATTGAACATATGAACTATCTATACATATAAATGCATTTTGGTGGGCACTTTTTTTCTTTTTTTTCTGACGGGAATTCCCGCGGGAGACCGGGAAAAGGTCTGCAAATTCCCGGGAATTAAAATGAGCCAAATCCAGGAAAATATTAAACCCTAGTGCCGGCCCAAAATGGACATTGAACAAAGAGCTCCAGATCCTCTTGACGGAACATACACACAAGACTTCTCGTGCGACCTTTCGTTGAGGAACCATCCCATTAAAGTTCATATTCATAGCGTCATCCCTCCCATTCCAGTTGTTGTGGAGTAAAGAAGAGTCCGCTTTGCTGGACATGGTCAAAAGAGTAGATCACCTGGTATAGTCTGCTCGGGCCTGCCCATCAAGAGGAAGCAGACCACTCAACATCTCCAGATATTCTGAGTAGGGATTCTGAGTAGTCTTGTGTGTATGTTCCGTCAAGGGGATCTGGAGCTCTTTGTTCAATGTCCATTTTGGCCGGCACCATATACTGTATTTTCTGGTTGATCGGGTTGAACATGAGCCAAGGTATTTTAAATCTTACCAATAGGACTGACTGTGAATGACTTGACTGTGAACGAATATGGTGTGGCAACGAGCGACAGTAGAACAGCCAAGAGGGTTTTAGATAGGCCTACTCAGCTGCACGTTGGGCCTAACAACAGCCCTTAGCTGTTCCAAAAAATCACTGTAAATGTAACCACAGCCTCTTGGGGCTGACTGCTTTAATATGTGTGCGCATGAGCATGTGGCTGTGCATGCTCATCTATGGTTGCTAGGAAACCCTTGTCAACATGCTCTAATGCTAAGCCATAGTCGCCTATGCTGTAACAAATGCTGCATTCTGCTGTCTAGCTGCGCAGAAACACTGGTAATCTGGTAAAAGACTCGGCACGACTGTGTTGTTTGTTTCCAGGTCTTTAAGCTGGACTGAGTTCCCGTACACAGACAGTGTTATTCCATCCATGTGTAAGTGTGAGAGTGTGAGAACAAACATACGGTACCTTTCTGAGCCTTCCGCGTCTGCTCTTCAATCTGCCTCAGCCTCTCCATCAGCTCCTCCTTCTCTCTCTCTATCCGCTCCTTCTCTTTCTCTGCGATCTCTCGTTTCTTCTTTTCGTTTTCTAGCTGTGCTCTGTCCGAACAAAACAAAATGACACAGCTGACACACCGACTGCTACTTGTGGTATTTTAGCTTTTATTTTAATTACTTCGTTTGTAAGAGAGCTTTTTCTTTTTTTTATCTCCATATTCTTTTTTTTAATGATTTGTACTTTATTAATTTTCTTATTGTAAGAGAGCATTCTGTTCCATGAAAAGAAATGTGCGAGGCTACAAAATGAGCAATTTGTTAAGAAATGGACGCCCTTCGTGTGCATCGAGATTTAACATTACAAAGATTGATGGACGCCCCCCCCCCCCCCTCTTTCCTTTTCTTTATTATTTTTATTTTATTTTATTTCTTTATTTATTTTCTTTCATGTCTGTTGAATTACTCGATCAAGATGTTGTCTTTCATGTTTACATTTCTTCATTATTATTGTTGTTAGTATTATTTATGATTATTATTTTTCAAAGGTGTTACTTTCTATGTTGCTGCTGTCTCCTTGGGGAGACAATTTTGTATTGAAGAACTGAATGATGATATATGATGCATATGTATAAAATGTATTGTCTACCTCGGCAATGACAATAAAAAACAATAAGTTGAAAAAAAAGAAAAGAAATGTGCAAGACATACAGAAGTAACAACATAATTTCTTGTCATGTCATTGTATTTATTAATCCTATCTCAGTTAGGCTGTCTGACATCATATCATTTAATAACAATCATTCCCTCTTGTGATTATCGAGTCAAAGCTGAAGAACCTGTAGCATCTCTGACCCCAGTTGGTCAGAAAATGCTTCAGACACTAGCAACTGCATTTACAATTACTTGACTCTGTGTTTCTGCGTCTCTGTGTTTAAGCATGTTCGCTTGTGTTGCATTCTCGTGTGCATGTGAACATGATGATGACCAGACAGTGGCCTTGTGGGTTCGATCCCCGGCCGGGTCAAAATGGGACCCAATGCCTCCCTGCTTGGCACTCAGCATCAATGGGTTGGATTGGGGGTCAAATCAACTAATGATTCCCGAGCGCGGCGCACGCTGCGGCTCACCGTTCCAAGAGATGGGTCAAATGCGGAGAACAAATTTCACTGCGGTAACGTCTGTGACTAATTGTACGACTTTGACTTTGACTTTGATGCCTGTACAGTATATACCTCAACTGGAGAACACAAGGTCCAAATGGACCTGCAAGGCTCCATTTAGATATGGCTAGCTGTTTTGGTGGTGCTACAGTACCTCTCCATCTGTTTGTGGTGCTTCTCCTCTCTGGCCTGAGCTTTCATCTGCTGCACCTCGATGGTGTCCGGCTTCCTCCTCCTCATGTACAGCTCGTGGTTGCCCATGCACAGTGCCAGGATGCGCTTGTTGATCCGCAGCCGTGGGGCGTAGAACACAAAGTCCTGGTGGACAGAGAGAGACGACGGAGATGTAGATGGACGTGATGCAGGATGGATGCCACCAATCGGTCAAGATTTTGTTTGATATTGTTTAAACGGTGATCTTAAACAATACAAAATTCCAATTATGCCATTTACAGAAAATGTGTAAGAAGGGTTTTAAATGTCACACTACAAATGGAAAATCACTGTATTGTTTGCTATATTTACTTACTGGGCCTTTCTTGTCGATGGGTTTGATGACAAACCTTTTGTCATTGAAGGAGATGTTCCTGATCTCGCTCCAGGGGAAGCCGATCTTTGGTGTCAACCTAAGGACAAAATGACAAGAGATGTTCTGCAACTATTTCAACAGTTATATTTTAAGGATTACTTTATGTCTATAACAATTTCGCCCCCACTGCTAAACTAAATTGTGTTTAGGAGCAGTGCAATTTGTTTCGAGATTGCAAAGTGGGGAGATCGCCATGTCTGTGACTAGAAATTACCTGCTAGAAGTTTGGAGTCAGGAGTGCAAGTCACATGAGGTGAGGTGGAATCCTGTGGAAATGAATGGAGGGCTAATAGCCTAAGGTCGATCATAAAGGGAACGTTAGGCTTTGCTCAACCTTCAACGGCAGGCGTGGTGAGGATGATTGATGACATTTCACTGCCTGCCTCCCACGAAGAGTCCAATACAATAGTATCTGGATTTCAACGAGGACACAATGGAGAAGTTGCTCGTCGAGGTGTTATATGGGATAGGCGTCATAAGGCGTCATGTGGCATGGAGTGAGTTAATGAGCAGTTTGGTGACTGGGTGTGAAGGATCCAACACAACAGAATGCACAGGGATCTCAAGGGAACCCTGAACATTCTGAAGCCTTCCGCCCATTCTTATGAGGCCTGTCAGCTTATTATCAAGTTCGAGGGCAGGGGCTCTGCAGCTTGCGGTTGAGAGGAAGAGAGTCTTGCTCTAAGTCTTCAAGGATTTCAGGTCCATTGAAAAACGTTCGGACAGTATCAGCTACTACAGATGCAAATGAGCTCTTTGCTAACTGTGGCTCATTTCCATTTCCCTGGTTGGTAGGTGGTAGCTAGGTAGGTAGGTAGGTAGGTAGGTAGGTAGGTAGGTAGGTAGGTAGGTAGGTAGGTAGGTAGGTAGGTAGGTAGGTAAACCAGCTAAACAAGTCACCGAAGACAAGCTTTGAACCAAAGCTTGTTACACCAGCATGAGGTTTTGGAAACATACCAGCAAACCAGTGCAGGGGTGAGCAACCTGTTCTGGTTCCAGATTTACCAAGCTGTTTTCCATGGCTGGTGAGATCTACCACCACCAGAGGGAGTTCAACAAACGTGCAACCCAGATTCGGTACAAACAAGGGATTAAATTCATTTCGCTCCTATGCCACCAAAATGTGGAACGCCCTACCAACAGTCATTAAGACATGCAAATCCCTTGACTCCTTCAAAACTGCTCTCAAAGGGCACCTACGGACGGCTGCAATTCGAAACTGGCCCCCGTAAAATCTGAATCCCCCACCCACCCCTGTTTCCCCTCACTGTATATATTTCTTTTCCCTTTTTACCTCCTATGATGATTTCTTTTTTACTATATAGTTATATTCGTACGTCTCTAAATGTTTTGATGAATTGAAAATGGTGGGCCCTATTGTAAACAAGTGTAATGCTTTATGGTGTCGTCCACTCACTGTTAACAGTTTTTGTATTGAGTTGTACTTGAAATGTACTGTAAACTGTTAATAAATCAATCAATCAATAAAAAATAAAAACAAAAAGACAATGAAAACCACCACTGCTTTTACCTCTTATTATAGGCTGCTAATTAGAATAAATAATAGGAATCAAGAATTGAATTTAAATGATAAACCTAACATAGAATACGTCAATAGTTTAATATGAATAATAGTGTTGACCTATAGCGTGTCCACCGATAGCAAGTCCAAGTCAAGACAAAGTCGGAGTGGGGGCGAGTCTGAGTTAAGACCAGATTTATTTTATTTTATTCTCATTTGATAGGTACAGAAAACACTGCGAAAGCAGGCAGGTACGTCAGTTGCACTCCGTTACTTAACAAGATAGCTGTAAGTGACAGACAGCTCTCTTATAATGTTAATGTGAATGGGCTCCTCATAATAATATGGATATAATACATTTATTTCATTGCATTGTAGTGACTCGTGACTCGAGTGGACTCGGTGGGGGAAGAGTCCCTTGGTCCGAGAGAGAGTCAAGACCAAATCAAATTACGTTAATCAAAAATGAATATGCTCATGTGGTCTGTTTCATTTGCAGTACTGACCCGCCACCAAAAGAGGGCAGCATTGTCAAACCGATGCTGCGGCAAGGCCATGCAGGAGGCTGTGAAACCTTATCCAATTAAAACCCTATTCTATCATCATGCAGCTACTCTACAGCTGCTATACGGTCCCTCACACACATTTTGACCCATTCCACGGTCATAAATAAAATGGACCCAGGCTCTTTTTAAAAGTAACACAGAGTGTAACTCTGAGACTGTACACATGTTACCAAACGGACTGCATTCATGTAAAAACAGACTGCCTTCAAGGCAGCCAGAGTAACACAGCTCCTCAAAAAACCAACTCTTGACCCCTCAGACATCAAGAACTACAGACCGGTATAACTCCAGTCAGCCAACACAGGGAGGCTGGCAGAACCTTCACTAAAATAGCCGGGACAACGCTCCACACGTCCCAGACGTTTCTCCCTTATGGCTCCAAAACTATGGAACTATTGCGATCAGAACTGCAGACTCTCTATCGCCGTTGTCTGACAACTCACCTCTTCAGACTCCATCTTAGCCGGTAGCACCTGCCATAGCACTTGCCTCAACGACCTTACAGGCGTATGCAAAGTCTAAACTTCTAAAACCCCAGGGGTCCTTGAGGGAGTTCCAGGGGGTCCCCAGCTAAATGATAGTTTGGAACCAAATGGAGCCTTATGGGTCTGTAACTCTGAGAGTGTACAAATGTATTTGTACACTCTCAGAGTTAAATTAACATTGATTTTACAATATAAATTGGGGGTCCCAGAGATAGGATTTAATAGCGATGCCATTAAATGGGGGTCCGTAGACTAATGCATGTCAAACTGGGGGTCCTTGAAATTAAACGGGTTGAGAATCACTGCTAGAGCCCTACAAATCTTCTTTTATGGGGGTCTCTGGCATATCTTTTCAAATGGGAGGTCCGCAGTCTAATTAGTGTCAATTGGGGGGTCCTTGACATGAAAAAGTTTGGGAACAAGTGATTTAACGAACACACACACAATTGACAGTGTGTGTGTGTGTGGTGGTCTTTACTTGTCTTCGTGTTCGTAGATGTTGAGTCCCAGCGCGTCCACGCCCAGCCACAGCTCTGTGCCCTTCTTGTTCTTGATCTCAAAGTAGTTGACTCCGTACATCTCCAGGTCCTGAGCGATCTTCAGATACTCCATCATAGAGTCCTCTCTGGAGACACAAACAACACACCAACGTTACGGCACGCTGCACACACACAGGCACACGCGCACACACACACAAGAAAGCACAAATACCCACGTGCATACCAAGGTGATCACACACACAGGTTATCACACACAGGTTGGTGCACTAACCTGTATCACGGCAGGACAGGGTGTAAATTATTCATAGAAATTAATGTTGCAGTCAGTGTGTATCGAAGTGTCAGTCCTTTACATTGCATGCATGATGCGTGTCAACCAACGCTGTGACACGCGCACGCACACACACACACACACACACACACACACACACACACACACACACACACACACACACACACACACACACACACACACACACACACACACACACACACACACACACACACACACACACACACACACACACACACACACACACACACACACACACACACACACACACACACACACACACACACACACACACACACACACACACCTGAGCATGCTTCTGTGTTCCTCATGCCAGGTCTGTATTCGTTCCTCCCACTGTTCCTTAGTCAGTTTGTGCTGCTCCAGAACTCTGCAGGGAACAAATACACAGGAGAAATACATGGTAAATCCAAGGCGCTTTACATAGATTGTGCATTACATTCACCCATTCACACACACATTGCGGCGGAAGCCATGCAAGGTACCAACCAGCACATCGGGAGCAATTTGGGGTTCAGTGTCTTGCCCAAGGACACTTCGACATGTAGACAGGAGGAGCCGGGATTCGAACCGCCGACCCATGGATCATTGGACGACCTGCTCTACCTCCTGAGCCACAGTCGCCCCGAAATAGACATAATAGATAGATTTAAAGTATCACACACACAATATGGCAGTATTGGCCTACTGGTGACAATACATATAAACTGATGGAATGAAAATGACAGAGTTGGAGTGGGCTAGGGTCTGAGCACGCTGGGCAAGACGCTATAATTTATTTTGGGCGGAAGTTGCGGGATTTTGGTGGAAGTACCGCTCGAGGAAATTACGTTGATGCTTTACAAATCAGTTTACATTCTCTGTGAAAGTGTTGTGATTGGTCGGAAAAAATATCGTATCCGGTGGGAAATACATCTGACGGATGTTCCGGACCAACCATTCCGCCGATAGCGTCTCTGCTGCCTTAGGTTGTGGCCAGGCTTTTCTCTTCGCAGATGAGTAAGGCTGGGACCGAGGCTAGGGACTGAGAGGGAGAGCCCTGAATGCAGTGCCTCTAGTGATCACAAGAATAACACGAATATTGATTTTGGACAGACAGACGAACAGACATATTTATACAGTATATTATACATATTTTATGTGGGGGCCCTAATGCATACAACAACAAAGTAATGAAAGCGTGCGCGCGTGTGTACCTCTGTGGTAGTAATCTGTCTGAGGATAGGTATCCAGGTTTGTGGATGTCTTTGTTGTAGTCAGCATACTTGGCCTGGACAGAGTAGGAGGCCAGTAGGACGGCTGTCTCTGGGGGACAGTAGTTCTCATCATTTAGAATGGCCTCCTTCACCTACACACGCACACACAAATCCATAATGCAAATATTGGGAACTTGCCTGATTGTGACACGAAAACAGTTGATTGGGATCAGCATGTTAACGTACTCAGCAAGTTAACGCGTTGCGAGCTTGTAGATCCCCTTGTCGACACCGTGGTCATCATTTGTATAAATAAATATAAGGGTTTAAATCGGGGACAAAATTGGTGTCCGTGTCAGATTTGACAGAAGTTTCATAGGTTGTGGACTGTGGTTAGGTTAAGCGGATATGGAATTAATGTCAATGCAATGAGTTTGCGAATGTGTCGTGTCGTGTGTATGAGTGCGTGCCTGCATATCATGTGTGCGTGCACGTGCATGCACACACCTGTAGGAAGAAGAGTCTCTGCGTGATTTCCTGGATGAGTTCCTCGGAGACGTCCTCAGGGAAGAACTTGGCTCTGAACTTAAACTGCAGTGGGTTCTCTTTCTTCACATCCTGCTGGGTCACCTAGTGAACCAACACAGCGCCTGGTTCAGCCGTACACTTCAAACTAACTCATGAATAACTAGCTTTGAGTTTAATTCACCTCCGCGGTACGACCAGGTGGCTCGCCGAAAACAGACGGATCTACAAGCCAACAACGCCTCGTGACGAGTTGTTGGCTTGTAGATCAGCTTGCAGACACCCACCCGCTGTACGTGATGTGTTGTATACATCTGGGTTTAACCCAGTATCCTATAGTGTCCGTATTCTAGGGCAGGGGTTCTCAACCCGTGGGTCGAAACCCCTCGGGGGGTCGCCAAATTATTTTAGGGGGTCCCCAAATTATTTTTAAAAAAAAAAGAAAAAAAAAATATTTTTTTTTAAATGTTATTTTCACCATTTTTCAAAAATTGCAGACCTACAAGCTCGTAGCGCGCCACTCGGTGGCGCGCTATGAGCTTGTAGATCTGCTATTTTTCAATAGCTAAATTATAACAATGCTTAAAACACCAAAAGGGGTTCCCGCCCAAAATGGTTTAAGGTTATTGTAGCAGTCAATTTATATTGGGGGTCGGGAGGGGGCGGGGCGGGGGTCCCGAGACGTTGCCAAAGCATTTTCGGGGGTCCCCGGCCAAAAACGTTGAGAACCCCTGTTCTAGGGCAAAGAATTGTCAAAAATAGCTCATCTACAAGCTTGAAACGTAACGTGTTGTGAGCCTGTAGATCGGCTATTTTCAGCAAAAGCATTTTTTGCAGAGAAATACTAGCGGACATACAGTACTAGTAGTATAGAGCAGCAGTCTGACGTAATTTAATCAACCTACCTGGGTCATGAACAAACAACTTCCCCTGATCTACTAGCTTGTAGATCAGCTATTTTTAAATTATTATTTTCATTTATGGAATTTCTTGTGTTTAAAAGTGTATAGAATAAGAATGATTTTGTTTAGTTAAAAAAAATATATAGTATATATAGCGCCCTGGGGGACTCCGTAAACGTATAGAAGGTTTCAGTGCTTAAAATGAACAAACACATCCTGATTAATTACCGTTACGGTTGTCCTACCTTCTTGTTGAGTTTGAGCCACGTGACGTAGCCTTTACTGTCTGTGTACTGAAGGCCAAAGAACCACACCTCCCTGAGCCCCACCGTCTTCACCACCTGGAATGGAAACCACACGTATCGTTACCACACCTCCCTGAGCCCCACCGTCTTCACCACCTGGAATGGAAACCACACGTATCGTTACCACACCTCCCTGAGCCCCACCGTCTTCACCACCTGGAATGGAAACCACACATATCGTTACCACACCTCCCTGAGCCCCACCGTCTTCACCACCTGGAATGGAAACCACACATATCGTTACCACACCTCCCTGAGCCCCACCGTCTTCACCACCTGGAATGGAAACCACACATATCGTTACCACACCTCCCTGAGCCCCTCCGTCTTCACCACCTGGAATGGAAACCACACATATCGTTACCACACCTCCCTGAGCCCCACCGTCTTCACCACCTGGAATGGAAACCACACATATCGTTACCACACCTCCCTGAGCCCCACCGTCTTCACCACCTGGAATGGAAACCACACATATCGTTACCACACCTCCCTGAGCCCCACCGTCTTCACCACCTGGAATGGAAACCACACATATCGTTACCACACCTCCCTGAGCCCCTCCGTCTTCACCACCTGGAATGGAAACCACACATATCGTTACCACACCTCCCTGAGCCCCACCGTCTTCACCACCTGGAATGGAAACCACACATATCGTTACCACACCTCCCTGAGCCCCACCGTCTTCACCACCTGGAATGGAAACCACACATATCGTTACCACACCTCCCTGAGCCCCACCGTCTTCACCACCTGGAATGGAAACCACACATCGTTACCACACCTCCCTGAGCCCCACCGTCTTCACCACCTGGAATGGAAACCACACATATCGTTACCACACCTCCCTGAGCCCCACCGTCTTCACCACCTGGAATGGAAACCACACATATCGTTACCACACCTCCCTGAGCCCCACTGTCTTCACCACCTGGAATGGAAACCACAGATATCATCGCTGTCAGATGTACTCATTATTTAGTCACCAGCTATTTTCAGTGGTTTATTCCATTTAGGCCTGACGTCTTCTAAATTATGACAATTTTCTGAAAAACCTCATGTCATTTCTGTATCAGTGGTGCTTAATATTTCATGTCAAGGACCCCAAAAATTATATGTAATTGGCCACCGACCCCCATCTGAAAATATGTTGTTCCAGGAAAACCTCTTAGAAGCAAAGATTTGAGTTAAAATGTTCGCTCTGAAAGAATATATATTCAAAGATTTGAGACACATTTTCAAGATTTTTCAAAAATAGCAGACCTACAAGCTCGTAGCGCGGCACTCGGTGCCGCGCTATGAGCTTGTAGATCTGCTATTTTTCAATAGCTAAAGTATAACATAATGCTTAAAACACCAAAACAGACTTTCACTATTTCACTGTCTGTGAGGTAGAAGGTAGAACATGTAGAAAGTATAGAGGGCATGTGAACAAACAAATATAAACAAGGATTGGTAAATGGTGCATTTATATAGCACCTTTATCCAAAGATTGACATAGATTGTGCATTACATTCACCCATTCACACACACCGATGACAGTGGAAACCATGCAAGGCACCAACCTGCCCATCGGGAGCAATTAGGCGGTTCAGTGTCTTGCTCAAGGACACTTCGACACTAACTCTGAGGGTGCCCGCGGGTTCGAACTGGAAACCCTTGCGGTTTCCCATCCGGCTACTGTACTCCTGAGCCACCGCCGCCGCCTCATTGGAAATTGAACATTTCGTATTGGAAATTGAACATCATCATCATACTATAATTAACCGAATGTCTGAATGTGTGTCTGAATGTGTCACTGTAACTGCCGTAACTCCTCACTGCCTGCACCAATCGCTCCCACTTTTCACACAGGCATTGACCATAATAATATGGAGGTCTTAACGAAGCCCTTTCTCCAATTTAACAAATTATAAATGAATAAGGAATTTATTAGTGAATTAAAAACGCACCCAGGGTGCAGTACCCCCAGCGGCCACAAGGGGGGGGGGGGATATCTCACAACGGGTAAGGGCTAGTCTAATTAAACATGTCAGACACCATCAGGACAGACACATAAAATGTAGCTACAGTATAATAACAATGTCATAATGCGAGCAGCTCTTTTACAGTAAAATGCCCATGATCAATATTACATTAGCATCGTTCTACTTGACTGCACACCGTACGCATAATTATTACCCAATCTAAAGTGGATTCAAAAACTTGGATCGATTGCGCTCGTCTTGCTAAACTGTAGCCATTCAAATTCCAATATGTACCGTGTAGCACGGTCGCACGCACGCACGCTCGCTCGCACGCACGCAAGCACCCACCCACGCACAATCAAGGAAAGCTGTTATTTGCTCCAGCGTACACAGTCAAAATACACATGGAATGAAAACAGGTCTAAAAGGTTCCATTTGTACATTCTTCAAAGTTATGTGAACACTGAGGATCTTAGTTGTGTAGGAGCTGCTAATTCCTCTTGTCCTCTGTGAGAATGGCTGCTCAACAAAGAAAGTGCAACCCCCTCCACACGTAACTCCTCTTCTTCTTTTCTCCTTTCTTTAATCATCCCTTGTTCACTGCATTTAAGCCACATTTATACTTTGTCACACATTTACTCACAATGTTGTGAGATTGTAGGTCTGCTATTTTCGGTGTGCGACACCGTTGTACCGACGGGCACACGCGCCATTAAATAAACAATAAACATCACTCTCTCGCGCACACACACACACATTCATCTTTCTAGTTCTTTCTTTTCACATAGTTGTTTTTCCGTATATGTAAAGATGAAGTTATTGTCCATTGCAAGATGGCCGAGGCTTGCCGAAAATAACTGATTCTCGGCAAGCGACACAGACATTATTAGGGAGTATAAATTCGCCGTAATGCTTTTCACAGAGAAAGAGAGAGTGACAGAGAGACACAGAGAGAGGGATAATAAGAGAGAAGAGAAAGTGGAAGTAGAGCTAGAACGCCCCCAAGGTGCTGTGTACGTACACTTACTCAGCCACTTCTAATGTGATTTACACACAGTCGATACCAAGACGTTCACTACCGTATAATTAACTCTCTCTCTCTCTCTCACACGTGCACAGTGCACACACACACGCAAGGCAAATAGCACATAATCACACACATTATTCACACCGTCTAAACAGGGTCCCACTCAAATACCGATAACAGTGGGTCAACATGTGTGCACTTATACCACACGCTCAGACACACAGGCACGAAAGCACACAGACTCACATGTATGCAGCGCGCGCACGCACGCACACACACACACACGCACACACACTCAGAAGAAGGTTACATTACAGACAAACCAGATACATCTGCTGCACATGCTTAACACACAGAGGAAAAAACATTGTACATTGATGACATACAGTATACTACTACATGACACTATTATCTTTTTAAATAATTAAAGCCACTTAAGGAAGAATGAAACATCGCCTTATCCAGATAGACAGACATAGCTGAGACTGAACAGTATTTACTATTTAGGCAACTTTTTTGCACACACACACACACACACACACACACACACACACACACACACACACACACACACACACACACACACACACACACACACACACACACACACACACACACACACAGCTTGCTGGTTCAAAGCACGCTGGTTGTGCGCCCCGAAAAAGCTGCTCTACAAGCTCACGTGTCGCACTGCATCGCATTGTGTGCTTGTGTGTGTGGTTGTGTGTATGTGTATGCACAATAGCTGATGTGTATCATGGCGTATACTGTCCACCGTAGCAGAGCCATTGTTTTAGGTTTGTCGTGCGGATTAATTTGATTAAAATGCTTTCATAACGCCCTAAGTCTTTGCCCTGTATGTTCTCCTCTAACATGCAGACATGTGATTTGCTAAACCCAAGCTAAACATAATGCACTTGAGTATCAGCGAGAACAGTTATGAAAACAATAAGCCCAAAGGAACAGGTCGCCTTGCACTAAACCTGGGATTTTTTTATTTTTAATTTTTTATCAACAAGCATGTAAATCACCAATGCACATAGGTGGCCTTACACAGGGACAGCTAAAACAATGAAACAAAGACAATAAAAAGGGGGGGGGGGAATGGAGAAAAAAGAACCGTTAAAGACAAAAACAAAATCGATATTCATAAATATACTGTAACTTGAAAAACTCATGAGTCAGCAAAATATAATAGGAACAAAAAGGAAAGAAAAGGGGAAAACAACAAACAGAAAAACAACATAACAAATACAAAACATGACAGTACAGACCAGTACAAGACAAACACAGACAAACACAGACAAGGACGAGACGGGACAAATAAGACATGTACAGTACAAGGGCTACAGATACAGACAAGGGAGCCAAAAGCAAACCTAAAAAAACACTAAACCTGGGATGAATTTGTATTTGTCGTGAGAGATTTCTATAGTGCTGGAGGCTGGACTAGAGCCGGACTGATATATATATCGGTTTGGCCGATGCGTATATAGGCCATTATTTGACTTTTTGATCAGTATCAGCAGTTACTGTATGTAGTCGACTATCGTTGTTTGATTGATTGAATGCTTTTTCATTAACAGTAGAAAAAAGCAGAGGAAAGTGCCGTTCAATACAACGTCTGCTAAGAGGATTTATAACCCAAGAAAGCACTATCAATAT